>NW_028270150.1:97884285-98201985 GCF_037043375.1 Chiloscyllium plagiosum
TGGCTTGTGTCATGGTGTGGGCTGTGTTCATAACTTTCTGTAGATTCTTCTGGTCCTGGACAGAGCTGTTACCGTACCAAGCTGTGATGCACCCAGATACAATGCTTTCTATGGTGCAGCTATAAATGTCAGTGACAGTCCTTATGAACGTGCTGAATTTCCTTCGCCTTCTGAGAAAGAAGATTTGCTGTTGTGACTTCCATGAAATTCTCTCTACATCTCCATGCAGTTCTCTTTAGAACTCAACAAAAACTTCTATGCACCTCCACACAGTCTACTATACCCTCCATACAGTCCTCTATACCCCTCCATACAGTTTCCTATACCCTCCATATAGTCCTCTATACTCCTCCATACAGTCCTCTATACCCCTCCATACAGTCTCCTATACCCTCCATACAGTCCACTATACCCCTCCATACAGTCCTCTATACCCCTCCATACAGTCTCTTATACCACTCCATACAGTCTTCTATACCCCTCCGTACAGTCCTCTATACCCCTCCATACAGTCCTCTATACCCCTCCACACAGTTTCCTATACACCTCCATTCAGTCCTCTATACCCCCCATACAGTGCTCTATACTCCTCCATACAGTCCTCTATAAATCTCCAAGAAATATCCTCGACACCTCCATGTAGTGGAGTCAGGGAAGTGATGATCTCATGGTATTATTATGAGACTATCTCTCCAGAAACTCAGCCAATGATCTGGGGACCCAGGTTTGACTCCTGCCACAGCAGATGATGGAATTTGAATTCTATTTAAAAATAAAATCTGCAGTGAAAAACATACAGATGACCATGGCAAAACCCATCTGGTTCACTCTAAGGCCATATTAGTTTGGTTTGGTGTTTTGGCAGTCTGGTTATTCACTGAAAGCAGTCAGGCAGGTTTCAAGCTGCTGGACCCAAAGGAGCAGGTCCATGCTGATCCTCCTCTCTCTCTGACATCTCTCCTGGAAGACCCTGTGTTTGAGTTTACCTTGTGTGCTGAGTGGGAATGTTGCACATATTTGGATCAGCATCATTATGTTGGGCCAGCTTGTTGGGTTTTCAACTGCATTCCTCCTGGAATATCCGCATTATACCTCCGATAAAAAATTATCACAGTTAAGTTCTGAGCTACTCTCTTGAAATGTTTTCAGAGGGTCTGGCCTGGTCCCTAACACTTACCAATCTGATGACTGCAGATTCCCCTGTCCATGGCAGTAGCAGGAAGAGCAATCACCGTACAGTCCTTAAGGAGACAGAGTCCCACTTTCACATTGAGAATAGCTTCCATTGTGTGGCACTATCTCCGTGCGAAATGAGATCTAGCAACTAAGGCATTGGCATCCATGAATGTGATGTGGGTCATCAACAGCAGCGCAATGACCTCATGGTCCAGCACATCCCCCACTCAACCATGGCCATCAAGCCACAGGATCAACCCTGGTTCAAAGGAGAGTGCAGGAGGCCATGCCAGGAGCAATAACAGGTACAGCTGAAGATGAGGCGTCAACCTGATGAAGTCACCAAATGGAACTACTTGCAAGCTAATCAGCATAAACAGCAAGTCACAGACACAGCTAAGAGATCCCACAATCAAGGCATCAGATCTAATCTCTGCAGTCCTGCCACATCCAATCATGAATGACGATGGACAATTTAGCAACTCACTGGAGGAGTAGGTTCACAAACATTCCCATCCTCAACTATGGAAGACCCCAACACATCAGTGCAAAAGATAAGGATGAAGCATTTGCAGGAATCTTCCATCAGAACTGCTGAGTGGATGATCCATCTCACCCTCCTCCAATGGTACCCAACATTACAAACTCTAGTATTCAGCCAATTTGATTCATTCCATGTGATATCACAAAATTATGGGATACACTGGACACTGCAAACGCTATGGGCCCTGACAACATTCCAACAATAATACTGAAGATGTGTGCTTCAGAACTTGCTGTTCCCCTAGCCAAGCTGTTCCAGTACAGTTACAACACTGCATCTACCCGACAAAGTAGAAAATGACTCAGGTACGCCATGTACATATTTAGCAGGAGAAATCCAATCCGGCCAATTACCGTCCCATCAGTCCATTGGTGAAGTGATGGAAGGTGACATCAGCCGTGCTGTTGAGCAGCTCCTCCTCAGCAATAACCTGCTCAGTGACGCCCAGTTTGGGTTCCACCGGGACCACCCAGCTCCTGATCCCATTACAGCCTTGGTTCCAACATGGACAAAAGAGCTGAGTTCCAGAGGGGAGGGGAGAGTGACGGACTGTGACATCAAGGCCAATTGGACCAAGTGTGGCATCAAGGAGTCCGAGCAAAACGCGAATCAATGGGGGATAAACTCTCCGGTGGTTGGAGTCAGACCAGACACAGAGGGAGATGGTTGTGACAACCAGTGACTAGTCAGTGTGCCTCAGGAATCGGTGTTGGGACAGCACTTATTTACAATTTATATCGATGATTTGGAGTTGGGGTCCACGTGTAGGGTGTCAAAGATTGCAGCTGATACTAAGATGAGTGGCAGAGCAAAGTGTGCAGAGGATGGTGAAACTTTGCAGAGGAACATAGATACACTGAGTGAGTGGGCTGTGAGTCGGCAAAGATCTGGCAGATGGAATACAATGTTGATAAATGTGAAGTCATCCATTTTGGTCGGAGTAACAGTAAAATCGGTTATTATTTGAATGGTAAAAAGTTGCAGCATGCTGCTATACAGAGGGACCTGGGTGTCCTTGTGCATGAATCACAGAGGGTTGGTCTGCAGGTACAACAAGTAATTATGAAGGAAAATGGAATTTTGTCCTTTATTACTAAAAGGGTTCAGTTTAAAAGCAGAGAGGTAATGTTGCAGCTGTACAAGGTGCTGGTGAGGCCACACCTGGAGTACTGTGTGCAGTTTTGGTCTCCTTTTACTTGAGAAACGATATACTGGCAGTGGAGGGGGTGCAGAGGGGGTTCCTCGAGGAGACAAGGTTGACTCCAGGTTTGAGGGAGTTGGGTTATGAGGAAATACTGAGTGGATTAGAATTATATTCATTGGGATTCATAAGAATAAGGGGGGGGGGTTCTTCTGGACAAATATAAAATTATGAAGGAAATAAGCAAGATAGTAGTAGAAAGGACTTTTTCACTGGAGGGTGAAACTAGGATGAGAGGACATGGCCTCAAGATTCGAGGGAGCAGATTTAGGACTAAGTTGAGAAGGAACGTCTTCATCCAGAGGGTTGGTAATCCATGGAATTCCTTGCTCAGGGAAGCAGTTGACACTAGTTCAGTAAATGTTTTTAAACAAAGATCGATATTTTTGAAAAAGAAAGGAATTAAAGGACACAGTGAGAGGGCGGGTAAGTGGAGCTGAGGCCATGAAAAGACCAGCCATGATCTTATTGAATGGTGGAGCAGGCTTGAAGGGGCAGACAGCCTACCCCTGCTCCTCGTTCTTCTCTCCTTGTTATTGGCTGGAGGAACAGCAATTATTCCTCTCACATTTTTTTGAGGAGGTGTCCATTGTATATAACCATCCATCTCTTTGGAACCACTTAAATATCTCCAGAGAAATGAAACATTATGGTCAATGCCTCCGCAATCTGTCCTCTCAGTAACTCATAACCATATTGTCCAAGGTGGGTACAAGTCCTATTGTCATGGGGAATACTTTACTGGATTGAAACACTTCAACTGAACCTGTTTGCTTTGTGACTGCATTTAATGCCAAACTCTGTGGACCATAATTGTGTCCCAGGAGGGTTTCCCTCTTCTATTAATTACAAATTCCTTACAATGTACGAAGCGATAGTATCAGTGACAGCATCACCTCCAGCATCACCCCCAGCACTAACAGGGACTGGCAGCTCCAGAGACTGGGAGCTCAGGAGAAGAAGGATTTGAATCTGAGAACAATAGATTGGAATTTTACAACCATGGGTTGGAATCTGAACACAGAAAATCGGAATTTTACAACAATGGGCAGGAGTTTCTCAGCAACAATTGATTATATTTCTGCAAATTACCACATGATGTCATTAACAACCAGGATCCGTTATATACTCCTGATTATTCAACGTATTTGCTATCCCACCCTTGTTATTGTTGGTGTTCCTGGTAAGTCTCTAGCCCTGCTATTAGCTCTATAAGTCATGACTAACTGCAGTGCTTTTCCTGCCAGTTCCTCTCTCCTCCTTGCTACTGTTACTGGAGTCCCTGCTGAGGATATGTCCGCCCTTTAGATCTGAAAATCATGTTTCACTCTATTAATGTTCTTGTCATTCATCGTTATCCATTGACGCTCACCCCATCCTTGGCCAAGTCATGAGGATCAGTGAGATTGCTCAGAATCTTACCGATCCATTTAGAGTCAAAGAGTTAGAGAAATGTCCAGCACGGAAGCAGACCCTTCAGTCCAGCCCATCCATGCTGACCAGATATCCCAACCTAATCTGGTCCCATTTGCCAACACCTGGCCCATATCTTTCTCAACCCTTCGTATTCATATAACCATCCCAATGCTGTAATTTTAGAACAGCCTCCACCACTTCCTCTGGCAGCTCATTCCAGATACGCACCACCTTCTACATGAAACAGTTCCACCTTAGGTTCCTTTTAAACTTTTCCCCTTTCACCCTAAAACTATGCCGTCCAGTTCTGGACTCACCTGCACCAGAGAAAAGACCGTGTCTTTTTATTCTATCCAGACCCCTCATGATTTTTAAAACGCTCTACAGCCACCTCTCAGTCTCCAACACTGCAGGTAAAACAGCCCCAGTCTATTCAGACCCTCTTTGTAGCTCAAATCCTCCAGCCCTCGAAACATCCTTGTAACCTTTCTCTGGACTTTTTCAGGTTTCACAACATCCTTCCGATAGGAGGGATTTGAACCCAAGCTTTGTCAACCTCATGCTCTTCTTGGCACTGATTCTGATAGCCACTGTTTCCACAGTGTGTCTCATCACAAAGACCTTTTCAGTCAACTCACCTTCTCAGTTCCTCATCCTGACCAACATATCCGACCACGCCACCCACCCACCCCCATTCCTGCTACATCAGGCGTAAACAAGTATGCTCTCTCAAGACTGGCAGCCAAGAAAACAGAGTTGTAGGTAAACTGGGGACTTTCAGAATTTGCCTTGCATTGTTTCTCAAAGTTGTTGCTCAATTACGATTAACTTACCCAGACAATGCCTGTTCTTGGACTTGTTATTGGTTTCACTGCTTGTGCGCCAATCTATTCCCATGCTCCAAGTGACCCATGACCCCTCTTTTGTTCAAACTGCTGAGTATGTCCAAACCAATGTCTGACTAAATCCAAAGCCAGGCAAAGGTCTCAGTGCCATGCCTGTTGGCTATGAGAGAGTCTTCCTGTATTTGTACTGGAGAAGATCGTCTCCAACACAAGCTTATTCAATGACCTGCTCAACCCCAGCTGCAATTCTTTTTCCTCCACACCACCCCCATGTAGTTAACCACACCAAGGAGTCAGCACAGTTAATAGGAGGGCTATGGAGAGAGTTGTCGAACAGAGAAACCAAGGGGTACAGGCACGTAGTACCATGAGACTGGCATCACAGTTAGACAGGGTCATGAAGAAGGCATTTGGCAAACTTGTTCAAAACCAGACGGTACAGATTTAAGGCGAGAAAGAAAGGATTTGAATGGGACCTGAGGGGCAACTTTATCACACAAAGTGTGGTGTTTCTATGGAAAGAGCTACCAGAAGAAGTGTTAGTGTTTGGGACAATGGCAACATTTAAAGTAATTTTGAACAGATATATGGATAGGAAAGGTTCAGAGGGATATGGGACAAATACAGGCTAGTAGGACGAACTCCGTTCAGGAAACATGGTTGGCATGGACCAGTTGGACAGTAAGGTTTATTTGTGTGCTCTGTGACTCTATGACTCTATGGCCCAGAGCTGAGACATGTAGCAGGAGGATTTGCAGGAGAGAACATTAAGCAGACACCAATCCCTCACTGTAGACCCCACTACATACCCAATCGCTTTCATCTCCCATGAGCAACAGTGGGTGTTTTACACTGTTTCCAGCCTGGCTCAGCCCTATGTGCAGATACCAACATCAGTGAGAATGCAGAAACCATCTGAGGCTATAGCTATAGTACCGTCCAAACAATACCTTTGACTGAACAAGAGTGTCCATTGTCTAAACCTGATGGTGGGCTTACAGAACTCGGTCTAGTCACTGACAAAGCTATTGCTGAGCTCTGTGACTCTGTGTGCTCATAGATAATAAATATTCTTCTGGACAAGATGTGTTACCTCTCACATTTGACATGCATCTGCTCATTTCGCTGCCTGTCAATGCAACCTGATTTCCTGTACAATTTTCCTCACTTATTTCCACGTGTCATCAAAGGGATATGGGACAAATACAGGAACCTGAGGGGCAACTTTATCACACAAAGTGTGGTGTTTCTATGGAAAGAGCTACCAGAAGAAGTGTTAGTGTTTGGGACAATGGCAACATTTAAAGTAATTTTGAACAGATATATGGATAGGAAAGGTTCAGAGGGATATGGGACAAATACAGGCTAGTAGGACGAACTCCGTTCAGGAAACATGGTTGGCATGGACCAGTTGGACAGTAAGGTTTATTTGTGTGCTCTGTGACTCTATGACTCTATGGCCCAGAGCTGAGACATGTAGCAGGAGGATTTGCAGGAGAGTTTGAAATGTCATCAAAGTTTGAAATGTTGCCCTACAACTCAGAGTTGGAGCCATAAGTGTATCTCACCAGTCCCAGTGGAACAGTACAGGGTCACTGATGTTTGTAAGCGTCCAGTCTGTGTAATATCTGTTCAACACAACTCTGATTAAAGTCCATCGGAACATTGTCACAATCCTCAATGATATGGAGTAACCTGTTATTTTTCCCATTCAATATGATCCTGTTAGTTTATTTACTCCTCAACCTACTGAGGAAATCCCTGTTTCATCCTCAGGTGTTCCTTTTGCTCCAAACCTGATGTCCAACTTCCCTGATTTACAATGAGGTGTCAGTTGTGATTATGTTTTCATTGATTTTGCAGCGGACTCATTTCCAATCATTGCTTTGTCGTAATGGAATTCTGTCCGGCCTATTAGAGGTGTGGGGATTTATCAGAGAGTCCAACATTTAACTCCCCGTATGGAGTAAAATACCGCAGATTCTGCCAACCTGAAATAAAACCACAACTCCCAAAGTACTCAACAGATCGGGCAGCATCCATGGAGAGTGAGGCAGATAGGAATTCAGGTTAGAGACCTGGAGTCAGAACTCAGAGTGGTCAGGGGTATTTATATAAATAGGGAAGGGAAATGAGATGGCTGGGGAGAACATGGAAAGGTCTGTACTTGGGTGGAAGACAGGAGAGATTAAAGGATAGCAAGAATTGTCATGAATGGTAAAGAGAGAAAAGATATATCTTGAAGATGTATAAATCCAAAATCATCATTCTGTCACAACAATAGAATGGTTTCGAGCTTTTGATCTGAAGTTGTTGAACTCAGTGTTTAATGTAAACATTGTCCCATTATTTGGGAAACATCTTTGATGATGATTTTGGATTTTCCTATTTATAATTTTTGCTCCTTTACTTGTCCTGGTACAATCCCATTTTGCTTTTCGTTTTCATCCCTTCTCCCATCTAATGTCTCCTGTCTCCCTGGTTACCACAGATCTTTTCATTTGTTGTTCCTTCCTTTCCATGACTGGTTTACATCCTGTTTCAGGACATTTCCCGTTCTGACAAAGGGTTAGCAGCCTGAAATGTTAACTCTGTCTCCCCTCAGGCACTGCCAGAGCTGCTGAGAATTTCCAGCATTTCCTGTTTACTTTCTATCATTTTCTTTTCTTCCTTCTCGTCCTTACTGTAAAGATTTTAACCAGATTAAAACTGATATAACTTCTGACCTTTGCTATCATGTCATTGCAAGCCTTAGGTCAATTACAATAACACACCAAGATGGCAGAGCTAATCAAAAGGAAATTTTAGTTGGATTAGCTTCAAAAAAATGAGCATAATGAGCGTTTTCACAAGTTTCACAGTCTTGATTACATTTCCCACAATAGACACAAAGTTGTGATACTGAGCAAAGGGCAGTGGTCAGTTGTCACATTCACAATGGAACACCCGTCCTCAAGCTGCAGTCCTCAACCTTGTCCCTTAACTGCAGCCTATCGCTGCCTTTCCCTCAGGATATATGTTTAGTGCCTTACAAACCATTACTTTATACACAGTTTGCCACTTGGTTCTGTGTTATATTGAGTAAAGCTCTGTATCTACTCAATTAACTTGTTACCTAACTGTCCTTTCTGTGATAATACCCTGGTTTTGAAATCCATTTCTCCTTGTTGTTTATTTATTAAAATGACCAATTAGTGAGACTATGATGCACGTGCCCCTCTTCATGGCTGTTTTGGCTGTTCCAGTCTGTGGGTGTCACTGGCGAATATGCAAATCCATGTTCTATCAACTTTGAACTAAAGGATCTTTACATCCTCTGAATTAATCTTTTCCAACATTTTACCGCATCACATGACTTGTACAAAATTGTAACTAATGTTCAGTTGAGCCTATCCATCTCACTTCTCTGACTATATTACATATAGAATACAATTTTATACTGAACAATATGATCACTAATTTGACAGTGCCATAATAAAATGAATCCTACACTGAGGTACAGAGACCTGTTACCAGTTTGAGATGTATTGCAATCCAAGACTCTTCAAAAGTCTCGCCATTCACCACGGGGTTGAGAAAGCATTCCCAGAATTGCATTGAGGTCACTCAAAACAGTTCATGAGATTTCGGATAAATTCTGTCAATATTAATGGAAAGTTATAAAATGATTTAACTAAAGCAAAATACTGCAGATGCTGGAAGTCTGAAATAAGGACAGAAAAGGCTGGGAGTGCTGACAGAACATCATCACCCTGAAATGTTATCTTAGCTCTCCGCAGGTTTAGCCTAACCTAATAAATTATTAGAATGTTGCTGTAAATTTGGATCACTAGATATCCTGTGAAAGAGAGTATGTTGAGCTGATGGTTTCCGTTTCTGACAAATAATAAATTTTCAGGTCCCATTCCGAATAAGTAATTAACTTGATAGTAGATGGAGAAGCAAGGTTGGTCAGGTTGTATTGAGACAATGAAAAGGGATGAAATGATTATTGAAATCGAATCAATGTGCAGGGTGATGGGGAAGAGCAAGTGGTTGTCACTAAGTCCAAACTTGTAGACAGCCCTTGCAAATCTGATGGGCTGAATGGCTTCTTTCTGGTAATGGGGTGATTATTAAACATAATCTCCCTTTCCATTTCCTGGGTATGTAGTCTGCATGCTGGACTGTGCTTCAGTAGAGGTTATCTAATGTTCACCAGGAGATAACACAAGAAACAGCTAAGGCACTGTATATAGCAATGGTTCTGAAAATATCTTGTCAGTGGTTAATAGCTCCAATACTCGCCATGCTCTGAGTTGAACTGTTCCAGTGCAATTACAAAACTAGCAACCACCTATTAATATAGGGATTTAAACAGGTAAATTTCAAAGTGTAGAAAAAAGCAAATACAAATAATTACCACCCCATCAGTCTGATCAGAATTAACAACATGGTGGAAGGTGTCATCAAGAGTATTATCAAGCTGCACTCCCTCAGCAATAACTTGTTCAATGGTGTCCAGCTCTGCAGGGTTGCTCAGCACCAGACCTCATAACAACTAATATCCAAACAAGGACAAAAGAGCTGGACCCCTGAGGTGAGAGAGTCTGCACTTGACATCAAAGCAGCAAGTGACCAAGTCTTACCTGAAAGAAACCTAAAATAATGAGAAATGGGATGAAACTCTCATTGGTTGAGGTCATTCCTGGCACGTTGGAGGATGGGTGTGTTTGTTGGAAGTCAGTCACCTCAGCTCCAGGACATCGCTGCAGGAGTTCCTCAGGGAAGTGTTCTCGGCCCAGTTATCTTCAGCTGCTTCATCATTTTCAATTCCTCCATCATAAGGTCAGCATTCAGGATGTTTGTTGATTGTTCCACAATGTTTAGTCCCCTTTCAGCCTTGTTAGACACTATCAAAGAGTGTGGTGCTGGAAAAGCACAGCCAGTCAGGCAGCAACCGAGGGGCAGGAGAATTGATGTTCCAGTTAAATGCCCTTTATCAGGAATGTCGAGTCTCCTGTTCCTTGGATGCTGCCAGACCGACTGTGTTTTTCAGCACCATGCTCTGTGTCTCTGATATTCACAATCTGCAGTCCTCCCTTTCTCCTTGTCAAACACTATGTCCATTTGAAACAACATTTGAACAATATTCAGGTCTGAGCTGACAAGTGCCATTTGCTCCACACAAGTGTCAGGTATCTCCAAAAAGAGAGATTGTAACCATTTCTCTTCATATAAATGAATTCCTCACGGTCAGCGTCCTGGGGGAGGGGGCGGGGGGGGGGGGGGGGGGGGGGGGGAGTGGCGGGGGAGGGAAAGTGTTGTAATAGACCATAGACTGAACTGGTCTAGTTATCTAATTACCAGTGTTACATGATCATGTCAGAAATTGGTGATTCTATGATATATATCTCACCTCCTGATACCCCAAAGTCTGCCCATTATCGATAAAGTGCAAGTCAGGACTGTGATTGAATACTCCTCACTTTTCTAAGGTGAGGTCTGTCCAACAATTCTCAAGTAACTTGATAATAAAGCAGTGCCCTTGACTGGCACCAGATCCACAAACTTTGCCGGTTTCCACCATGAATGCACCCCCAGCAGCAATGTGCGGCATGTGGAAGATGTGTAAGAGCCCTTTGATAGAATTTTCCAAAGTAGCAAACTCTGCCGTCTCAAATCAATTAGCTGGACAAGGAAACTACCTCTGAATAGGTGTCAGACTATAACATAGACTGAGATAGCCCTGTATTAATTGTCCTTCATTGCATGATGATCAGGAGCAGGAAATGTGTGATGATACCCACCATGATCACCAGATACCAATGAAGGAGAACTGGGACTGATTCTTCCAAACTCATTCTGAATGACTCTGTAAAGATGAAGAACAGGAACCTGGACATTTCCACCACCCCAATACAGGGTCACTGATCTCTGATCCACTTCAGAAACTAAAGCATATCTCTCGTGGTCTTTGTGATATTTCTTGCATTCCTTTGTTGACATTTCAATAACCTGTCAGGGTAGTGTCAATCTCCCCATCACTTGTTATAAACTGCATTTCCTCATTTTCTGTTTCATCCCAAGTTGGAGTTCATAATTGATGTTTTTTTTGATCCAGTAGATTGGATAAACATAGGAATAAATATCTCAATACATTTTTCAGAAAGAGAGACACAAATAGAAATTACATGATGTACTCTGTTTAATTGGTAACATTTTCAGAAGCTTGATTATTTTTTTCTGTTTATTTTCCTTCCTCACAGTGAACACCATAACAATTATAATTCTGTTACAAGGAAAGTGCGGTCTGTCAAAATGTATTACTCGATACCTGGTGGCGATGTCAGCAGCAGATATCCTGGTTATTATCCTCGATCCACTGTTGAGGCACATTCCAATTGTTTATAAGAGAAATGTACGTTTCATACGGGCCATCCCCATCTGTAATATCCACGCTGTCTTCCTTTATGCAGCCACCGACTGTTCTGTCTGGTTTACCATCACTTTTACCTTTGATCGATATGTGGCCATTTGCTGCCCAAATCTGCAAATTAAATTTTGTACTGAGAAGACAGCAGCTGTGGTTCTGGGAACAGTGACTGCTGAGTGGTTTGAAGAACATTTTCTGGAACTTTATGTTCACATCTCAGTATTTGCTCAGGAATCAGCCCTGGTTTTGTTTAGTACCAACTGATATTCTGTCATCTCCAGCCTGGGGAACAATCGAGTGCCTTAATTATATCCTGAACACAGCAGTGTCATTTGTTCTGATTCTGCTGCTCAATGCTTTAAGTGTCAGGTACATTTTAGGTACATTTTAGTGGCCAGCAGAGTCCGCAGGAGACTTCAGGCTCACAGCAGTGGGGAGAATCCCAGTGACCCAGAATTGGGGACTCGAAGGAAGTCCATCATTTTATTGTTTGTTATCTCAGGGAATTTCATCCTGTTATGGTCAGTGTTCATGGCATACTCTCTATGGAAACGCATGAGTCAAATGGGGTATCGGGCCATACATCTACATTATTTTGAACGTGATATCGGATTCATTCTCCAGCTCCTAAGTTGCTGCACAAACACTTGTATATATGTTGTGACCCAGACTAAGTTCAGGAAACAGCTTAAGAGCATTGTAAAATACCCTTGTACTCAAATTGTGAAATTCATTAAATGATGAGGTAGTTTGAAGAATTCAGTTTCAGATTCTATGCAATCCATCTCCGTGGGGTCATTGAAACAGACACAGTGAGGGGAATCTGCCCTCCCCAATCTTTGTGATACAGACTGATTATCTTCAGTTGGCAGTCCTGGTGATCTACCACAGACACAGAGTAAATGGTCTGTTGTCTCTGGGTCAATGATATAGACACTGTGCATTCAATCTACTCTACTCAAAGTACGTGACACTAATACAGTAGGGACAATCTGTCCTCTCTTGGGTCTGTGACAAAGACACAGTGAGTTTAGTCCGCTCTCTCTGGGATACATGTGAACATACTGATATGAATAAGGAGTGTGTCATTTCGCCCTTGAGTCTTGATCTGCCATTTGATCAGTTCATGATTGATCTAACTACTGCCTTAATCCCCTTTTCCACCTGCTTTCCAACCCTGGTGAAGAAGTCACATAACGCTTCCATACAAGTCATCAATGAGCCTGCCTCCACTGTTATCTGGAAGATCATTCCACACACTATTGTACAGTGAGGCAAAACACATGTTGTATGTGCTGCCACAAATACTTTGTCAGTTTTAAAAGGAAGTTTACAGAGTTAACTCAACTATACATGAGCCAAGACAGGGTCTCTGAAATAGTAAACAATATTTGATTGTGTTAAGTTTCCTTAAGTAAAGCTGACTCATCTGACAACAAAACTCTATTGAAATAACATGCAAGAGACAATGTTCTGAAACCATAAAACAGAGGAGTCTGCTCTGCCATCTAATCATGGCTGATAGGTTTCTCAAACCCATTCTCCCACTTTCTCCCTGTAACCCTTGATCCTTTTGATACTCAAGAACCAATCAATCTCAGTCTTAAATATACTCAATGACCTGGTTTCTACAGCCTTCTGTAACAATGAATTCCATAGATTCACCACTCTGTGGCTGAAGAAGTTTCTCTTTATCTCTATTCCAAAAGGTCTTCCCTTTACTCTAAGAATTTGCACTTGGGTCCTCATCTCTCCTCCCATTGAAAACATCTTCCCAAAATCTACTCTGTCCAGGCCATTCTGTATTCTTTAGGGTGTAGGTTTGCTTGCTGAGCTGTAGGTTTGATATCCAGACGTTTCATTACCTGGCTCGGTAACATCATCAGTGGCGACCTCCAAGTGAAGCGAAGCTGTTGTCTCCTGCTTTCTATTTGTATGTTTGTCCTGGATGGGGTTCCTGGGGTTTGTGGTGATGTCATTTCCTGTTCGTTTTCTGAGGGGTTGATAGATGGTATCTAGATCTATGTGATTGTTTATGGCGTTGTGCCAGGCTTCGAGGAATTCTCTGACATGTTTTTGCTTAGCCTGTCCCAGGATAGATGTGTTGTCCCAGTCGAATTGGTGTTTTTATTTTGCTCCCGACCTTTTATCTTAGCCTGCTTGGCACACCTTCCTCATGTCTGAAGAAGGGCTTATGCCCAAAACGTCAATTCTCCTGCTCCTTGGATGCTGCCTGACCTGCTGCGCTTTTCCAGCAACACATTTTTCAACTCTCATCCTTCACAATGGATTCATGGATCACAACCACGACTGAGGCTAGGCTGATCGGTCTGTCATTTTCCATCATTTGCCTTACTCCCTTCTAAATATTTAATTTATTTTATATATAATTGAATATTTAATCTTCTTCATACTTATTTCTTTTTTGTTACCCTCTGTTGGTCTTTGCAGACTTCCGAATTTTCTGGTTTCCCACTGACCTTCGCCACATGATACACTTTCTCTTTTGTTTTAATGCTATCCCTGACGTCCATAGTCAGCCATGATGGCCTCATCCTCCCTGTACCATGCTTCCTTTTCCTTGGTATGAATCTCTGCTGTGTCTCCTGAATTACTCCCAGAAACCCCTGCCATTACTGTTCCACTGTCTTTCCTGCTCGGCTCCTCTCCTGGTCAATTCTACCCCTCTCAAATAACAGTGTAAATTCAATCAAGTTATGATCACTGCTTCCTAAGTGTTCTTTCACCTGAGGCTCCCTTTTCGAGTCTGCCTCATTGAACAGCACTAAATCCACACAACTCCACCACAAGCTGCTGCAAAAAGCCATCAGCAGACATTCCACCAATTCCTTTCCTTGCAACCCACTACTAACCTGATTTTCCCAGTCCACCTGCATATTGGAATCCCCCATGATCACTGTAACTTTGCCTTTCTTACACATCTTTTCTATCTCCTTGTGTATCTTGCACCCCAGCTCCTGACTACTGTTTGGAGGTCTGTACATAACTTCAAACATGTTTTTTTAAAATTTGCAGTTCCTCAGTTCTGCCCACACAGATTCAACGCCATCTGACCTTACTTTGTTTCTTACTATTGATTTACTTTTATATTTTACTGATAAGGCATCACCATTCCCTCAGCCTACCTGGCTTTTTTTTTGGTAGGATGCATATCATTGAACATTCATCTCCCAATCCTGAACCCCTTACAGCCAAGTGTCTGTGATGCCCACCATGTCATACATGCCAATTTCGATCTTCATCACAATCTCATTTCCCTTATTCTTTATCCTGTGTGCATTCAGGTATGACACCTTCAGTCCTGTACTAAGTGTCCCTGTTCTCATTGTCATTCACTTGCCCAGTTATCCTCATCAAAAATATAAGACAGGCATCAAACTGGGTCTGAAACCTAACTCCGGGATACAAAATCACTTCCTTCCTTGAGACAAAACACCTCAAGTGCTCACATGGAGAAAAGCCCCTGACTCCTGTCTTTGAAAGTTGCTAAACCCAAAAAAGGCATACCTTTGATCGAGCAAAACCCATCCTGGTCAAGGAACACACTTCAACTTCCCCCAGGATATAGGGAGCTGGTGCTGAACTGAAAATGTGTTGCTGGAAAAGCGCAGCAGGTCAGGCAGCATCCAAGGAACAGGAGAATCGACGTTTCGGGCATAAGCCCTTCTTCAGGAATGAGGAAAGTGTACCCAGCAGGTTAAGATAAAAGGGAGGGAGGGGGGACTTGCTGAACCCTTGTTTTGTAGTTCATTTGGCCCAGTGTTCAATGTTAATTAAAACTTACTGTTTAACACCAACCTGCTCATAATGTGTGCATGGTTAGTTTAATTGGCTTTCCCATCTGCATAAATTGCCTTTATTTTTTGATCTGTCTGTTGTTCTGTCTCAGAATGACAGGCCTCTAATCATTGCTGTATGTGTGACTTTAAGTCTCAAAGGCAGTTTTAGCTGAGAAAAGACTGGAGACATCTTCTGTCTTGTACACTAACAGCCTTTTCAATAAAACAAAACAACATTAATATTTATTTGTAAATTTATTAAAAATCCAGCCATTATTCATTAATATTTTTGAATTATTTATACTTCAATTCCAGCACAATGTAAGTGTTTCTAATGCAGTTTTTTTTGTTGCGACCCATAGACTGGTGTGGTTCTGTCTTGGGAATCAGTGCGGCTGTGCGACTGTACAAGATGGCTTCGTTTATGTGGATTGTTTTGGAAAGGAAACATTGGCCTTTTTTCCATAGTGTAAGATTAACAAATTGTGTATATTTGTTAAACTTTCCTAAAAACACCACATTTTTACACTAAATCCTATAACTCCAATTACTTACAATATTCTCGATATATGAGGGCCCTGAGAACTGTTACCTAACTGGAACCAAAATCTCCACCCAGACCCTCCCACCGTGTCATGGTCACTGTGGGTTGTCCTTATAACACTCAATCAGTATAAACCCTTTCAGACCCATGTACAACATGTGATTTTACTTATTGTTGTCACATGTAACTAAGTGCAATGAAATGTTTCGTTTGTGGGTGGTAGAGGCGCATCATAACACACAGACAGATTATTCTTTATTCAGACAGAGTGCATCATACAGGATTACACAGGAGATACACAAATGCAAGATTTGAAGTTAGAGAGGTCCATTTAGCAGTGTAAGAACAGCGGGGAAGAAGCTGTGGCCATGTGTGTTGGAGCTTCTGCATCTTCTGCCTGGTAGAAGAGGTTGGAAGAGAGTCTGACCGGGTGGGAGGGGTCTTTGATTGTGTTCGCTGTCTTTCCATGGCATTGAGAACTATAGATGGAATCGATAGATGGAAGGTTGGCTTGTGTCATGGTCTGGGCTGTGTTCATAACTTTCTGTAGTTTCTTATGGTCCTGGACAGAGCTGTTACCGTACCAAGCAGTGATGCACCCAGATAGAATGCTTTCTATGGTGCAGCTATAAACGTTGGTGAGAGTCCTTACGAATGTGCTGAATTTCCTTTGCCTCCTGAGGAAGAAGATGCATTCTTGTAGCCTCTATGAAGTTCTCTATACACCATCATTCAGTCCTCTGTTCACCTCCATTCAGGTCTCTGTACATCTCCATTGAGTCCTCTATACATCTCTATTCAGTCCCCCATACTCTTCCACATACTCCTCCATACTCTTCCATGCAGTTTCCTACACCCCTCCAGGCAGTGGAGGCAGGGAGGTGATGGCCTTCTGGTACTATTACGAGACTATCAATCCAGAAACTCAGCTAATGCTCTGGGGACTCAGGTTAGAATCCTGCCAAGACAGATGGTGGAACTTGCACTCTATTAAAATAAAATCTGCAACTAATAATATACCGATGAACTTGGGATAACCATCTGGTTTACCAATATCTGACAGGGACGGAAATCTGCTGTCCTCACCTGGTCTGGCCTACATGTGACTCCAGACCCACAGCAATGTGATTGACTTTCAATTGCCCCCTGAACTGGCCTGGCAAGCCACTTAGTTGTACCAGTCATTGCAAAGTCTCAAAGAAATTAAACTGGATGGGTCACCTAGCACCGACCTAGGGAAAGGAAAATGCAGGAACAGTCCTGCCGAACTTGCAAAGTCCTCCTTACTAACATCTGGGGACTAGTGCCAAAATTGGGAGAGGGGTCTCACAGTCTAGTCAAGCAACAACCTGACATAGCCATACTCACAGAATCCTACCTGCCATTCTATGTCCCAGTCACCACCATCACCACCCCTGGATATGATGGAGGCAGCACAGTGGGTTGGGTCCTTGGCAAAATCATCACCAGCTGCTTCAGCATAAGGTCCCCAAAAGCACCTTCCCTCCAGCATAAGATTAGAAATGTGGATGTTCACCGATGATTGCACAATGTTCTAGCATCATTCATGGCTCCGTGGATATTGAAGCTATTCAAGTTCGAATACAACAAAATCTGGATAATGACAGTGGTAAGTAATATTCACAGCACACAGCTAGGCTATGACCATCACAAATAAGAGACAATCTAACCACTATCCCTTGACTTTTAATGGTGTGACCATCACTGGATCCCTAATACCAACATCCTGTGAGTTATCATTGATGACAAACTCCACTGGACTCACCACACAAACACAGTGACTACAAGAGCAGTTCAGAGGCTAATGCTGAGTGACTGACCTCCTGACTCACCAAGAGACAAATCAGGAGTGTGTTAGAATACTCCTCACTTGCCTGATGATTTAAGTTCCAACAACACACAAGAAACTTGACACCATCCAAGACAAAGCGGCCCTCTTGATTGGCACTGCATCCACAAGCATGCACTCACTCCATCTCTGAGGCTCAGTGGTAGCTGTGTGTCGTATCTACAATATGCACTGTAGAAAATCACCAAGTATATTCAGACAAAACCTTCCAAACCCACAACCACTTCGATCTAGAAGGACAAGAGCAGTAGATATATAGGAATGCCACTAACTTCAAGTTCCCCACCTAGCACTTCACAATCCTGACTTGGAAATACATCGCCGTTCATTCACCATCACTGATTCAAAATCCTGGAATTCCCTCCCTAACGGCATTGTGGGTCAACCCACCACAGGTGAACTGCAGTGGTTCAAGATGGAAACTCACCTGAACCTTCTCAAGGGGCAACTAGGGACGGGCAATAAATACTGGCCCAGCCAGCGTCGCCCAGGTGCCACCAATGAATAAATAATGTCCTCTACACACCTCCATGCTGTTCTCTACACAGATTCATCCCCTGCACTGTGTGATACTCTGACTAGTGACATGGTGAATGCCTGTCACTCTGCACTAAACACTGAGATAAACCTGACAGCCCACAAGTAACACAAAGTGAATGAGCCTTTAGAAAGTTAGCTCAGAGCCAGATGATGCATCCTATGTCGCTGCATGAAATGTGCCCATGCCCCTGACTGTGAACCAACCTGGCAGAAACAGGTACAACATCACTGTCTCTGAGCTCCACAGTGAAGGGTGAGTTAATCTGAAAGCAGCCAGAATGATGTGGTGAGGCTGGGGTTTGGTGATGCCCACACACACCGACAATGCTGTGCTCTTGTGGGAAGATACATATCTGAGGCAATCTTACACACTAATCATAACCCATTGAAATTTCTGGAGAAATTTAAGAGCAAAAATGCAGTCTGTTCAGATGGAGCCTGTTGCTTTAGCTATTCAATTTGAAAATTGTGCACGTGGCAGGATGACAAAACATGATTGCAGATGCAGTGGCGAGACTTGAATGAGAAATGGAGGCATTCATGGCAGGAGTAAAGTAGACTGAAATAAAGTGTACCAATGCATGTTTGTGTGATTGTTGTCATTGTAATGTATGTGTCTGTTATGAAGTACAAAGAGTTTACAATTAAGGGGTTTTAAATTGAAGCCAGCTTTGGTTTAGTGGGTTCATTTCATTTTAGGGTGAGGTACGATGGTGCTGCTCGTTTGCACAAGGTGATGTTATACTTGGTTTTAGTTTCAAAAGATTGTAAAAACACAGAGTCTGAAAAGTCTGAGCTTGAATGGGTTTTTGGGCCAGTTTGATTAACAAATTACAGATACTGCCTCAGGCAAAAGGCTTTCAGGTTTTATATTTAAAGAATGAAAGTGGAGAGGCCAGTTCTCACAGCTCAGCTTCCCTGTGGTTTGGTTTGAGTTTTGACAGTCTAGCTATTCATTGGAAGCAGTCAAGATGTTGTAAAGCTGCTGGACCCAAAGGAGCAGGTCCATGCTGATCCTCCTCTCTCTCTGACGTCTCTCCTGGAAGACCCTGTGTTTAGTTTACCTATGGATCCCAAGGGTGTTTAAAGGGTTTTGTTGCAGGTATTTGAAACAGCATCATTAAGGTGGGATAATATGTTGGGCTTTCATGTCACTAGTCACAGTATCACACAGTGCAGGGGATGAATCTGTATCGAGGACAGCATGGAGGTGTGTAGAGGACATTATTTATTCATTGGTGGCATCTGGGCGTTGCTGGTTTGCAGTTGTCTTTTGTTTGTGTTTCATTCAGCAATCTTGGAAATAAATTCTGTTTTATTTAAAACTATATGGTTTGACCAACTGCATACCTCCTGGAATAGCCACGTTACAATTGCTTTAAATAATGAGCATAGTTAGGGTCTTGACTACTTTCTTGAAATGGTTTGAGGGTGTCTGACCTGGTTGTAACACTCAGCAATCTGCCATGAGCAGATACATCTGTCCATGACAGTGTCAGGAACAGCGATCACCATACAGTCCTTAAGGAGACAAAGTCTCCCTTTCACATTGAGAATAACCTCCATCGTGTTGAGTGGTTCTATCCCAATGCTAAATGGGACAGACTTCAAACAGGTCTAACAACTCATGGGTTGACATCCATGGTGTGATGTGGGCCATTAACAGAAGCACAGTCTGTGACCTCATGGTCCAGCACATCGTCAACTCAACCATGACCATCAAGCCAGGGATCACCCCTGGGTCAATGGAGAGTGCAGGGCAGCATGCCAGCAGTAACACCAGGCACAGCTGAAGATGAGGCATCAACCTGGTGAAGCCACCAAACTGAACTACTTGCATGTCAATCAGCATAAACAGCAAGTGACAGACAGAGCTAAGCGAACCCATAACGAATGGATCAGATCGAAGCTCTGCAGTCCTGCCACATCCAATCGTGAATGGTGATGGGCAATTAAACAACTCACTGGAGGAGGAGGCTCCACAAATATTCCAATCCTGAATGATGGAAGATTCCAGCAAATCAGTGCAAAAATATAAGGATGAACATTTTGCAGCAAACTTCAGCCAGAAGTACTGAGTGGATGATCCATCTCACCCTCCTCCAATGTTGCCCTGTATTACAGGTACCAGTCTTAAGGCAATTCGATTCACTGCACATGACATCACAAAATGGCTGGATACACTGGATGCTGCAAAGGCTATAGGCCCTGACAACATTCCAGCAATAATACTGGAGTCATGTGCTCCAGAACTTGTTGCTCCCCAAGCCAAGCTGTTCCAGTACAGTTATAACATTGGTATTTACCAACCATGTGTAAAATTGCCCAGTTACGTCCTGTATATATTAATCATAGTGACATAGAGCGGCATGAAATGAAGTTGTCGAGCCTCACTCGTGAGATTCAGAATTTGCTGTTTAATCCAGAAAGGTGGAAATTGGAAATACTTTTCACAACAAAATCTAATTTCGTTCTTGCCATATTTCCCCAACTTTCTTGCCTTTGCTCAGACCACTCAAGGCAGCAGAAAATTCAACTCCATAAAAATTACGAACAATGTTCTTTTTAAGCTACTTACAGGATTGAGGATCCCACAGTCGCCCAGGCCTGAGTACTTTCGATGTTGTTCTGAGGATGGTGGTGGATTCGCTGTCCAGTGTTTTGATTCCCAAAGAGACTATTAGAGAAATAAAGCGAGTAACTTACCAAGCCCGCCTACATAATCCTTTTTTTTGGTTAGTGGAGGAGGATGGGCAAGAGATACAACCATATTTGTGTTTTGGGTAAAGCAACCACACAAATATATGACCTTACTTACCCAGCCGTCCTGTGTCCACTCATGCTCCACCTATAGACGAGGTAAAAGTAGAGGTCCATGATACTCAAGGTAAGCTTTTAATGCTTGATTTACGTTCCCAGAAGACCTCTGGTCCTCGCTCCTGCTGTAAAAATGAAAGCTACTGATGCTCAAGAGAAGCTTTTAAAGGCTCAACGTTTTCCCAGCAACCCTCTAGTCCTCCCACCCGCTGTAAAAATGGAGTCCTCTGATGCTCAAGATAAACTTTAAAATGCTCCATTTACTGTTTCAGAAGCCCTCTAGTCCTCCCACCCGCTGTAAAAGTGAAGGTCCATGATACTCAAGGTAAGCTTTTAAATGCTCCATTTACTTTCCCAGAAGCCCTCTGGTCCTCCCCCCTGCTGTTAAAATGGAGGCCTCTGATACTCAAGGTAAGCTTTTAAATGTTCCATTTACTTTCCCAGAATCTCTCTGGTCCTCCCCCACTGCTGTTAAAATGGAGGCCTCTGATACTCAAGGTAAGCTTTTAAATGCTCAACATATTTTCCCAGCCGCCCTCTGTTCCTCGCTCCTGCTGTAAAGATTGAGGCCCCTGATACTGAAGGTAAGCTTTGAAATGCTCAACTAACTTTCCCGTAAGCCCTCTGGTCCTCGCTCGCACTATAAAATTGGAGGCCCCTGATACTCAAGGTAAGCTTTTAAATGTTTCATTTACTTTCCCAACAGCCCTGTGGTCCTGGCTCCCACTGCATTTCCCCGATGTGGAGAAGCTATGCCACGTTCTTCGCAGCTCTCAACATGTCATCAATGATGATCAGAAACTCGACAAGATCACCCCTACTCGTCTTACCTTTAAACAGACCATTGTTTGCAGCAAACTACCCAGCCTTCAGGATAACATCCACCCCAACACCACACAACTCTGCCATGGCAACCTCTGCAGGACATGTCAGATCATCGACATGGACACTACCATCACACGTGGGAACATCACCCACCAAGTGCACGGCAGATACTCGTGTGACTCGGCTCATGCTGTCTCCCTCATACGCTACAGGCAAGGATGCCCCAAGGCATGGTATATCGGTGAGACCACACAGACACTACAGCAATGAATAAACAGAAACCACACAACAATTGCCAGACAGGAATGCTCCCTCCCAGTCAGGGAACACTTCAGCGCTCAGGGACATTCAGCCTCTAATCTTCAGTAAGTGTCCTTCAAGGCAGATTTCGAGATACACAACTGTGCAGGATCACCGGGCAGAGACTGATAACCATGTTCCATACCCATTAAGCCGGCCTCAACCCAATTCTGTATCTGTGAAGTCTTCCTCACTGTCTTGTTGTGACAACATAATCTTGATCAATTGCTCTGATCTCTTCACCTTATTAAGTTTTGAATTACTTATTGCACTCTCTCACCCACACTCTCACTCAAACACAGACACAGACTCACAAACACAAACAGACTCTCACAGACCCTCTCTCACACACCCACACTCTCTCTCATACACACACACAGATCCTCTCTCACACACACCCTCTCTCACACCAATACACACACGCACACACTCTCTCACAAATGCACACACATGCACAGACTCACATAAACCTTCTCACACATCTATACTTTCACACAAATACACACACAGAGGGACTCACACATACATTCTCGCACAAACACTCTCCCTCACAAATACATACGCAGACCCTCTCTCCTTTTTCTCCACACTCACACAAAAACACACACACTCACACACACTCACACAGACTCACACGGACCCTCTCTCACACAAACTCTTTCACACACATATTTTTCTCTCACACTCACACACACTGTCTCTCAAGCACGCACACACACTCACAAATCTACAGGGTGAATCACTTCATTCAAGATATTTGTTTTTTGCAGATACATTCTACTTTTTTAATCAAAAAGTACACAATTTATAATCACAGTCAGCCAATATGGTGTCCTATAAATTCCACCTTTCGGAATAAAACCAGTCTGATTCCAGGCTAAAACTCTGGGACAGGACCTCGCTCCTACAATTCAATGTCTGACCTGAAGTTTCACCTTTTTTATAATCCTATCGCTGACCTGATTGTACTGACATTGACTTTATAAACACATTGTTGTGTCACCATAGTCTGACTACACCAATAGGGGCAGCTCTTACATTAGGGAGAAGTGACTGGTGGTAATTTAACCTGAGGCCACCAGACCTTAGACAAGGGAAGAGGTGCAGAAGGAGAGTCCTTCACAGTAACCTCAGGCCGGTGGTAGGAACTGAACCCATGCTGTTGGTATTACACTATTCTACAAACCAACAATCTGAACCGATTCCCATAAGCACTTTACACACTGTCTCACACCCTTGGTCACCTGCAGAGACATATTACCCGATACCCCAATCACATCAGTTGTATGATATTTTGCTCTCTCTGCCCTTGATCTCTCAGCCGATACACTCTGTGTCTTTTCCCTGCTCTCTCCCGGCAACTGATGAAGGAGCAGCGCTCTGAAAGCTTGTGTGATTTCAGGTAAACCTGTTGGACTATAACCGCATGTCATGTGACTTCTGACTTTATATATATCAAGTATTATTTATAATACATGAAGTTTAAAACATGTAGACTGAATACCACAAAGATGCTTTACATCAGCATTTTTATCAATGTGAATACGTTAGGGATTTTTACACAGACATTCATTCACACGATGTGGGCATCATTGAGAAAGACAGTACTTGCTGCTGATGCTGAATTGCCTCTGAGAAGGAAGGAGCAAGTTCAAATGGGGTCACGTCAGTGACTGTCATCCCTGTCTTTTAAATATTACACAGAGTGAGCAGTTTAAATGATCTTTATTATGAGCATGTTAAACAATATTTGCTGTCGCCATTTTATATAATAGTTTTGCTTGGTTTATGCACTGCAATCAGTGAAAGTTACATCTTTGGGGGCACTTTAAGAGATATCTGATGGAAGCCTTTTTTTAAGTGCTCTTCAGGAACTTTACACAGGGACATCTGCTGCAGAGTGTTCCTCAACATGATGAGTGATGCACAGAGTCGATAAGGGCTAATTTGTGAACCTTAACAAAGGGAAACATTGTGTTTGTCTCACTGATCCAGGAAGGACTGATCGATCGTCTTGTGTCTGCTGCAAGGATCATGGGGAGTATGGACTGAACTGGCTCTGTGTGTCTCAGAGATGTCAGGGAGAGCAGACTGACCTCACTGTGTCTTCATCACTGACCCAAGGAGAGTCGATCAGGGATCAGACTGAGGGTACTGCTTTCGCTTTGCTCCAGTCTTAATCAACCCGGGTGTCTACTGATTTTCAAAGTTCTACCGTAACAACTCACTCTCTCTCTCTCTCACACACACACACACACACAGATACAGACACACACCCACACGTACACCCCCCCCCCACACACACACAGACACAGACACACACACACAGACATGCAGATACACACACAGAGGCACAGACACACACACACGTGCCCTCCCCCCCCACACACAGACAGACAGACAGACACACACGTGCCCTCTCCCCACCCACACACACACAAACACACACAAACAGAGGAAACAGTGGTTTCCTGGATTAGGAGTAAACATGTGTTGGTTTTATCTTTGAAACAGTTCAGTTGAGACAATTCTCTTCTCTTGGATTTACTTGAATTCCTGGCCTTCGCATGAGACAGCTGTCCTCTCAACAAGCGTCTCAGTCAAAATCTCAAGGAATATTAGGTTCCACAGGCTTCGACTTCAAAGCGACAAAGTCACTTCTAATGAAAGTCCCATCTTGGGGGCCAATTTGCTGCCTCTGCCACACAGTGTGTTTTAACTCTTATATTCAGCAAAATAACTGAAACAAATCTTAATAATAATCATCAATAATATTCAGTTATTTGGCCCAATTAATACTAACATAACAAAATACAGTATAAATTAACCATTTACACAACAAATGCTATCTTGTGCTTTAACCTTAACTCTGGATGATCATATACCCTCACACTAGACCTAGGCCGTGCTCCACACCGTGATGTCGCCTGGTCATCTCCTGATGCTTTCAGGGGTATCTTCCTTTCTCGGTGGTTGGTCTCGAGTTACCATTCTCGAGTTACCGCCCTGAGCGTGGTGTTATGGCAATTCTTACATTCGAAAGTCTTTGTGCCCTTTTCGGAGGGTCTTCAGCATTAACCAATAGATCAATCAGGCTAATCAATTACCCTAATCAATCCGACCCAGCCAGGCGTTGCCATGTCGATGGTATGGTCATCCTTGGGCCTTCATTTCTCTAAATAAGGGTGTAAGGCAAACCCCCCCCCCATGTCTGAAACACACCTCGATGTTTCCGATCACCCTGAGGATGACATTGCATCGACACCATTCAACCCCAACTACGGCTGTGTATTGTAGAGTCTGCAGCTACCAGGTTATTTACAAACTGGGTCTTGGTAGCTGCAGCCTGCCTGGATCCTGCAGCATGTGGATTAGCACAGCCACTTTGGTCAAGGCCGGTTTCCATTTCCCAGCATGCTTTAGTCCTTGTCCATTTAATATCAAATCAATCACAGAATTTGTCATTTTGAAGGGCTCATCTGGGCACATCTTGTGTTCAATTCCTGCATTCAATTCCCCTCATGATGAACCAGAATATTCTATTAGTTTTTTCCTGATTACTTGCTGTACCTGCATATTAACGTTCAGTGATTCATGTACCAGGATCCCCAGGTCCCTCTCTACCTCAGAGATGTACAACCTCTGACCATTCAGATAAGGTGTTCATTTTTAACTCTTCCTGCCACAATGGAGAGTTTCCCAGTTGCCAACACTGTCCTCCATTTGCCAGATTTTTGCCCGTTCACTGAACTAATCCATGCACCTCAGAGGCTCCTCATGCCCTCTTCACAATGCACTTTCTCAGCTAGCTTTGTGTCATCAGTAAATTTAGCTCCATACCTTCGATCGAACTATCTAAAACATTTGTGTAAATTGTAAAGAGTTGAGCCCATTGTGTCCCATTTCCCCGTCTGCCGTTCCTCCCTCTACATTCAGATGTGGGTCCTGATTGGTGACACCACGGTTCCCTCTCCTGCCTGAGCAGCTGCCTGGTCACTGCCGGTCCCTCTGAGTGCCAGCGGCCTGGGGCATTTCTTCCTCAGCCAGCTGTGGAGCTGTGGCAGTGAGGTGCTCACCAGCTTGTGCTGCCACACTCTCTAAGGCTAACCTTCCCACCGAGGTCTCAGGGTCTGAGCTGGTGGGTGTCTTTTACACCTCAGTACTCTCATCCTCACAGGGGGAGGAGGTGGCTTGTGTGGGAAATGTCTACGTCACTGTGGGGGTGGTGGAAATGCTGGCGGAACCCAAAAAGCACAGAGAGAGAGAGAGAGAGACAGAGAGAAAGAAAGACAGAGAGACAGAGAGAGAGACAGACAGACAGTGCCATGGCAACTGGTTGGAAGTGGTGTACAATGAACGAGACTGACGGAGCAGTTACTGGGAAAGTGGGAAAAAAGCTTACCACAGAGGAACCTTCCAGCCTCAAGGACTCAATATTGATCTCCACAGCTTCAGATCTTGACTGTGTGATGTCTCTGATTCCTACAATCTCCTTCACACACACAGTTTTCTTATTTGTGCCTTATTTACATTGCTTCTTTTACTCTTTCAACCCCATTAACAATTTCTTTATATTCTACACTGGACCTCGACACTATTTCACCTGATGTCCTCCTCTGTGAAAAGTGTAAAATAAGCCAATTTGCCACCCCTTTCAGCTCTGAAATGAAGCATTAACTCTGTTTCTCTATCCATGGATGCTGCCTGATCTGCAGCATTCTTTGTGTGTTTTAGTTTTGCAGCATCAGCAAAATTTTACTTTAAATGATCTTCCGATGTCTGATCCTGTCCTCTTCACTCTTCACTATCTTTCTATCTCACTTGTTATCTCCAAATCTTGAAATCATGTCCTTTTGAAAGAACAGATTTGCCTTTGTCATTTATATATGTATTATAAACATCTCTGATTCTAATATTGGTCATGAGGGAGGAACAGTATATTTTCTTGCAGTCTATCTACCTTCTAACCAACCTGCCCCCGAGGTGTTATTACACACCTCTGGAACAGGTGGGATTTCAGCCCAAGATCTCTTGCCTGGGACACTATCACTGCGCCACAAGAGCCCTCTTCCTGCAGCTAATCATTACCTGCTCAGTGTTTCTCTCTGAGTTATGTCCCTCAGTCAATGTGAAACTCAGAACGCCAAGGTCCTTCAATTCACATGTTTGAATTTTCCGAATCAGTTAATTAAATTACACTACACCTTTTGGCAGTCATGATCCTTTTGGAACATGAAACACGCTGTACTCAACATTTCCAAAGCACTTTCCTTTATCGAAGAACTCCATTAAGCCCATACTAGCTGTCACTTGTTCAACTCTTCTTCAAAGGAACAAACCTATATTTTATCTAGAATCATCAGGGGAGCTATTACAGACATCCAGCCCTCTTGGCCCACTCCCATATTATCATTGTTCCTTTACTCAGCAACCCTCACACATTCTACCCAGACCAGGTATAAGTTTAAGGAGAAAGTGAGGTCTGCAGACGCTGGAGATCAAAGCTGAAACTTTATTGCTGGAACAGCACAGCAGGTCAGGCAGCATCTAGGGAACAGAAGATTCGACGTTTCGGGCACATGCCCTTCTTCAGGAAGAATCTTCTGTTCCCTAGATGCTGCCTGACCTGCTGTGCTGTTCCAGCAATAAAGTTTCAGGTATAAGTTTAACTTTACTCTGGGACAAAGGCACTGGATTGAAAGGAGTTCAATGAACCTGTTTGTTCAGTGACTGTAATTAATGTCAATCTCTGTGGGCCCGAACTGAGTCTCTGGGTGGATTCCTCCTTCTATTAATAAATGAGTCTCAGCTGCAACATTCCTCAAAACAGGGAGAGATGACAGATCAGAATCTGTAATATTAGTGTCCCCTGCCTGCTTCATCCAGTATGCTGCACACCACACCGCCTGTGGGTTTGATTAATCTAGGCTCGAGTATTCCACTGATATCATCTGTAACCTCACAGTGTCAAACCTGAATAAACCAGAACCCATCCAATGTTCTGCTGCCCGGTCTGAACTCCCATCAAGTTTGGTTTACCATTTCTCTTTGTGCTCATTGATCAAAATAAACTTTTCTGATGCAACAACTTCCCATTTTAATACTCTCAATTTGAGTTCAAATTCCTTCAAGACCTGACCTGTCCAATTATTCCCCCCCCCCCGGTCCTGTCCCTATTGTCCTGTAAGGAGAGTCACAGAGACACAGCACCTCTCAGTTCTCTCCCCATCCATTTCCATTCTGAAAATTATTTTCGTACAATTTGGCTCTCCCTATTCGACATCTTATTTTTTCTACCTCTATCACTCTCTCTCTTCTCCATTTAACTCTCTCACCCTTCCCTCCCATCCCCCCCCCAACCTCCCCCACCACCCAACTCTCTCTACTCTCTTCCTCTTCTCTGCGTGGTAAGACCAAGGGAGGTGCACCTGCCTCTATTACTCAGTGCGTGAGGGCCCTGCACACACACCCACCCCCAGGATCACGCAACCAGACCCTCCAAGGGCAATGAAATCCAGCATGGGGCAGGCTTCCTCCAGCCCAGCCGCTGACCCCAGGAATGCACCTAGCCCTGGTGGTAGAGCAAGAAAGAAGATGTCCTGGTGGCATGGGCAACATTTTATTGTAACTAGTTTTCCAAATCTATGTGTTCACCCTTTACGTTCAGCTCTGTCTTTCAGTCTCTGTCCGGCTGCAAATCTGACTTTACAGAGACTGGACCCAGCCATCCCTGTCACTGCACACCGCTCCATCGCCCCAAGTGGGAAGTAACCCATAGCAACCGTACCAAGGAAATGGGGAAATCACAGGTCACTGTCACACTGGCAGCTACGCTCTCACTTTTTAGAGACACCAATGTGCTGCGGAAATGACTGGACTTACTGAGTTATCCAAGTTATTCCCAAGTTAACAAAAGGTGCTGCTGAGAAGTGACTGAGGAGGATTCCTGGAGGAATCAGCTCAGCCACCAGGAGTGAACAAAAAGGAGGCAAGCTCCAGCCGAGAGGCCATTGTTGGAGCGGCCATTTTGAAAAGGGCTGCTTTGCTGTTGAAGTGCTGCTGGAGGTTTAAGTGTGGGTTTTGGTGGATACTGGGATACCCGGTGAGGAGGGTGATCAGCAACGTGGTACGGGTAAGTTAAAATTCTATTCTTTGTCTTCCTGTGAGTTGACAGAGATGGCAGTTAGGGCAGTGGAATGCTCCTTCTGCCAGATGTGGGAGATCAGGGAATAGTCTAGTGTCCCTGACGACTGTGTCTGCAGGAAGTGTGACCGGCTACAGCTCCTCACAGACCGTGTGGTTCAGTTGGAGAGGGAGTTGGACACACTGAGGAGCATACAGGGGGCAGAGAGTGTGATAGACACTAGTTACAGTGATGTGGCCACATCACAGGTTCAGTCAGGGAGATGGGTGACTGCCAGGAGAGGCAGGTAGTGCAGGACTCTCCAGTGGCTATTCCCCTCTCTAACAGGAATACCGTTTGGGATACTCTCTCGGGGGAGTACAACAGCAGCAGACAGGCCTGTGGCATTACAACTGGCTTAGATGCAAACCTTCGGGAAGGCAATTGAAACAAAAAATGAGGGACTCGCTCCTCAGGGTCACAGACAGGGTATCTTTGGAAATGCCCGAGACTCCAGGATGGTGTGCTCCCTCCCTGGTGCCAGGATTGAGGACATCTCTGAACATAGCATCGAATTCCTAAGGGGGAGGGTGAGCAGCCAGAGGTCATTGTACACATTGGTACCAACGACATAGGGAGGAAAAGGAATGAGGTCCTGAAGAGTAATGAAAGGGAGTTAAGCAACAGGTTAAAATGGAGGATCTCAAGGATAGTAATTTGGGGACTACAAATGTTAGCGAGAATAGGAAAAGGAGGATTTGGCAGATGGATGCGTGACTGAGAGCCGATGGAGGGGTCAAGGATTCAGATTCTTGGATCATTGGGACCTGTTCTGGGACAGAGCTGACTTCTCCAAATGGGACAGGTTGTACCTGAACTTGAGGGGGGCCAATATCCTGGTGGGGAGATTTGCGAGAGCCACTTGGGATGGGGTAAACTAGTCTGGCAGGGAAGTTAGGATGGGTGTTGGGGGGGATCCAAAGGAGTAGGGAGACATAAGAGAAGGTTGATGACAGTACAGAAGTTAATGGGAGCGAGTTAAACAGTCGAGGCAGTGTTGGTAATCCTCGCACTAGACAGGGAAGACAAGAGTAGGCAGGAAGCAAGGGAAGTCAGGGTTAAACTGCATTTATTTCAAAGCAAGAGGCCTGACAGGGAAGGGAAGTTAATTCAGGGCATGGATGGATACATGGGACTGGGACATTACAGCTATTACAGAAACATGGGTGTGACCAGTGGTGTGCCACAGGGATCAGTGATGGGTCCACTGTTATTCATCATTTATTGAAAGAATTTGGCTGATGATTTAGGAAGTATGATTAGTAAGTGTATGGACGCCACGAAAATTGCTGGTACAGTGGACAGTGAATGAGGTTCCCTGGGAATACAGTGAGATCTTGATCAATTGGGCCAATGGGCTGAGGAATGGCCGATGGAATTTAATTTTGATAAATGTGAGGTGTTGCATTTTGCTGGTTCATACCAGGGCAGGACCTCCCCAGTCTTGGTCAGGCCATAGGGAGTGTTATAGAACAAGGAGATCTAGGGATACAGGTTTATTACTCCTTGAAGCTGGAGTCACGGACAGACAGGGTGGTCAAGAAGGCTTTCAGCATGCTTGTTTTCATTGGGGAGAGCATTGAGTATAAATGTTGGGACATCTTCGTGCAGCTGTACAGCATGTTGGAAAGGCCACAAATGGAGGACATCGTGCAGTTCTGGTCACCCTCCTGTAGAAAGAATACAATTAAACTGGAAAGAGCACTGGAACGTTTGCCAGGATGCTTCCTGGACTAGAAGTTTTGAGCTTTCAGGAGAGTCTGGATAAGCTGGACGTGTTTTCCCTGGAGAATATGAGACTGAGGGGTGACCTCATAGATCATGCGAGGCAGAGATAAGGTAAATAGCCAACAAATTTTCCCCGTGCTCGGGGAGTCTAAAACTAGAGAGCACAGGTTTAGGCTGAGAGGGGAGAGACATAAATAGGTCCAGAGGGGCAACATTTTCCCAGAGACGATGGTGAGTGTCTGGAATGGGCTCCCAGAGGTAGCGGTGATAGTGAGTACAATGTTGTCATTTAAGAAATATTTAGACAAATACATGGTTGGGACAGTGCATTCCAAACACGAACCACTCTCTGGGTAAGAAAACACTTCCCACATGCCCTTTCTCAATCTTTCCTCTCTCACCCGAAATATATAACCCCTGCTTTTGAATTCCCTCATCCCTGTCATTCACCTTATCCACGTCCCTACTGAGTTTACAAACCTCAGTAAGGTCACCTCTCAATCTACTCCGCTCCAGTGAAATAAATCCCAGTCTTTCCTCTCTATTTTTATATCTCAATCCCTCCAAGCCCGGCAAACCTTGGTAAATCTTTTCTGATCTATTCCCAGTTGAATAACATCCTTCCTATAACAAAGTGACATGAACTGGACACAGTACTCCAGAAGAGGCCTCACCAACATCCTGTACAACCTCAACATGACGTCCTACACTCTACAGCAGATGTCCCTGTGTAAAGTTCCTGCAGTACAGTTAGAAACCAAGATTCCATCAAATATGTTTTAAACTGTCACCATGGATGTAACTTTAAGTAATTACAGTGCATAGTGAAAAGCAAAGCTACGTGATAGAATAGCTACAGTAAATGTCACTGAACATATTGCAGCAAATATTGTTTAACATGCTCACAACAAGGAACATTTAAACTGCTCACTCTGTGTAATATTTAAAAGACAGGGATGACAGTCACTGATGCGACCCCATTTGAACTTGCTCCTTCCTTCTCAGAGACAATTCGGCATCAGCAGCAAATACCTTCTTTCTCAATGATGCCCACATCGTGTGAATGAATGTCTGTGTGAACATTCTTGAAGAGTTGACACTAGTAAAACTGATAGAAACCATTTAGTGATATTCAGTTCACATATTCTAAACTTCATGTCCCACAAAGATACCTGATACAAGTAAGAGAAAGTACTTGGTTTAAAAAATATCATTATTTGGTATTACAGAACATGTGTATTACTGGAAAAAAGATGTCTGTTAGAGTTTTTTCTCTGACACTCATCCGGACAATCTGCAAGAATACAATTCAATGGGAACTTTTATACTGTTTATTACTGATGATTGATAGTTGACCTCCAGGCTTTGTTTAAATTTTAAACCAAGTAGATTGACTCTGACTAATTAGGGCATTGCCCTTAACAAATGGCTGTGGTCTATTTTGTTTGAATTGAAACAGGTGTAGTACATGTACGTGATTTATTCATTTACAAAGAACAGGGCTCTGTCTATTAAACTATCCTGCTATGTGAGTCAACTTGATAATCCTTGGCTCAGTGGTAAGCACTGCTGCCTCAGAGCACCAGGGTCCCACGTTCAATTCCAGCCTTGGGTGACTGGCTGTGTGGAGTTTGCACATTCACCCCGTGTCTGCGTGGGTTTCCTCTGGTTGCTGCGGTTTCCTCCCACAGTCCAAAAATGTGCAGGTCAGGTGAATTGGCCATGCTAAATTGCCCATAGTGGTAGGTGCATGAGTCAGAGGGAAATGGGTCTGGGTGCGTTACCTTTCGGAGGGTTGATTGGGCTGAAGGGCCTATTTCCACGCTGTAGGGAATCTAATCATAAAAACATACAAAGCAGGAGAAAAGTAGACCAATTAGCTCCACAAATTTATATGTGCCTATGTCTGTGAGTGTGTATGTCTGTCTATGCATGTCAGAGTGTATATTACTATCTCTGTATATACAGATATCTGTGTGTCTGCATTTGTGCATAGCTGTCTGTGTGTGTGCTTTTTGGTCACTATATATGTACAAGTGTGTGTGCGTTTGTGAGTGTGTGTATGTGTGCATGTGTGTGTGCCTTTTGGTCACTATATATGCACAAGTGTGTGTGCGTTTGTGTGTGTGTGTGTGCAGTCATCTGTTCCAATGCTCGTCCGAATAATAGTGAGTGGAAATAACATATGGTCCTTTTTAAGAGAAAAACTGCTCTTCTGAGCTAAAGGTACCACAAATGCTGCCAGTTTACAGAGCAGCCAGGAGACAGGCTGTTCCAAAGAGACACGTGGAACAATTGGCTGTTAAATGGATACCCGAGTTTTGGTTGCTGTTTTGACAACAATTCAAGTGTGACCAATTGATTTAGACCAAACACTCAGCCCTTCAAAGCCAATTAATTTTAATATCTGACAATACTGACAGCCTGAAACCAATCCGACGATAGGAAATTCATATGGAATCAGGGGAATCAAAACAAGTGTTTTTTGAAAATCAGGGAGAAAGAGCAAGTGCCAGCAAAAGAGAACCAACAGCACTGAACAACTCTGAAAGAAATCTCAGAAAGCTCCCCAGGTTAAGAAGTCAAAAAGAAAATCATACAAGATGGTTCGGGAGTGGGGCAGACAGCAGAGTTGGAAGAATGGAAGGAAACAACAGATTTGGAAGAGCAGAAGGAAGACAGTATATGTGACTGTATGGACTTTGAGAGATTAAATTAATTTAATGCTTTGTAATTGTGTTATTGGAGCAGCATTTTAGGAGGGTTGGGGTCAGTTAGTCATCAGTTGAGAGAAAGCGGTTTCGGGTTTGTTAATAGTTCTTGTTTAGTGTTCACTGTTAGAGGTGGGAAAATAAATTGTTATTTTTTCTTTCCACAGTGGAAATCAAGAGTTTTCTTTCACTCCCTCACATTTCGAACAGATTACGCGGTGAGACGAGCTTCTCTGGGTGTTTCTGTTTGAATTAGCAGAAGGGTTCGACTTCTGCATCAGAACAGACTGGGGGCTCAGGTCCAGGATTTGGACAGGTTTGGGTACATTTAGATGGATTTGCACAGATCATATCTGGGATCTGAACAGATCTGAATGGATTTGGAGAGATTTAAACACATTTGGGGATTAGGGTGTCCCAGATCTTTAAATAAAGCAGGTGAGAAAATCTGTTTATTTTCAGCTACTTGTAGGTGGTTCAATTAAAAGTGCGAGAAATGGCACTTTCTGTAATTAAATGTTTTGCAGAGCTGGAAGACATGACTTTGGGGGTTGTGGAAAAGGTGAGCAAGGCAAAGCTACTGTAATTGGCAGACACAGTGGAGCTGGGGTTGCCTGAGTCTCTGAAAAAAAAGGTGAGGTTATAACTGAAATAACACAACTTTTAAATGTGCTGCAAAGGCCATTAGAGTCTTTGGAAATGATGAAAATTCAATTGTAGATGAAGCAGTTTGAGTGAGAGGAGCAAGAAAGGGAGAGAAGATTCTTAACGGAGCAAAAAGAAAGAGAGAGTGTGGAGAAAGAGAAAAAGAGGGAGAGTTTGAGTTCTGAAGTTGTGAATTAGTCAGGAAAGTCAAGGTAACAGGGTGGAGATGAAGGGAGAAAGTAGGGGTGTATACAAACATGTTAAAACTCTGCCACATGTCGATGACTAAGATGTTGAAGCCATGTTGTATTTCAATTGAAAAGCTGGCTAGGCAGCTGGAGTGGCCAGAGGACTTGTGGGTAATGCTAGTTCAGACGAAGCTGGGAGGCAGAGCTAGTGAGGTGTTTGCAGCGCTGTCAGATTAGAGGTCAAGGGATGATGCTGATGTCAAACAGTCTCATTTGATTGTCTATGAATTAGTACCAGACGCGTACAGACAATGGTTCAGAAATATAAACAAGAAACCAGGTGAGTCTTCCATTGAGTTCAATAAAAAACAGAGCAATTTTGAGAGATGGGTGCAGGCCTTCAAAATAGACAAGACATATGAGGATCTTAGAGAGATTATTCTGTGGGAGGAGTTTAAAAACTTAGGTGGATGAACAGCAAGTTCAAGATGTGTATGAAAATAAAACTTAGATCACTCTGGAAATAGCTTACCACAGGTGAAAAAGGAAGCTCATTGGGGTGAAAAGGAGGTGAATGGCCTGTGGTAAGGTGGGGCATGAAAAGCCCCAGTGCTGGTTGTTGAAGAAAGGCACTGTGGGAAAAGATGTGGTAAAAGAAGCTAAGCCAGTGGGATTAGGGGAAGTAGTAATGGAAACCACAAGAGAGGTCGGTGAGCTGCAGGAGAGTGCACAGCATAGGCAGGGACCAGGTGTTGAGTTTATACCTGATCTCAATAAAGTCTTGACCTCTGTGGGCAAAGTTTACTCAGGAAGAACAGCGGGAGACAGGAAAGTGGCTACAATTTTAAGAGATACGTGATCTGGTCAGTCTCTAATACAAATAAATAAAAGTATTTGCCCTCTTTCTGAACAGTTACCTGAAAGGGTGGTAATTTATGGAATAGATGGAGAGAAACCTATCGTTGCCCTGTGTAAGGTCAGGTTGGAGAGTTAAATAAAGACTGAGAGTGAAAACGGAAGTGATGGAGAGAGTGCCCCTTTCAGGAATACAGATTGTTCTAGAAAACCAATTAGCAGGATCCAAGGTAGGAGTGACACCCTTGTGGTGGAGAAGCCAGAGAAAAAACAGGAAACTGAGGAGTTAAAAGAAAAATACCCGAGACTGTAGAGTAACAAGATCCCACTCTCATCAGTTACAGCAAGAAGGAAAATGTTAAGAGAAAGATGAAGGCGTTGAGGTTCAGTTAGCTGACACCCTGTATGATGTAATGGTGCAGGGAAACCCTGACCAGACAGAGGGTCAGGCAGAGGTGTTTAATCCTGAAAGACTAATGAAATATATGACAATAAAATATCTATATCATGATGCATACTCAGTAACGGAATCAGCATGTATTCCAAAGGGTTATTCTCTAAAGGAGACAATTGGAAGGTGAAAGTGGAGACACGGCAGGTTAGTAAGAGGAGAAATGGGGAAGTGGACTCGATTGTGTTGCCAGCAGCATACAGACAGGACATGTTATGGCTAGCACACAAATTACCTGTTGGAGATCATCTAGGTGTGAGGTAGATTCAGGCTAAGATACAAAACCACTTCTGTTGGCCTGGACAGCACAGGGATGTATGTGGTTGATGTTTGTTGTACATGTCATATGTGCCAAATGGTAGGTAAGCCACAGGCAACAATAAAATACTCCACAGCCACCTGATGAAGGAGCAGCACTGCGAAAGCTAGTGCTTCCCATTAAACCTGTGGGACTATAACCTGGTGCTGTGTGATCTTTAACTTAGTAATAAACCAGAGCTTTTGTTGGCAATTTCCACATTTGAAAAGCCTTTCACGAGGGTTATGATTGATTGTATAGTTCACCTCCCTAAAACTGAAAGTGGTAACCAGTATTTGCTAACCATAATGGACGTGGCTACCAGATTTCCTGAGGCAATTCCATTACAGAGTGTTAAAGCTAAAAGGATGATGGAGGAGTTGGTAGCTTTCTTTACCTGGTATGGGCTACCCAGGGAGATTCATCAGACCAAGGGTCTAATTTTACTGATAAACTATTTAAGGAAGTCTTGGATAATTTAGGCCTACAGCTTTTAAATCAAGTGCATACCATCCTGAAACCCAGGGAGCATTGGAAAGGTGACATCAGGCCCTGAAGACCATGTTCAGAGCTTACTGTCTGTCAGGATTACCTGAATGATTGGGATAAAGGAATCCCACATTTGTGTTGTTTGCCATTAGAGATGCCCCAAATGAATCTACTCAGTGTAATCCCTTTGAGTTAATATTCGGATACAGAGTTAGAGTGCCTTTAAAATTAATTAAGGAAAAATTGATTGGACGAAAGTCAGATATCTCACACTTGAGATGATGTGGCTGAAGCGAGGGAGAGATTAAATCAGGGAAGTGTCCTCGGCCCACCTACTTTCAACTGCTTCATCCTGGACAATCCCTCCATCATAAGGTCAATATTCAGGATGTTTGTTTATTGTTCCACAAAGTTTAGACCCGTTCCTGCCTCATCAGACACTACCGAAGGGTGTGGTGATGGAAACGCACGGCCGGTCAGGCAGCATTTGAGGAGCAGGAGAATTGTCATTTCAGTTATAAGCCCAGCATCAGGAATCCTGAAATGTTGGTGTCACCAGTCAAGGTGAGTAAGGACTCGGGGAATTTTGTCTCAGAATGTTTATGGCAGTGTAAATTTCATCCAGGGCATTCATCACATTCGCATGGGGTGGGATGTAGACTGCTGTCAGGATGGTGGAGGTGAACTCTCATGGAAGGTAGTAGGGACAGCATTTTGCTGTAAGGTATTCTAGGTCGAGGGGAGCAATGGTCTGTCAGGGTCACAAAACCGAACACTAGGAGGTGTGGTTCAGGAAGCATATCCCACTGCCCTTCACTTTTCCTGAGGCTGCTGTGTGGTCCATGTGGTGTATGGAGAACCCATCAGCTTGTAGGAAGCTGTCAGGAATGGCAGGGGTGAGCCAAGTCTCCGTGAAGCAGAGCACACAACAGTCTCTGAGTTCCCTCTGGTAGGTAAGCCTCGATCTGAGTTCATCCATATTGTTTTCGATGGCCAGGACACCATCATCATGGTAGCTTAGTGGTTAGCACTGCTGCCTTACAGTGCCAGGGACCTGGGTTTGATTCCTCGAGTGATGTCTGTGTTTGCACATTCTTCTCGTGTCTGCATAAGTTTACTCTGGATGCTCAGGTTTCCTCCCACAATCTAAAGATGTGCAGGTTTGTTGAATTCACCATGTTAAATTGCCCATCCCATTGTTCAGGGAGATGTAGGTTAGGTGCATTAGTCAGGGGTAGATATAGACAGTGGAATGTGGTTTTATTTGCGTTATTCTTCGGAGGGTCAGTGTGCACTTGTTGGGCTGATGGGTCTGTTTCTATACTGCAAGGATTCTAAGTCACTGACAGGGCCAATTCTACTCCATGTTGAGGTCAAGACCCTCAGGGGTCAGGGGTCAGATCATGGTTCTGGTGTCCATGTGGTCCTGCAGGATGACCAGCATTCACAGTACTTGGCTTGAGCAATTGTGGGATCCTCAATCCTGTCAGCAGATTAAAAATTACATTGTTAGTAAGTTTTATAGAGTTGGATTTTCTGCTGCCTTGAGTTGTATGAGCAAAGACAAGAAAGTTGGGGAAATATGTCAAGAATGAAAGCATTAGATTTTGTGGCAAAAAGTATTTCCAATTCTCCCTTTATGGCTTAAACAGCGAATTCTGAATCTCACGAGTGAGGGGTGACCACTTCATTTTCATGCCGTTCTATCTCATTAGGAGCTGGTCTTGCCTCATTTCGATGGAGATTCTAATCCTTCCTTCAGTTCCTATGGAAACCAGATGGTGCCAGTTCCCAACAGGAAAGCCTGGGCAGTTACCTGGAGGCAGGAGCTCACTGTTTGCTTCTCCAGGTCTTCATCCATCTCCACCATCAGCACCATTTCACTGCATGCTCCATCAACACTGTCCTCTCCCACACTTTGTCGGTGTGTGTGGGCATCACCAAACCCCAGCCTCACCACATCATTCTGGCTGCTTTCAGATTAACTCACCCTTCACTGTGGAGCTCAGAGACAGTGATGTCGTACCTGCTTCTGCCAGGTTGGTTCACAGTCAGGGGCATGCGCACATTTCTTGCAGCAACATAGGATACATCATCTGGCTCTGAGCTAACTTTCTAAAGGCTCATTCACTTTGTGTTTACGAGTGGGCTGTCAGGTTTATCTCAGTGTTTAGTGCAGAGTGACAGGCATTCACCATGTCACTAGTCAGAGTATCACACAGTGCAGAGGATGAATCTGTATAGAGAACAGCATGGAGATGTGTCGAGGAAATTACTTAATCATTGGTGGGATCTGGGCATCGCTGGCTGCCCGGTATTTATTGCCCATCCCTAGTTGCCCCTTGAGAAGGTGGTGGGGAGTTACCTTCTTGAACTGCTGCAGTCCACCTGCTGTGGGTTGACCCACAATGCCATTAGGAAGGGAATTCCAGGATTTTGGCCCCGTCATTGTGGAGGAATGATGATGTATTTCAAATCTGGATGGTGAGGCGCTGGAAGGGGAACTTGAAAGGGGTGGCATCTGCTACCCTTGTCCTTCTGAATGGAAGTGATTGTGGGTTTAGAAGTTGTGGTCTGATGTTCTTTGGTGATTTTCTACAGCACATACTACACACCACTACAACTGAGCATCAGAGGTCGAGGGAATGGATGCTTATGGATGTAGTGCTAATCAAGCAGACTGCTTTGTCCTGGATGGTGTCAGCTTCCTGAGTGTTGTTGGAACTTCACTTATTCAGGCAAGTGGTGAGTATTCTATCACACTCACGACTTCTGCCTTGTCGATGGCGGATAGGCTTTGGGAAGTGAAGAGGTGATTTCCTCATCACTGTGTACCCTGCCTCTAACCTGTTCTTGTTGCCACTGTGTTTATGTGGCGAATCCAGTGGAGTTTCTGGTCAATATAATCCCCAGGATGTTGACATTTGAGGATTCAGTGATGTTCACACCATTTAAATTCAAGGGCCAGTTGTTAGATTGTCTCTTATTGATGATGGTCAAAGACTGGCATGTATGTGCTGTGAATATAACTTGCCACTTGTCAAGCCAAGCCTGTACATTGTCCAGATCTTGTAGTATTTGAACATGAACTGCTTCAATATCTGAGGAGTTGTGAGTGATGCTGAAAATTGTCAAATAATCGGTGAACATCTCCACTTCTCACCTTATGATGGAGGGAAGCTGCTTATCAGGACCTTATCATGAAGCAGATGGAGATGATTGGGTCAAGGAAATTACCCTGAGGAACTCCTGTAGAGATGTCCTGGAGCTAAGATGGCTGACTTCCAATAATCACAACCATCTTCCTCTGTGTCTGGCCTGACTCCAACCACTGGGGAACTTGTCCTCCATTAATTCCAGTTTTGCTCAGACTCCTTGATACCACACTCAGTCCAATTGGTCTTGATGTTACGCTATATTCTCACCTCCCCTCTGGAATTCAGCTATTTTGTCCATATTTGAACCAAGGCTGTAATGAGGTCAGGAGCTGGGTGGACCTGGTGAACCCAAACTGGGCATCACTGAGTAGGTTATTGCTGAGTGGGAGCTGCTCAATAGCACGGCTGATGTCACCTTCCATCACTTTACTGGTGATCGAGAATAGATGGAAGGGCGCGGTAGCTGGCCGGGTTGAATTTGAAATGCTTCATAGAAACAGGACGTATCTGGGCGATTTTACACATGGTTGAGTAAATGCTAATGTTATAACTGTACTGGAACAGCTTGGCTTGGGGAGCAACAAGTTCTGGAGCACATGACTCCAGTATTATTGCTGGAATGTTGTCAGGGCCTATAGCCTTTGCAGCATCCAGTGTATCCAGCCATTTTGTGATGTCATGTGCAGTGAATCGAATTGCCTTAAGACTGGTACCTGTAATACAGGGCAACATTGGAGGAGGGTGAGATGGATCATCCACTCAGTACTTCTGGCTGAAGTTTGCTGCAAAATGTTCATCCTTATATTTTTGCACTGATTTGCTGGAATCTTCCATCATTCAGGATTGGAATATTTGTGGAGCCTCCTCCTCCAGTGAGTTGTTTAATTGCCCATCACCATTCACGATTGGATGTGGCAGGACTGCAGAGCTTCGATCTGATCCATTCGTTATGGGTTCGCTTAGCTCTGTCTGTCACTTGCTGTTTATGCTGATTGACATGCAAGTAGTTCAGTTTGGTGGCTTCACCAGGTTGATACCACATCTTCAGCTGTGCCTGGTGTTACTGCTGGCATGCTCCCCTGCACTCTCCATTGACCCAGGGGTGATCCCTGGCTTGATGGTCATGGTTGAGTTGACGATGTGCTGGACCATGAGGTCACAGACTGTGCTTCTGTTAATGGCCCACATCACACCATGGATGTCAACCCATGAGTTGTTAGATCTGTTTGAAGTCTGTCCCATTTAGCATTGGGATAGAACCACTCAACACGATGGAGGTTATTCTCAATGTGAAAGGGAGACTTTGTCTCCTTAAGGACTGTATGGTGATCGCTGTTCCTGACACTGTCATGGACAGATGTATCTGCTCATGGCAGATTGCTGAGTGTTACAACCAGGTCAGACACCCTCAAAACATTTCAAGAAATTAGTCAAGACACTAACTATGCTCGTTATTTAAAGCAATTGTAACGTGGCTATTCCAGGAGGTATGCAGTTGGTCAAACCATATAGTTTTAAACAAAACAGAATTTATTTCCAAGATTGCTGAATGAAACACAAACAAAAGACAACTGCATACCAGCAACGCCCAGATGCCACCAATGAATAAATAATGTCCTCTACACACCTCCATGCTGTCCTCTATACAGATTCAACCCCTGCACTGTGTGATACTGTGACTAGTGACATGAAAGCCCAAAATAATATCCCACCTTAATGATGCTGTTTCAAATACTTGTAACAAAACCCTTTAAACACCCTTGGGAACCATAGGTTTTCTAAACACAGGGTCTTCCAGGAGAGACGTCAGAGAGAGAGAGGAGGATCAGCATGGACCTGCTCCTTTGGGTCCAGCAGCTTTACAACATCTTGACTGCTTCCAATGAATAGCTAGACTGTCAAAACTCAAACCAAACCACAGGGAAGCTGAGCTGTGAGAACTGGCCTCTCCACTTTCATTCTTTAAATATAAAACCTGAAAGCCTTTTGCCTGAGGCAGTATCTGTTATTTGTTAATCAAACTGGCCCAAAAACCCATTCAAGCTCAGACTTTTCAGACTCTGTGTTTTTACAATCTTTTGAAACTAAAACCAAGTATAACATCACCTTGTGTAAACGAGCAGCACCATCGTACCTCACCCTAAAATGAAATGAATCCCCAAAACCAAAGCACTCTTCACACTTCATAACAGACACATACATTACAATGACAACGATCACACAAACATGCATTGGTACACTTTGTTTCAGTCTATTTTACTTCTGCCATGAATGCCTCCATTTCTCATTCAAGTCTCGCCACTGCATCTGCAATCATGTTTTGTCATCCTGCCACGTGAACAATTTTCAAATTGAATAGCTACAGCAACAGGCTCCATCTGAACAGACTGCATTTTTGCTCTGAAATTTTTCCAGAAATTTCAATGGGTTATGATTAGTGTGTAAGATTGTCTCAGATACGGATCTTCCCACAAGAGCACAGCACTTACACCCACATCACTTGCATCAATAGCCACCTTGAATGGCTTTGCATAATTCGGTGTAGCTAGTACTGTGACAGTAGCTAACACAGTTTTCAGGCTGTCAAATGCCTCTGACAGTCCAATGGAGAAAGTGAGGTCTGCAGCTGCTGGAGATCAGAGCTGAAAATGTGTTGCTGGAAAAGCGCAGCAGGTCAGGCAGCATCCAGGGAACAGGAGAATCGACGTTTCGGGCATAAGCCCTTCTTCAGGAATGAGGAAAGTTTGTCCAGCAGGCTAAGATAAAAGGTAGGGAGGAGGGACTTGGGGGAGGGGCGTCGGAAATGTGATAGGTGGAAAGAGGTCAAGGTGAGGGTGATAGGTCAGACTGGGGTGGAGGCGGAGAGGTCGGGAAGAAGATTGCAGGTTTGGAAGGCGGTGCTGAATTCGATGGATTTGACTGAGACAGGGTGGGGGGAGGGGAAATGAGGAAACTGGTGAAATCCGAGTTCATCCCTTGTGGTTGGAGGGTTCCTAGGCGGAAGATGAGGCAACTCATTTTCAGCTATGGTTTAAGAAGGTCTGGCACTTCCTCCTCAATCAACCTCCGACCTGCTTGTACAATCCCAGTGCAACTTTCTCGCCTCCACTGTGCTTTTTGTTATCTTTCCAACAAAATTCACTGGCTTATCCTGTTTTCTTATATCTGGCTTCTCAGTGCTTTTGCTAACCCACCAACACTGTGATTTCATGCGGCCTATTTATTACAGTGAAAAAAACAGAGCTGTTTTGTCTCTTTCTAGTGTTTCTTTTTTATCCTGTGGGTAAGTTATCCTTATGATCTTCACCGAGATCTGCCTTTCCCTTTCCACATCAGGATTTCTCTTTTCCCCAATTTCTATCCCTCACGGATTGATATCGATGTTGGAAGCCAAACTTTGATTCATAGACCAACTCATAACCACCAGCCATTCCAGCTGCTAACCTTGTTGTTTAACTCTCTGCTCTTCCACATGAGTTCTCACTTGCTCAAGGAGTAGATTTTTGAACTTCTCCAAAATAATCATTTCTCTCTGAGCGTTGTATGTTTGCTCCATTTTTAATGCACTGATCAAAATTACTTTGTTTGATCCTTTCAAATTCAGTGGTTTCCTTCTTAGATTCCTGAAGCATTGTCTGTGGGCTTCTGGCACATGCTCAAATACACTTAAAATGGCTTTGTTCACCTCCCCATACCCCCCAGATACCTCCTCTGATACCTCCTCTGATAGTCATGCAAATATGTCACTAGCTCGACTGACAAGTTTTGTTTGGATCAACAAAACCCACATTGTCACTGGCCACTGCATTCTTTTAGCCACCTTTTCAACTGAGATGGAATAAGTTTCCACATCCTCCTCATCAACTTGAGGCCATGCTTGAATATATTTAAACAGTTTCTCACCAGTCTCTTGGCTACCATGGGTTTGCTCATCCTCACTCTCCTCCTCATCAAGCTTCCCTTCAGTGTTCATCACCATCCCTTTAAACTGGCTTTCCTGTCACAGTGACAATTTCTAGCACGAAGGAATATAGCTTTAAATTGACGGGTCAGAGATATAAGACAGATGTCAGAGGTAGTTTCTTTAGTAGGAGGGGTGTGGAATGCACTGCCTGTAACAGTAGTAGACCCGGCAACTTTAAGGGCATTTAAATAGTCATTGGAATAATGAAGGTTAGATGGGCTTCCGATAGGTTTCACAACATCGAGGGTTGAAGGGCCTGTACTGCACGGTAATGTTCTATGTTCTGAAGTTCAAACTCCCTTTTTCCTCACTCTCCTCTCTCGTTTTCACCCTATTCTCTCTTTCTCTCTCTTTTCCTTTTTGTTCTGCAAATTGAAATGTTGAGCTATTGCTGTTCCAGGTATTGAATTGCTGTAATTATCTCTCCTTTCCTTACGGAAGGAGATAGCTCCAACCCCAGCTTGTCCGCTAATTCCAGCAGCTTGTAAAACCCCCAAAGTCACTTCTTCCATCCCCAGAAACCTCTTGGTGACTGAAAGAGTCATTGCTATCCCAAGCACTGGTTGACCCGAACGAATTCAACACCTGGAACAAAAGACACAAACACCTACCACTCGCTGTCTTCGAGACCAACAACCCTAATCCCAATTTGGAACTACAGAGCAAATCCCCCAAAGAGTCCCCAATCTGTTATAGACCAGGCCCGACCCCCTCAAAACATTTCAAGAAAATAGCCCAGACCCTCATTTTGCCAATTGTTTGAAGAAGGTGTAACGCAGATATTTCAGGAGGGATGCAACTGGTCAAATCACATAGTTTTAAACAAAACAGGATTTATTTTCGATATTGACAAATTAAACACTGAAAAAGACATCAGTATACCAAATAATTTAACCTATCTGAAAACCCAACAAATTATTCCAACTTAATGATGCTGTACCAAATGTTTGTGACAATCCTACTGGGCACACAAGGTAAACTCAAACACAGGGTCTTCCAGGAGAGATGTCAGAGAGAGAGGAGGATCAGCACGGACCTGCTCCTTTGGGTCCAGCAGCTTTAAACCTGCCTGCCTGCTTTCAGTGAATAGCCAGGCTGCCAAAAACCAGACCAAATCATTGAGCAGCTGAGTTGGGAGAACTGGCCACTTCCCATTTCACCTTTTTTTCTAAATCTCGAAAGTTTTTTGCCTGAGGCAGTATCTGTTAGCTATAATCAAACTGGCCCTAAAACCCATCAAACCCAGTCTTTTCAGAACCTGTGTTTTTACAAACTCCTGAAAATAAAACCAAGGCCAACATCACCTTGTTAAAGGAGCAGCCTCATCACAGTTAGGATGAGGTCGAGTAAGTTTTTCCCTCTTGTTGGTTCCCTCACCACCTGCCACAGATCCAGTCTAACAGCTCTGTCCTTTCCGACCCGACCAGCTCAATCAGTCGTACTGCTGCTGAGACACTCTTGATGGTGAACATTGAAATCCCCCCCCCACACCCAGGGTACATGTTGTGTCCTTTCACCTTCAGTGGCTCCTCCAAGTGTGATTCAACATGGAGGAGAACTGATTCATCAACTGAGGGAGATGGTATGTGTTAATTAGCATGTCCATATTTAACTTCAAGCCATGAGACTTCGTAGGGTCCAGGGTCAATATGGAGGACTCACAGGGGAACTCTCTCCTGACTGTTCCCCATGGTGCTTTCATCTCTGCTGGGTCTGTCAGGACATATTCAGGGATGGTGATGGTGGTGACTAGGACAGAGTCTGTAAGGTATGTTTCTGTGAGTATGACTATGACAGGTTGTTGCTTGACTAGCCCATGGGACAGCTCTCCCAGTTTTGGCAGTATCCCCCAGATGTCAGTAAGGAGGACGTTGCAGGATCGACAGGGCTGTTCCTGCATTTTCCGGTGCCGAGGGCGGTGCCAGGTGATCTGTCCAGTTTCATTTCTCTGAGACTTGGTAATGACTGGTACAACTGAATGGCTTGCCAGGCCTGTTCAGGGGGCAACTGAGAATCAATCACACTGCTGTGGGTGTGGAGTCATATGTAGGCCAGACCAGGTCATAGATTCAGAGTCATAGAGATGTACAGCACGGAAACAGACCATTCAGTCCAATCTGTTCATGCTGACGAGATATCCGAACCCAATCTAGTCACAACTGCCAGCACCCAGCCCATATCCCACTAAACCTTCCTATTCATATACCCATTCAGATGCCTTTTAAATGATGCAGTTGTACCAGCCTTCACCACGTCATCTCACAGCTCATTCCACACACATATCACACTCTGCATGAAAAAGCTGCCCCTTAGGGCTCATTTATATCTTTCCCCTCTCACTCTAAACCTATGCCCTCAAGTTCTGGACTCCTCCACGCCCGAGAAAAGGCTTAGTCTATTTATCCTATCCATGCCCTTCATGATTTTATGAGCCTCTATAAGGTCACCCCTCAGTCTCCGATGCTCCCGGGAAAACAGCTTCCCCTATAGCTCAAATCCTGCAACCCTGGAAACATCCTTGTAAATCTTTTCAGAACCCTTTCAAGTTTGACAACATCCTTTCAGTAGGAAGGAGACCAGAATTGCACACAATATTCCAACAGTGGCCAAACCAGTGTACAGCCTGTACAGCCACAACATGACCTCCAAACTCCAGTACTTGATACCCTGACCAATAAAGGAAAGCATACCAAACGCCTTCTTCACTCTCCTATCTACCTGTGACTCCACTTTCAAGGAGCAATGACCCTGCACTCCAAGGCCTCATTGTTCATCTACACTCCCTCGGATCTTACCATTAAGTGATTAAGTCCTGCTGAGATTTGCTTTCCCAAACTGCAGCACTTTGCATTTATCTAAATTCAACTCCATCTTCCATTTATTGGCCCATCTGATCAAGATCCCATTTTAATCTGAGGTAGCTTTCTTCGCTGTCCACAACATCTCCAATTTTGATGTCATCTGTAAACTTACTCACTATACCTCTTATGCTCACATACATAACATTTACATAAATCACGAAAAGTAGTGGACCCAGCACCAAGCCTTGTTGGAATCTACTGTTTACAGGCCTCCAGTCAGAAGAACAACCCTGTGCCACCATCCTCTTGTCTTCTACCTTTCAGCCACTTCTGTTTCCAAATGGCTAGTAATCCTTTTTTCCGTGAGATCTAACTTTCCGATCCAGACTCCCATGGGGAACCTTGTTGAATGCCTTACTGAAGTCCATGTAGATAATATCCACTGCTCCGTCCTCATTAATCCCCTTTGATACTTGTGAAAAAAGTTTTGTGAGACATGATTTCTCACACACAAAGCCATGTTCACCTTCCCTAATTAGTCCTTGTCATTCCAAATACATATACATCCTGTCCCTCAGGACTCCCTCCAACTTTCCGACCACAAACGTCAGACTCACTGGTCTATAGTTCCCTGGCTTGTCCTCGCCACCTTTCTTAAACAGTGGCACCATGTTAGCCAGTCTCCAGTCTTCCACCACCTCACCTGTGACTATCGATTACACAAATATCTCAGCAATGGTCCCAGCAATCACTACCCTTGCTTCCCACAGAGCTCTAGGGTACACCTGATCAGGTACTGGGGATTGATCCATTTTTATGCATGTCAAGATATCCAGCACTTCCTCCTCTGTAATATGGACATTTTGCAAGATGTCACCCTCTATTTCCCTACATTCTATACCTTCCATGTCCTTTTCCACAGTAAATACTGATGCAAAATACTCGTTTAGTGTCTCCTCCATCTCCTGCGGCTCCACACAAAGGCTGCCTTGCTGATCTTTGAGGGGCCCTGTCCTCTCCACAGCTACCCTTTTGTCCTTAATGTATTTGTAAAAACCCTTTGGATTCTCCTTAATCCTATTTACCAAAGTCATCACATGACCCCTTTTTGCCCTCCTTATCTCACTCTTAAGTATCCTCCGACTGCCTTTATACTCTTGTAAGGATTCACTCGATCTACCTTGTCTATACCTGACATATGTTTCCTTCTCTTTCTTAACTCAACCCTCAATTGCTTTCGTCATCCAGCATTCCTTACACCTAACAACCTTTCTATTCACCCTAACAGGAATATACTATCATTGCACTCTCGTTATCTCATTTTTTATGTTTTCCCATTTTCCAGCCGTCCCTTTCCCTGTGAACATCTGCCCCCAATCAGCTTTTGAAAGTTCTTGCCTAATACCGTCAAAATTAGCCTTCCTCCGATTTAGAACTTTAACTTTTAGAGCTGGTCTCTCCTTTTCCATCACTAATTTAAAGCTAATAGAATTATGGTCACTGGCCCCAAAGTGCTCCCCCACTGACACCTCAGTCACCTGTCCTGCCTTATTTCCCAAGAGTAGGTCAAGTTTTGCACCTTCTCTAGTGGGTACATCCACATACTAAATCAGAAAACATTCTTGTACACACTTTATAAATTCCTCTCCACCTAAACTCTTAAGACAATGGCAGTCCCAGTCTATGTTTGGAAGGTTAAAATCCCCTCCCATAACCATCCTATTAAAACAGTCCATTTATTTCCCAACTCCCTTCCTGCCTTCTCAGTAGCTTCATTAGCTGACACTGTGTGTTGGGAATCTCAGTATGCTCATTCTCATTGGGTATGGTATTGCCCCGTGGGTAGGAGGTTTACTTGATTTCTCTGGACCAGAGCTGCATTTTCAAGTCTAACTCCGGGATTTCCCTTTTTCCGTCCCTTGGTTCCTTACAGATGGAATTTAATTCCCGCTCTGTCCCTAAGAATTGCCCTCGACCGCACATTATCGCTGTGAACTCCTCGAGTTTGGAAGCACGTTTCCCTTGAGTTCTGATAAAATTATCCCAATACTTCTGCCCTGGGGATCCTGGGCCCATTTCATCGCTACAACAAAATTCTGCCCACGTGGACCGCTTTTTCTAACTAATATACTGTCTCAGTGTTGTTACCCATACTCTACTCTCGTGTCATTCTCTGTCATTTTCAATTAAACTATGGGGTATAAGGGGTGGATAAGACTGAGGGTATGGCTTTCGTTATGATCCGGTCCTAATCACATCGGGTGTCTCCTGACATTCAGTGTTTTACCTTACCGGTCACACACAGACACAGTACAGACGTTTGTTGGTTTAGGAGTAAACATCTGTTGGTTTTATCTTTTAAAGCACAGTTCAGTTTCGACCATTCTGTTCTCTTTGATTTACTTGAACCCCTGGCCTTCGCGTGGGACAGCTGTCCTCTTAATAACCATCTCAGGCAAAATCTCAAGGAATCCTAGGTTCCACGGGCTTCCATCTCAGAGCGACAAAGTCACTTCTTATCGAGGTCTGATCTTGGGGGGCCAATTTGTTGTCCCTGCTACACAGTGTGTTTTAAATCATATCCAGCAAAAGAACTGAGAAAACTCTTCATAATAATAGACAATAATAATCACTTATTTGACACAATTAACACTATCATAACAAAATACAATATAATTTAACCATTTACACTACAAATGCTATCTTGTGCTGAACCTTAACTCTGGATGATCATATCCCCCCACACTAGAACTCGACAGTGCCCCACATCATGATGTCACCTGGTCATCTCCCAATGATTTCAGGGGTATCTTCCTTTCTTGGTGGTTTGTCTCGAGTTACCGCCCTGAGCGTGGTGTTGTGGCAATTCTTACACTCTAAATCTTCGTGCCCTTTTGGGAGAGTCTTCACCATTAACCAATGGATTGATCAGGCTCGATCACCCTGATCAATCCGACCCAGCCAGGCGTTGGCATGACGATGGTCAGGTCATCCTCAGGTCTCCATTCCTGGAGGTGCTGGGAACACATACCCTCCTCCAAATAAGTGTGTGAGGTGCCTCCCTCCCCCCCTGTCTGGTACGTATCTCAATGTTTCCGATCACCCTGAGGATGACATTGCATCGACACCATTCAACCCTGACTTCAGGTGTGTATTGTAGCGTCTGCAATAACCAGGTTCGTGACAAACTGTCTGTTGCTAGCTGCAGCCTGCCTGGGTTGTGCAGCATGTGGATTAGCACAATCACTTTGGTCAAGGCTGGTTTCCATTTCCCAGCATGCTTTAGTCCTTGTCCACTTTACATCAAATTAATCACAGATTTAATCTTTTTGAGCACATCTTCCCTTCAATTCCGGCATTCAATTCTGTTCCTGATAAGCCATAATGTTCTATTAGATTTTCCTGATTACTTGCTGTATCTGCATTCTAGCATTCAGTGATTCATGGACCAGGACTCCCAGATCCCTCTGCCCCTTAGAGCTCTGCAACCTCTGACCTTTCAGATAAGGTGTTTGTTTTTAATTCTTTTGACACAATGGACGGTTTCCCAGTTCCCCACATTTTCCTCCATTTGCCAGATCTTTGCCCACTCAATGAACCAATCCATACCCTTTCTAGGCTCCTCATGTCCTCTTCACAACTCACTTTCCAGATATCTTTGTGTCATCAGTAGATTTCACTCCATACCTTCAATCCCTCCATCCAAATCATTTCTATAAATTGCAAAGAGTTGAACCCATTGTTTCCCATTTCCCCGAATGCCGCTCCTCCCTGTACATTCAGATGTGGGTCCTGATTGCTGACACCACGGGCCCCTCTCCTGCCTGAGTAGCTGCCTGGTCACTGCCGGTCCCTCCGAGTGCCAGCGGCCTGGGGCATTTCTTCTTCAGCCAGCTGCGGAGCTGTGGCAGTGAGGTGCTCACCAGCTTGTGCTGCCACACTCTCTAAGGCTAACCTTCCCACCGAGGTCTCAGGGTCTGAGCTGGTGGGGTGCCTTTTACACCTCAGTACTCTCGTCCTCATGGGGAGGAGATGGCTTGTGTGGGAAACGGCCATGTTACTGTGGGGGTGGTGGAGATGCTGGTGGTACCCACAAGGCACAGAGAGAGAGAGAGAGAGAGAAAGAATTACAGCCACTGGTTGGAAGTGGTGTGCGATGAATGAGACTGACAGAGCAATTAATGGGAGAGTGGGAACACAGCACAGCATAAGCTTGAGGAACAACATCTCATTTTCCACAGAGGAACTTTCCAGCCTCAGGATTCAATATCGATCTCCCCAGCTTCAGATCTTCACTTTATGATGTCTCTGATTCCTACAATCTCCTTCACACACAGTTTTCTTATTTGTGCCTTATTTACATTGCTTCATTTCCTCTTTCAACCCCATTAACAAATTCCTTACCTTTTACACTGGACACCATTTCACACGTTGCCTTCCTCTGTCGAAACAATAAAATATCCCATTTTCCCAGCTCTTTCAGCTCCGAACTGAATCATTAATTCTACTTCCCTCTCCAATGCTGCCTGATCTGCTGAGTTTCTGCAGCATTCTGTGTGTGTTTTAGTTTTGCAGCATCAGCAATATTTTGCTTTAAATGATGTTCTGATGTCTGATCCTGTCCTCCTCACTCTTCACTATCTTTCTGTCTCACTTGTTGCCTCCAAACATTGAAATCATGTCCTTTAGAAATAACATATTAGCCCATGTCATTTATATATCTATTATAAACATCTCTGATTCTAATATTGGTCATGAGGGATGAACAGTCTATGTTCCTGCAGTCTATCTCCCTTCTCATCAACCTGTCCCCGAGATGCTTTTACACACCTCTGGAACAGGTGGGAATTCAGCACAAGGTCTCATACTTAGGGGACTATCACTGCACCACAAGAGCCCTTTACATGAACAGTGTTTCTCTCTGAGTTATGTCCCTCAGTCTGTGTTATAGTCAGAATGCCATTGGTCCTTCAATTCACATGTTTGAATTTTCCTAACCTGTCAATTAAATAACACTTCACCTTTTGGAAGTCATATTCCTTCTGGAACATGAAACATGCTGAACTCAGCATTTCCAAATAACTTTACTTGATCAAAGAACTCCATTCAGCCAATAACAGCTGTCACATGTTCAACTCTTCTTCAAATAAATAAAACTATATTTTATCTTGGTCATCAGGGGACACTATTACAAACATCCATGCCTCTTGGCCCACTCGCATATTTTCATTGTTCCTTTACTCAGCAACCCTCACACATTCTACCCAGACCAGGTATAAGTTTAACTTTACTCTGGGACAAAGGCACTGGATTGAAAGGAGTTCAATGAACCTGTTTGTTCAGTGACTGTAATTAATATCAATCTCTGTGGGCCCTAACTGAGTCTCTGGGTGGATTCCTCCTTCTATTAATAAATGAGTCTCAGCTGCAACGTTCCTTGAAACAGGGAGAGATGACAGATCAGAATCTGAGGAGAGCAGATTGCAATGTTACCACAATGGGCAGGAGTCTCTCTGGGACAATTGACTATTTTTCTGCAAATTATCACCAGATGAATTTGGTACATCAGATCCGAAACATACTTCTGATTTTTCAACACATTTACTATCCGACTCTCGCTGCTGTTGGTATTCCTGGTAAGTGGCTCTGTCTGGCTGGTAATTCTGTGAATCATGGTTTAACTTTATTAATGTTCTTGTCATTTCCCATTCTGCTGCTTGCTGCTCCTGCTGTAACTAAGTCTCTGTCTCCCTCCCAGTCGATTTATAAACTACTAGACTCCTGCTATTCTCACTTTAATCTTGTGAAGCCCAATACCTGTCACACCTGGTTCCTGTCACACATTCAGTTTTCTATCATTTGCCTTGATCCACCCCTTGGCTTCAGGCTGAACCAAAATGTTTGTAGCCTCAGGGCTCCCTTTAACTCTAACCTGAGGTTTGACCCTACATCCTCTCCATTGCAAAGCTTGTTTACCATCCCCTCTGTAATATCTCCGTCTCCTGCCTGCTTCATCCGGGATGCTGCACACTACACCGTCTCTGGGTTTGATGAATCCAGACTCGAGTATTCCACTGATATCATCTTTAACCTCACAGTGTCAAACCTGTGCCCATTCTGAACTCCTATCATGTTTGGTTTACCATTTCTCTTTGTGCTAATTGACCAACAAACATTCCTGATCCAACAACTTCCCTTTTTAATGTTCTCATTTTTGAATTCAAATTCCTTCAAGGCCTGACCTGTCTAATTATTCCCACCCCCGGTCCCATCCTTATCGTCCTGTACGTAGAGTCACAGAGACACAGCACCCTTCCCCTTCTCAGTTCTCTCCCCATCGTCCTGTAAATCTATCCCCTTCTAATTTTTATCCAATTCCATTCTGAAAATTCATTTCTTTCGATTTGTCTCTCCATCTTCTACATCTTACTTTTTCCCTCTCCCTATATTTAAACCTCTCTCTCTGTGTCTCTCTCTCTCTGTCTCCCTCTCTCTCTCTCTCTCTCTCTCTCTCTCCCTCTCTCTCTCTCTTTTTCTCTCTCCCTCCCACTCTCTCTCTGCCCTCTCCCTGTTCTCTGTGTGGTCAGAATGAGGGAGGTGCACCTGCCTCTGTTTGTCAGTGTGTGAGGGCCCTGCACACCCAGCCAGCCTCAGGATCCCCCAACCAGACCCTCCAAGGCCAATGGGCTCCAGTGTAGGGCAGGCTTTCTCCAGACCAGCCGCAGACCTCAGGAAGCACCTAGACCTGGCGGTAGAGCGAGAAAGCAGATGTGCTGGTGGCACAGGTGACATGTTATTGGAAATAGTTTTGCACATCTATGCGTTCACCCTTTACAATCAGCTATGTCTGTGAGTCTCTGTCCGGCTGCAAATCTGGCATTACAGGGACTGGAGCCAGCCATCCCTGTCACTGCACACCGCTCCATCGCCCCAAGTGGGAGGTAACCCATAGCTACCGTATCCAGGCAATGGGGAAATCACAGGTCACTGTCACCCTGGCAACTACGCTCTCACTTTTTAGAGACACCAATGTGCTGCAGAAATGACTGGACTTCCCAAGATATTCAAGATATTCCCAAGTTAACAAAAGGTGCTGCTGAGAACTGACTGAGGAGGATTCCTGGAGGAATCAGCTCAGCCACCAGGAGTGAACAAAAAGGAGGCAAGCTCCAGCCGAGAGGCCATTGTTGGAGTGGCCATTTTGAGAAGGGCTGCTTTGCTGTTGAAGTGCTGCTGGAGGTTTAAGTGTGGGTTTTGGTGGATACTGGGATACCCGGTAAGGAGGGTGATCAGCAACAAGGTCAGGGTACGGTAAGATTCTGTTCTTTGTGTTACTGTGAGGTGTCAGAGATGGCAGTTAGAGCAGTGGAATGCTCTTCCTGCCAGATGTGGGAGATCAGGGAATAGTCAAGTGTCCCTGACGACTGAGTCTGCAGGAAGTGTGATCAGCTACAGCTCCTCACAAACTGGGTGGTTGAGGTGGAAAAAGAGTTGGATCCACTGAGGAGCATACAAGGGGCAGAGAGTGTGATAGACACTAGTTACAGTGATGTAGCCGCACCACAGGTTCAGTCAGGGAGATGGGTGACTGCCAGGAGAGGCAGGTAGTGCAGGAGTCTCCAGTGGCTTTTCTCGTCTCGAACAGGGATACCGTTTGGGATACTGTTGGGGGGTATAACCTCTCTCAGGAAAGTACAACAGCAGCAGACAGGCCTGTGGTATCATGAATGGCTTAGCTGCAAACCTTTGGGAAGGCAATTACTTAGAACATTAGGTAACTCGCCAGTCAGGGTCACAGACAGGGTATCTGTGGCTGTGACCGAGACTCCAGGATGGTGTGCTCCCTCCCTGGTGTCAGGGCTGAGGGCGTCTCTGAACATTGTATCGAATTCCTCAGGGGGAAGGGGAGTGGGCAGAGGTTATTGTACACATTGGTACCAATGACTTCGGGAGGAAAAGAGGTGAGGTCCTGAAGAGTCATGAAAGGGAGTTAAGCAGATGGTTAAAATGTAGGATCTCAGGGGAAGTAACTTGGGAACTATTAGTTTCAGCGATAAAAAGAAAAGGGGGATTTAGCAGATGAAATGTGTGGCTAAGAGCTGGTGTAGGGGGGAGGGATTCAGATTCTTGGATCATTGGGACATGTTCTGGGGCAGAGGTGATCTGCCCAAGTGGGACATTTTGTAACTGAACTGGAGGGAGTCAATATCCTGCTGGGGAGATTTGTGAGAGCCTCTTGGGATGAGTCAAACTAATCTGGCAGGGAGATGAGGACAGGTGTTGGGGGACATCCAAAGGAGAAGGGAGACATAATAGAAGGTTGATGACAGGAGAGAAGATAATGAGAGCAAGTAAAACAGTTGAGGCAGTGTTGGTAATCATCATACTAAACAGGGTCGAGAGGGGAGATACACAAATAGGTTGAGAGGGACAACATTTTCCCACAGAAGGTGGTGAGTGTCTGGAATGGGCTCCCAGAGGTAGTGATAGAAGTGAGTACAATATTGTCATTTAAGAAACATTTAGACAGGTACATGGTTGTGATAGGCAGAGAGGGATATGGACTAAACGTATACAAACTGGACAAGTTTAATTGTACCAACTGGGTAGCATGGACAAGTTGGGCCGAAGGGCCTGTTTCCATGCTGTAAACCTGTATGACACTAAATGCTCTGAGCTGTTTGGGGAAGGAGCTGCAATGTACAATATTAAAGGGTCTGTCCTTCAGTGACTGGGTGTGTGCCGAGTGACCTTGCCCTTTGAAGGGGCCTCCCATTGCATGGACTTGCAGATACCCCACCCCCACCCGAGGCTGCACATCGAAACACTTACCCTGCTGGCCTCATGTTCAGGTGCAGCCATCTTCATTTCTGAGTCACAACAGGATGGAAGGCAAGAGCAGGCTTCCCTCAGACACTGAGTTCCAGCCTCCTCCTCTGCACACAGGGGAACCCTCAAGGATAAAATGGCCCTTCCGGCTAGCACACCCCCACACCCTGTTAAACTCTCAGACCTCACACTTCTCCGAGTCCCCAACCAACTCATCTGCATCTACATACCCTCCAGCCCTGAGCCCAGTCCCGTCAGGTCAATTTGCCAGGTTTGGGAATGCACTGCCCCCCCTCCCCCTTGGGAGTCACCAGGTTCCCAGTCAGACCTCTTTCCATGACTGGAATTGTTAGTGTCTAGTTTCTATCCAGAGGATGATAGAATGGCCATCTGCATGTTAATGAGTTGAGATTTGGTGTTAATGTGGGTGATTACGAGCAATGTCAATGAAGGCCTCTCACCACAGCCCACCTTGTTCTTGCCCCTGTATTACTCGCTCGGTTCCTCTTGTACTCTAACTGTTCACTCTTTGTCAATCGTTTTGCCATTTTGAGCTGACTTTTATTTTCTGTTCCTGACCTACCAGCCAACGTTTAGCAATTATCTGTTTTTTATTGAACTTCAATGTCATTTTAAACGCGGATGGTGGGTGCTCCGTTTGGAAGTTTTCCTTTCTCATTTTGAATGTATTTATTGTGTGTGATCTGAATTATGTCCTTCAATGCTGACCACTACTGAGTTCTCCCTGAACCTCATTTCCATGTTCACTTTCATGCTCTCAAATCTACCCTTACTTAAATTTATAACACAGGTCTAGGACCCACCCTTCTCTCCCTCACACTCTGTTTCCCCATCGGCTGTAATTTTTCCTGCTTCACATATTTCTCCACTTACATATTTATAATTTACTATTGAATCAATATATGTCACTCTATTAGACTGTGTATTCCGAATCCGAATCACTCATTGTGTGGAACAAATATGTTCATGTCACCCTCTGCTTCTTTTGCCAATCATATTAAATCTGTGTGCTCTGATTATTGCCTTTACAGGTCTTTTGGAGCATAGAAACTGGAGGATGCCATTCAGCCCATCAAGTCTTCTCTGCCATTTAATTCAATCCTGACTGACCAGACACTTCAATGCCTTTTATAGACGATCCTCCTAACTCTTTATGTGATTGATACTCAAAGATTTATCAACCACTACTTTTGATAGACTCGTAGGCTGAGCTGCCACAGCCCTCTGTGAAAGAGCTTTCCAAAGATATTGAACAAAACAATTTCTCATCAACAGAGTCCTAAATGGCATGTTTCTTATTCTTAATCAATGCTTATTTCGAGTCTCCTTGACCGATATATTCCTGTATCTATTTTGTATATCCTGCCAAGCATTCTGTAGATTTCCCACATGACAATAACTCCGATTTCCCTGGTCCATCCATGTGTCTGAATTCCCTTCGTGCTGGAACCCGCACTGGTTAAAATGTCCTCATACTCATTGGAAAATTTCCACGTCCTTATTAAAGTGTGCTGCCTAGTACTGGTCACAGAGCAGAAAGCCCAAAGATATAAACATCAAATTCATCACTGATTGTTCTGACATAATACAAAGGTCTTCTCCAACTCCTTCACACTACCCTCTTGGTTCCAGCATAATGTAGCATTCCCCTTGGTAACTGCTGTGCCGATGGAATCGTTGAACTGACTGCTGTTCTGAATGTATTTAAGATGGTCGTTGTGATGACTCTGTATTCCCCCATATGCCCTCCCTCCATAAGCGTTCTTTCTTGATTGACTTGGCCAGTGATGATCAAGTGGTCGAATCCCTCAGTAAAACTGATGATGTCAATCTCGATTCATTGACTTAAACAGCACCGAAGGAGGCTGGTCAACAAAGATCTGACAACACTAATGCCACTTTACACCTGTAGCTCTGGAGACCATCAAACAGAAGTGAATATTTAATGACTGATTAAGGGTTAAAATCGTTTCAACTCAATGCCTTTTCAGAAGGTGAGTTCCAGATGCCCAAATCGCTCTGGGGAAAAATAAAATTCTCTCCTCTTTACTCTCTGCTTCTCACGGTAAATCTATGCCTCCTGTTTATTGACCCCTTTACTCATGGCGAAAGTGTCTTTCTATTCACCCTATCTCCAGCCCTCATAATCTTGTACACCTCGATCAGGTCCCCTCTCACTCCTTACTGCTCCAAGGTAAACAGCCCCAGCCTTTCCAATCTTTCCTCATTGCTCAGACCCTCCAGCCCAGACAACATTCTGGTGAATCTCCTCTGTTTCCTCTCGAGTGCAATCACATCCTTCCTATAATGTTGGTGACCAGAACTACAGACAGGACTCCAGTTGTGGCCTAACCAATGCACAACACCACCACCCAACCCGTCCTTTTCATCTAAGCCTCTGCTAATAAAAGACAAGTATCTAAAATGCCTTCTTAACCAGGTTATCGACCTGACCTGCTACCATCAGGGATGTGTGGCTATGCATCCGAGGTCTCTCTGATCATCAGTCCTTTCCAGGGCCCTATCATTCAGAGAGTAATCCCTTGCCTTGTAAGCCCCTCCTAAAATAAAACAAAGAACAATCCTGTGCAGTACAAGCCGTTCGTTCCTCGATGTTGCTCCAACTTAAGAAGTTAATCTGATGCCCAACCTACACCATTCCATTATTATCCATATGTATGTCCAATGCCCATTTAAATACCCTTACCATGCCACGCCCCTCCTACTCTCTGAGTAAAGAAACTACCCGTGATGTCTGTCCGAAATCTATTACCCTTCAATTTAAATCTATGCCCCCTCATGTTAGCCTTCACCATCTGAGGAAAAAGGATCTCACTATCCATCATATCTGACCCTCTGATTATCTTTGACGTCTCGATCAGGTCACCTCTCAACCTTTTTCTCTGCAACGAAAACAGCCTCAAGTCCCTCAGCCTTTCCTCATAAGACCTTGCCTCCATACCAGCAACATGCAAGTAAATCTCCACTGAACCCTTTCCATAGCTTCCCCATCCTTTCCCAGAACTCCACAAAATACTCCAGGTGGGGCCTTACCAGTTTCTTGTACAGCTGAAGCATGACCTCATGGCTCTGAAACTCAATCTCCCTACCAATAAACTTCAACACACCATATGTCTTCTTAACAACCCTGTCAACGTGGGTTGTAACTTTCAGGGATTTATGCACCTGGACACTGAGAACTCTCTGTTCATCTACACTGCCAAGAATTTATCCATTAGCCCAGATCTCTGCATTCCTGTTAGTTCACTTCAGAAGAAGTATCTCGCAATTTTTTGCATTAATCTCCATTTGCCACTTCTCAGCCCAGCTCTGCATCTTATCTATGTCCCTCGGTAGCCCACGACAGGGGCTGCATGGTGGCTCAGTTGTTAGCACTGCTGCCTCACAGCGCCAGCGACCTGGTTTTGATTCCAGCCTCAGGCGAAAGTCTGTATGGAGTTTGCACATTCTTCCCATGTCTGTGTGGGTTTCCACCCACAATCCAAAGATGTGCAGCTCAGGTGAATTAGACATGCTAAATTGCACATAGGGTTAGGTGCATTAGTCAGGAGTAAATGTAAGGAAATGGGTCTGAGTTGGTTATTCTTCAGAGGGTCGGTATGGACTTGTTGGGCCGAAGGACATGTTTCCACGCTGTATGGAATCTTGTCTTTTGGCAATATCTGCAAAGCTACCTACCTCAGTGTCATCTGCAAATTTACTAACCAATCCTTCTACGCCCACATCCAGATCATTTATAAAAATGACAAACAGCAGTGGCTCCAAAACAGAAGCTTGCAGCACACTGCTGGTAACTGAGCTCCAGTATGAATATTTCCCATTTGCCACTACCCTCTGTCTTCATTCAGCTAGCCAACTTCTGATTCAAACCGCTGAATCAACTTCAAACCTGAAATTCCATATTTTGTGCGATAGCCAACCATATGGAGCCTTATCAAAAGGCTTACTGATGTCCAATCCCTCGTAACCTTTTCCAAGACCTTACCCACAACTGAATTAAGGCTCATTGGTCTATAATTACCAGGGTTGGCCCAAATCCTCTTCCTAAAGAAGGGAACAACATTTGCTATCCTCCAGTCTTATGGTAGTACTCCTGTTGACATTGATGACATAAAGGTCAACGCCAAAGGCCCTGCAATGTCCTCCCTGGCTTCCCAGAGAATCTGGGAGTAAATCCCATCCAGCCCAGAGGGCTTGGCTATTTTCAGATCTTCCAAAATGATAAAAACCTCCTCTTTGTCAACTGCAATCCTATCTGATCTAAGAGACGGTATCGCGATATTCCCACTGACATTGACCTTTTCCAATGTGAATACTGATGAAGGGAAAGTAACCCTTTTTCCAGGTTGAGTTCCTGTTGTCCCTGCTCTGCCCAGCTGCCCAGGCCATTGATATCCTCCTGCAGGTTACAGATACCCTCCTCACTTTTTACCACCCTGCCAAGTTTCATGCCGTCTGTGAACCTCTTTATCATATTCCCTGAATTTAAGTCTAAATGATTCATCGACACAACAGACAGCAAGCTCTGTGAAACCCCACAGGAAACAGACTTCCTGTCACAGAAACATCCCTCAACCATTCCCCTCTCCTTCCTGCCTCTCAGCCAGTTTTTGATCCAACATGCCACTTACCTGGGATCCCATTGGCCCTAACTGTCTTGACCAATCTGCATGAGGGACTTTGCCAAAAGCCTTGCTGAAGTCCATGTAGACCATGTCATATGCACTGCCCTCATCAACACACCAGGTTACCTCCTCAAAAAATTCAGCAGTTATCAAACACAAACTTCCTGTAACAAATCCTGGGTCTGAGTAATTATTCTCTCTTCAGGTGCAGGTATAGTCTCCCTGCCCTGTCCTTTTGGTCCCCTTTGTTGGTGTATTTCTCTTGCAGCTGTGAGACTGAAAGGGAACCGAGATTGTCGAGCTTGCTGTTCTGAAACCACGTTGGGAATTGGGGGCAGATGCCTTAAGCCAGTGTCTGCAGCCTGACAAGGCCACATGGGGAAATCCTTTTCCAATGCAGGGAGGCTTAGCAGGGAGACACCTCGACAGTTATGGCAATCTCTGCAGTTGCTCTTGTTCATGTACAGGCTCACAATCCTTGCATCACACACTCCCTGTGGAAATGTCCCCTCCTCCAGAAGAAACAGAGAGGTTAGTGCAGAAGCTGCAGGAGTGGGGGTTTCTGTGCTTGATGAGGACTGGGAAAAGTGACTGGAGCTTTGTCCATGAGTGTGTGTCAATAGCTTTGTTAAAGCCCTCCACTGTTGGTTTGATTCCCAGCCCTGCCATAACAGCGAGGCTGTTAATGGTGTCCAGAGCTCCCTCAGTGACAATGTTCTCCCTGTGTTATAGCTCAAGGCAAGGATCTCCCCATCTCTCCAACTATTTGTTACAGTGGGTGATGATCTCTCCTGCCTTTGTTTCAGGGTCGAGCTGTTTCTTTACCTCATGCATCTTTCACCTTCCCCATCCCTTCATCCATACATTTCCCTGTGATGGAGTAGCTGTGGATATTCCTGCAGGGTGAGGAATGTTATTATTGGATCGTTGCTCAGCATTCTCTTGGACTTGACTTCAAATGGCTCTTTCTGCATTCAGAGATTCCTCACTCAGATTTCTCTTGTAATCGATGAGAGTGGAGATCTTGGCTTCAATGACAGGTTCTATCACAGTATGTGTAGCCTCAAACCAGTCTGTGATGCTTAACTGCTGCTTCTTGTCTGTTCAGGGTGTGGTATTATAGATGATGGTGTCTCATATAATCTGAGACTACTGCTTTCTGAGTGGGAATACTGCAAAGTGCCTTTCAGTCATCTTGTGGAAGTGTTGCTATGTATTTGAGAAAGCAGTATGACTGACGTTAACATAAGGGCAGTACATCTGCTTTGAATGAAAAAGAACTTCAAGGGTTCCCCGCTTACTTTGGTACAAATCAGAGAGATGTGTGCTTCAAAGTATAAAGGATTTATTTTTGATGGCTCCTCTTGAGAGTTATCTTTTGATTTTCAGGGCTACCTTTACACTCTCACTGTCTCCTTTATTAATTGATGCAGTCAACATCTTACATTATCTTCTGTGTATGTTTTGCTGTGTTGGATACTTACATTTGTAAGCAGAATTCAAGGAACTTATCAATTTTATTAAGGAGTATGAACCCCCAATCAAGCCACAATGTTCTTGGAAAAGATTAATTTCCTGGATGGATGCTGTAATTAAGTTGGTACAAGAGCACAGCCATAACTTAGCAAAATATGTTTTTTTCCCCAATATAGCTGACACACACTTCATGAGACACACAAAGCTGTAATGATAAACATCCTTCTTACAGACTGGAGAAGTGACCGCTCATGGATCTCCACACATATTCACAAAATTGGAATATTTCTCCACCATATTGTTGCCACCTTTTTATTACTGAGATATGAGAAAATGAATATTTATTTCAATAAAATGTGGAGCTGGAAAGGCCCAGCAGGTCCGACAGCAGCAGAGAAGCAGGCAAGTCCTGATGAAGCATCCCGACCGAAAACATCGCCTTTCCTGCTCCTCTGATGCTGTCTGACCTGCTGGGCCTTTCCAGTTCCACATTTCATCCTCTCTAACTTCAAGCATCTGCACTCCTTATCATCTCCAATAAATATTTATCTGTTTGTTAACTGATCAGATAAAAATTTCGGATGTCAAATTCAAAATAAAATAAAACCAACTTATATAATGTACATGACAATAGCATCCACTGATCACTCTCCCATCGAGTATCCCCTGGCCATATGTAACCTTAATCTGGAAAGACCACATCCATTTGCAAGTAATTAATTCCCTCAATGATTTCATGTTTACCTCATTCCTGGTCAGCTGAAATTTTTTATTAACAGTTTTGAAACTAGTCTCTGCTTGCAATAATCCTCTTCTCTCTCACTTCAGATTTCACAACCTCTCGCTCCCTCAACCACCCTCTCGGAGTTTTTAACTCTTTCTCTGTCTCTCTCTTTCTCTCTCTCTCCCTCCCATTCTCTTGCAGTTTCACTCTCCCTCTTTCATTCCCATTCTTCCTCTCCCTCTACCACCCTCTCGTGGTTTTTAACTCTTTCTCTCGCTCTTCAATATCATTCTCTCTGTATCTTTCTCTCCCTCCCACTCTCTTGCAGTGTCAGTCTCTTTTTCATCTCCCTCCTTCCTGTCTCACTTGTCCTCTTGTGGCCTCTCTTTGTTCCCCATCCCACTGGTTTCTCAGTACCCCTCAGCACCATTGTGTCAGCACCATCTCCTGGCAGTTTTCTTATGGCCTCCCCATAATTTCCCAATCCCAACATGGCCTCCTTGTCTCGTCTGGGATTACTTGGAACTTCCCTCTTGCCCCTACAACACTCCTGGACCTGTCTGCAATGGCTGGCTTGGCTTCTCCCTCTGGCTCTCCCTCCCACACATGGTTTCCATCCACCTGCTCCAAGCCCACAACCCACCTTTCCCCAGAGAGACCTTCATTGGCAGCAATTACTGAGCTGCATAACGGACCCGCATCCAAACCCTACTCACCAATCACAAGTTGTTTATCTTTTGCATTTGTCACTGATAGGCTTATCAGTAAACCTATCAACAGCAAGCATGCAGAGAAGCAGCTTATGTTTGGAGGAGCACCTGTTTTCCATTCTCACCAGCATCTGGGGACTTTTGGAAAATTAAAACCAGCACATCTGCTATCTCATTCAGTATTTCCTTTGAAACCTTTGGATGCATTTTGTCAGAACCTGGGATAAGTCAGTCTTTAGTTCAAATAATTTTCTGAGCAACCATTCCTCATGGATGTCATTGTTTTTAGATCATACCTTCCTTTCAAGATTTGAAACTCACTGTAAGTCTCGTATTATTAAGGTGTAACTTTACTCTTAGCTGAAATTAACATGTTCTTGTTTATTTTCCTTTCTCAAAGTTAACATAGTGACATTAGTGATTCTGTCGCAGAGAAAATGTGATCTTTCTAAATGTATCACTCGCTACCTGGTGGCCATGGCAGCAGTGGACTTATTGCTCATGATCATTGATCTGATATTGAGACACATTCCAATTATTTATAAAACTGAATTTACATTTCTGAAGACCGTCCCCGTGTGTAACATCCACGCCATCCTGGTTTTTGCAGCTATGGACTGCTCTGTCTGGTTCACTGTCGCTTTCACCTTTGATCGATTTGTGGCCATTTGTTGTCAAAAGATGAAAGGGAACTATTGCACTGAGAAAACAGCAGCCGTGGTTCTGGGAACAATAACTGTGCTCAGCTGTTTAAAGAATATTTCCTGGTATTTTATGTTACATCCTTGGTATAAGCTGAGGAACCTACCCTGGTTTTGTATGACAAAAAAGTACATTATGTTATCTCCCGTCTGGGGATCGATTGAGCTGATTCACTACATTCTGACCCCAGCGCTCCCATTTGTTCTGGTTCTGCTGCTCAATGCTTTCACTGGGAGGTACATTTTAGTGGCCAGCAGAGCCCGCAGGAGACTCCAGTCTGACAGCAGGGGGCAGCATTCCAAGGACCGACAATTGGAGAGCCGAAGGAAATCCATCATTTTAATGTTTGTTATCTCAGGGAATTTTGTCCTGTTATGGTCAATGTTTCTGGTGTATTCTGTGTGGAAACAAATGGATCGTTTGGGTTTTAAGGCTGTCGTTTTCCAATACATTTTACGAGATGTAGGATTCATTCTCCAGCTCCTGAGTAGCTGCACAAACACGTGTATATATGCCATGACCCAGACTAAGTTCAGAGAACAGCTGAAGAACATGGTCACATACCCTTTTGCTCGATTAGTGACATTTATGAAAAGATGAGATGGATTGATGAATTCTGGGATCAAAAACTGTTTGGTTGGGGAATTGTCTGGTTAAATGTTTTCATAATGAAGCATGTACCAGGCCAACAGGAATGGTCAGTTTTACATTTTATTCATCAAATTTCCCATGTAACACAAGCAGTCGGTCTGTACCAGTTCCAACTGCCTGGTCTTATGAAGGTGTAAAGGGTACATTGAACATTACAGTGCAGTACAGGCCCTTCGGCCCTCAATGTTGTGCCGCTCTGTCATACTAATCTGAAGCCCATCCCACCCACACTATTCCATGTACGTCCATTTGCCTGTCCAATGACGACTTAAATGCACTGAAACTTGGTGAATTTACTACCGATGCAGGCAAAGCATTCCATACCCTTACTACTCTCTGAGTGAAGAAACTACCTCTGACATCTGTCTTACACCTATCTCCCCTCACTTTAAAGTTGTGTCCCCTCGTGTTTGCCGTCCCTATACTTGGAAAAAGGCTCTCCCTGTCCACCCTATCTAACCCTCTGATTATCTTGTATGTCTCTATTAAGTCACCTCTCAACCTTCTTCTCTCTAATGAGAACAGCCTCAAGGCCCTCAGCCTTTCCTCATAAGACATTCCTTCCATACCAGGCAACATCCTAGTAAATCTCCTCTGCACCCTTTCCAAAGTTTCCACATCCTTCTTATAAAGCGGTGACCAGAACTGTACACAATACTCCAAGTGTGGCTGTACCAGAGCTTTGTACAGCTGCAGCATTACCTCCTGGTTCCGGAACTCAATCCCTCTTATTAATAAAGGCCAAAACACTGTATGTCTTCTTAACAACCCTGTCAATCTGGGTGGCAACTTTCAGGGATCTGTGTACATGGACACCGAGATCTCTCTGCTCATCTGCACTCCCAAGAATCCTACCATTAGCCCAGTACTTTGCATTCTGATTACTCCACCCAAAGTGTATCACCTCCCACTTGTCCACATTAAACTCCATTTGCCACCTCTCAGTCCAGCTCTGCATCCTATCTATGTCTCTCTGCAACCTACTACATCCTTTGTCACTATCCACAACTCCACCAACCTTAGTGTCGTCCGCAAATTTACTAACCCACCCTTCTCAGCCCTCATCCAGGTCATTTATAAAATTGGTGAACAGCAGTGGACCCAACACCGACCCTTGCGGTACGCCGCTAGTAACTGGACACCAAGCTGAACATGTTCCATCAACTACAACCCTCTGTTTTCTTTCAGCAAGCCAATTACTGATCCAAACTGCGATGTCTCCAACAATCCCATTCCTCCTCATTTTGTATAATAGCCTACTGTGGGGAACCTTATCGAATGCCTTGCTGAAGTCCATATACACGACATCAACCGGTTTACTCTCATCTACCTGTTTGGTCACTTTGTCAAAAAACTCAATAAGATTCGTTAGGCACGACCTACCCTTCACAAAACCGTGCTGACTGTCCCTGATCAGATTATTCTTTTCTAGATGGTTATAAATCCTATCTCTTATAACTTTTTCCAACACTTTACCAACAACTGAAGTGAGACTCACTGGTTTGTAATGACCAGGGTTGTCTCTACTACCCTTTTTGAACAAGGGAACCACATTTGCTTTCCTCCAGTCCTCAGGCACTATTCCTGTAGACAGTGATGATTTGAAGATCAATGCCAAAGGCTCGGCAATCTCTTCCCTTGCTTCCCAGAGGATCCTAGGATAGATCCCATCCGGCCCAGGGGACCTGTCTATTTTCACACTCTGCAGTATTTCTAATACCTCTTCCTTGTGAACCTCAATCTCTTCTCGTCTAGATGCAAGTATCTCTGTATCTTCCTTGCCAACATTTTCATTTTCTATAGTGAACACTGTCGAAAAATATTTATTTAGTGCTTTCCCTATCTCCTCTGACTCCACACACAACTTCCCACTATTATCCTTGATTGGCCCTAATTTAACTCTCATCATTCTTTTATTCCTGACATACCTATGGAAAGCCTTAGTGTTAACCCTGACCCATTCCGCTAACAACTTCTCATGTCCCCTCCTGGCTCTCCTGAGCTCTCTTTTAAGGTCTTTCCTGACTTCCTTGTAACCCTCAAGCACCTTAACTGAGTTTTCACATTTTGTCCGAACATAAGCTTTCTTCTTCTCCTTGACCAGGGATTCCACTTCCTCAGTAAACCACAGCTCACACGTTCCATATCTTCCTCCCTGCCTGACAGGTATATACTTATCTAGGACACACAGGACCCTTTCCTTGAATAAGCTCCACATTTTTAATGTGCCCATCCCCTGCAGTTTCCTTCCCCATTCTACGCTTCCCAAATCTTTCCTAATTGCATCGTAATTTCCCTTCCCCCAGCTGTAACTCTTGCTCGGTGGTGTACACCTATCCCTTTCCATCACTAAAGTAAACCAGACAGAATTGTGATCACTGTCTCCAAAGTGCTCACCTACTTCCAAATCTAACAGCTGGCCAGGCTTGTTACCCAGTACTAAATCTAAAGTGGCTTCGCCCCTTGTAGGCCTGTCTACATACTGGGTCAGGAAGCCCTCCTGCACACACTGGATAAAAACTGACCCACCTATAGTACTTGTGACCCCAGTCAATATTTGGATAGTTGAAGTCCCCCAAGACAATGACCCTGCCTCTCTCACTCCTTTCCTCTACATCTCTGGGACTATTCGGAGGCCTATTGAAAACTCCCAGCATGGTGACTTCTCCTTTCCTGTTCCTTACCTCAGCCCATACTACCTCAGTTAATGAGTCCCCAAACATCCTTTCTACAACTGTAATATTGTCCCTGATCAACAATGCCACACCGCCCCCTCTTTTACCATCTTCTCTGTTCTTACTGAAACATCTGAATCCTGGAACCTGCAACAGCCATTCCTGTCCCTGCTCTATCCATGTCTCCGTAATGGCCACAACATCGTAGTCCCAGGTACCCACGCTGCCAGTTCACCCACTTTATTTCGGACGCTCCTCACATGGAAGTACACACACTTCAAACCAGGTTCTCGCTTGCCAGTGTCAGGTACTTCACTTGGGAACTCCCTACTCTCATTCTCTTCTGTACCTGTCCTACAGTTTTGGTTCCCATCCCCCTGCTGTATTAATTTAAATCCACATTAATAGTTTGAGCGGATTTCCCCCCCGGATATTGGTACCCCTCTGGTTTAGATGACGACCATCCTGCTTGTAGAGGTCCCACCTACCCCAGAAAGAGCTCCAATTATCCAAAAACCCGAAACCCTCCTTCCTGCACCATCCCTGTAGCCACGTGTTCAACCCCTTTCTCTCCCTATTCCTCACCTCACTGGCACATGGCACGGGCAGCAAACCAGAGAAAACAACTCTGTTTGTCCAAGCTCTAAGCTTCCATCCTAGCTCCCTGAATTTCTGCCTCGAGTCCCCATCTCTCTTCCGACCTATGTCACTGGTGCCAATGTGGACCATGACTTGGGGCTGCTCTCCCTCCCCCCGAAGGATCCCAAAAACACGATCAGAGACTGTATCTTTAAGAGAGTTAATTGCTCACAGAACTACCTAATACAGCACCAAGGTACCTATGTAGCATTGGGTCAAACTTCTAGATTAGTTAGGTTACCTGGAGATGACAAAACAAATTCAAATTCGGCCAATCCTTTGAAATCATGCCCCAATTTACCAATTTCCAATCAAATTTGCTTTAGCGTTTCGACAATGTTAACACAAATGAAACGATCCAATGCTTCAGAATATAAAACCTGAAAAAAATTGAACATTTGGAGGAGAACTGCCAAGCCACCAACATACGCAGACTGCCCGGAGAATAACTCTCTTAAAGGTACATTAGCCCTTACTATCTTCATAACACCTCCCCACTGAAGAAAACAAATGAAAAAGTGTTTTTTTTTTCTATTCTTTAAACCAATTACCTTAACATACAGATAAGGTTAATCGAAGTTCACCCTAACTTCCTCCTAAGGTTTGGTTGCTGTTTTGATAACAATTCAACTGTGACCAACCAATTTAGACCAAACACTCAGCCCTTCAAAGCCAATCGAATTTCAAATCTGATGATATTGACAGCCTGAAACCAATCCAACGATAGGAATTTCAGGTGCAATCAAGGGGGTATAAACAATTGTTTTTGAACATCGAGGAGAAAGTGAACCAACAGCATTGAACAGCTCTGAAAGAAATCTCAGAACACACCCATTATTAAAGGTACAAAGGAATTTTATACAAAGATACTCACAGTCAAAACAGCTCAGGGGGAAACAGCAGGATTAAAAGGATGGAAGTAAACAGCACATTCAGAAGAGCAGAAGGAAAGCAGTATACGCTACTGTATGGACTTTGAGAGATGGAATTAATTTAATGTTTCGTAATTGTGTTATTGAAGCAGCATTTTAATTGGATTGGGGTCAGATAGGGAAAAGGGGATTGGGTTTGTTCATCGTTTTAGTTTAGTGTTCACTACTGAGTTAGAAGAATGAATGGTAATGTTTTTCTTTACAGAGTGGAAATCAGGGGGTTTCTTTCACTCAGATGTGGTGAAAGAGGCAAAGCTGGTGGGATTAGTGGAAGTAGTAAAGGGAACCTCAATAGAGGTCAAGGAGCTGCAGGAGAGTGCACAGAATACGCAGGGACTACGTGTTGAGTTAGTGCCTGATCTCAATGAAGTCTTCACCTCTGTGGGTAACGTTTACTCAGGAAGAACTGGGGGAGAAAGGAAAGAAATTGCAATTTCAAGAGATACAGGATCTGCTGAGTGTCTAATACTCAGAGATGAAAGTATTTGCACTCCTTCTGAACAGTTTTCTACAAGAGTGATAATTTGTGGAATCGATGGACTGAAAATTTGCATTCCTCTGTCTAAGATCAGGTTGGAGGGCCAAATCAAGTTTGGGGAAGTGATAGCGAGAGTTACTGACAGATTGTTACTTCCAGGAATACAGTTTGTTCTTGGAAATAACCTAGTAGGATCCAAGGTGGGAGTGATACCCCGTGTGTGCAGAAGCTGAAGGAGGACCAGGGAACTGAGGTCTTTAAAAAATATACCTTGGATTTTTTTCCAGACTGTGGAATAAAAAAGATCTCACTCTCATAAGTTACAGCACGAAGGAAACACTAAAGAGAAAGATGAAGGAGTTGAGGTTCAGTTAGCTGACACCCTGTTTGATGTAATGGTGCAGGGAAACCCTGAACAGACAGAGGGTCAGGCAGAGGTGTTTAATCCTGAAAGTCTAATGAAAGATGTCACAATAAAATATCTCTCTCTGAAGCATACTCAGTAATGGAATCAGAATGTATTCCTGAGGGTTATTCTCTTAAGGAGAGAATCCAAAGGCGAAAATGGAGACCACGGCAGGTTAGTGCAGCGGAGTAATGGGGAAGTGCACCAGATTGCGTTGCCAGTTGCATAGAGACAGGAAGTGCTTTGGCCAGCACATGAATTACTTGTAGGAGGTCACCTAGGTGTGAGGAAGATTCAGGCTAAGATACAAAACCACGTCTGTTGGCCTGGACAGCATAAGCATGTGGTTCAAGTTTGTTGTACCTATCATACATTCCAAATGGCATTTAAGCCATGGGCAGCCCCTTTGTTGATAATTCCCACATTCAAAAAGCCTTTCACAAGGGTTATGATTGATTGTGTAGGTCCCCTCCCTAAAATTAAAAGTGGGAACCAATATTTGCTAACCAAAATGGATGTGTCTGCCAGGTTTCTGGAGGCAATTCCATTATGGAGTGTTAAGGTTAAAAGGATGGTGAAGGAGTTGGTAGCTTTCTTTACCTGGTAGGGGCTACCCAGGGAGATTCACTCAGACCAAGGGTCTAACATTACTGCTTAACTATTTGTGGAAGTCATGGATAGTTTGGCACACAGCACTTTAAATCAAGTGTAGACCATCCTGCATCCCAGGGAGCATTGGAAAGGTAGCATCAGACCCTGAAGCCCATGTTAAGAGCTTACAACCAGGATTACCTGAATGATTGGACTAAAGGTATCCCATTCCTTTTGTTTGCCATTCGAGATGCCCAAATGAATCAACTCAGTCTTGATGCAGGAAAATGAAGATGGAATTGAACAGCCAATTGGCTATTTTTCAAAAAAACTCAATATCCAACAGAGAGAATGTTCCACCATTGAGAAAGATTTATTGAGTTTGAATTTACAACATTTTAATATTTTTGTGACGAATAATATTTCAGAGATGGTTGTGTATAAGGATCACAACTTTCTCACATGTTTGGAAAGATTTAAAAGATAAAAATATGAGACTATTTCACTGGAGTCTTATGTCATAGACTTTTAATTAATAAATGATATATGTTGCGGCTCATACAATGTTATTGCAGACGTGTTATCACAGAATTAAAAGAAAATGGAAAGATAAGGTTGGACTACATCAATTCCAATGCTATATAAATGTGCAGAATTAATATGAGGGGAATAATTTATATTAATTGCATATGTATTTAATAATAATAGCTTTAATATACAGAAACAAAAATGAAGCCGTCGTTTCATTATGATAGTTAATTCTTTCTTAAGAGATGGGGGGGTGGGGGGGAGATGTTACGATGTATATGGTCATTTTAAGATAGAAAGTGTTTTCTGCATTTAAATCACAGCCACCGCTGCCAGTAGAGAGAGCAGCTGGGAGAAAGACTGTTCCAAAATAGATACCTATGACAATTGGTTATTCAACTGATACCTGAGTTTTTGTTGCTGTTTTGTCAACAATTCAAATGCAACCATTAATTTTACTTGTGCCCAGGATACCAAAACCCAACTGAATTTGAATTTATTGTATTGACAACATTGTACCAATGAGAGGGTACAATGTTGGGGAGTAGAAAATACAAAGGGAGTTTGAAAATTGGTCAGAGGAACAGCCATAGAGTCAAAGAGCAAGTGACATCTGAAGAAAAAAGACGTTGCTTTCAATGAATTCTCAGAAGGGAATATCTATTAAAAGTTCCTTTTCCTGTAAAAGCAGTTAGAATTTAGAAGATGGCCCAGGGAGCAGACCCCAGAATTGGAAGACTGGAAGGGAGACAGCTTACGGGACTGCATGGCCTTTGAGAGATTATATCAATGTAAAGTTTAATCGTTTTGTTAATGGAAAAGCATAAAGTTCAGGTCAGCTAAGAGATACCGGTTAGTTCGGGGAAAGAGTATTCAATTTGTTCATTGTTTTGGTTAGTACTCACTATTAAAGTAAAACAAATTGTGACTTTGTGTGTGAGTTGTGACTTTTCTTAGATAAAGTAAATTGAAATTGAAGGTGGAGATGAATACGATGATATGCAGGATCCAGCTCCTTGAGAACTTTCCACTTCTCTTTTGACTTCTTTCCTGAGGGAAGTTGGAAAGCAGTTTGCAGCTTATTCAGGTTCCATCTCTGGGGCTGTGACACAGCAACACTGACAGGAACATGACTCAGCCAGAACAGAACTGCAAACAGGTTGGGAAATAAAAGGAGATTTAGCAATATTGGTCAAAGTAACGTAGCCCCTGAATTAGATACACTTCCTGAATTCGAATCTGTATGGTTGGAGGTCAGAAACAGGAAGGAAGCAGTGACCTTGTTGTGTGTTTATTGTGGAGCCCCAAGTAGTGGGCAGGAAGTAGAAGAGAGCATTTCTAGGCAGATTATGGAAATTTGCAGGAGAAGAAGGGTTGTGATAAACGGTGATTTCAATAACTGAGGCAGACTGGGTAAAAGATAGAACATAGAACCTAGAAAAGTACAGCACAGAACAGGCCCTTCGGCCTACGATGTTGTACCGAGGATTAATCCTAGTGTAAAATAAAATAACCTTACCTACGTATCCTTCAACTCACTGCCATCCGTGTGCATGTCCAGCAAGCACTTAAATGTCCCTAACGACTCCACTTCCACCTCCATCGCTGGCAACGCATTCCATGCATTCACAACTCTCTGTGTAAAGAACATACCTCTGACGTCTCCTCTATATCTTTCTCCTAATATCTTAAAACTATGACTCCTCGTCCAAGTCAATCCTGTCCTGGGGAAATGTCTCTGGCTATTGACTCTATCCATGCCTCTCATTACCTTGTATACCTCGATCAGGTCAGCTCTCTTCCTGCTTCTCTCCAGAGAGAAAAGTCCAAGCTTCGTCAACCTCTCTTCATAAAGGGTGATGATGAAAGAAAACATTTAGTCCAGAAGTAGATGGCTGTGCTTCATTGTCCTCAGAGTGTTGCTTGGGTTTTGGCTTAAAATAAACATCTAGGTTTCGCTGCTTTGGCATCTTTCTTCTTTGATGAAGTTTATGCCATGAACCGCTATCCTGCTGTGTTCTGCATCGTAGTCATTGTCATCCCTAAGCTGCAGCTGTTTCTCAACTTCCCTCAGGATGGAAGACAAAAGGGAAGTGGAACGTTCTCATGGGGCTGGATCCTGGTCTTCATCGCCTTCATCTCCAGCTTCAACTTCCCCTGCAGCAACAAGTCATAGAGTCATAAAGGCATAGAGACGGAAACAGCACGGAAACAGATTCTTTGGTTCAATGCGTCCATGCTGACCAGATATACTAACCTAATCTAATCCCATTTGCCAGCACTTGGCTTGTATCCCTCTACCCTTCCTATTCATTTGTCCATCCAGATGTCTTATAAATGTTGTAATTGTACCAGCCTCCATCACTTCCTCTGGCAGCTCATTCCACACACGCACCACCCCCATGTCAAAAGGTTGCCCCTTCTGCTCCTTTTAAGTCTTTGCCCTCTCACCCTTAACCAATGCCCTCTCGTTCTGTACTCCCCCACCTCAGGTAAAAGACCTTGTATATTTATCCCATCCATGCTCCTCAAACTCTGACGTTTCAGGGAAAACAGTCCCAGCTTATTCTGCCCCGCCCACTAGTTCAAATCCTCCAACCTTAGTGTCACAAAACTGGTGCTTTTTCTAAAAGCTGTTCCTTTTCTCAAGGATACTGTGTCCTTGATTTTCTCAGAGGGGTTGTAAAACAGTCCGAGCTCTGAATTGGCTGTGCTGTTCCAGAGAATATAAGAATATTGGGAGGCCATTTGTTTAATACGTAAACATATGAGACTTTAGGCCACAGCTTTCATGTTTACGAAGTAACCTGCGTAATGAAATGGGAGTGGTCAGTCCTAAAATCTGAAGTGTTTTTCGAGTCAGTTTTGCAGAGGCCTGGGTGGAAACAGGCTGCTCGACTCTCTCTCTCTCCTTCTGCCCTCTAACTTCGACCTGTCAGCCTTTGTTTCATTTTTACTCTGTGTTTAAAGGGGTTTGTTTACTGGGACTCTTGTGTACCTTCACAATATCATAATTAAGTCTAGTTTGGATAGCCTTATGTCTGCGGGTATTCTATATTCTGTTATTTCTGCTTTGCACCGTAATTTTAATTTTTTTTTTCTTTTTTAAAACCTGATAGTCAACGTCGCTAACATACCCCAGATAATTTTCACTGTGCACTTACCTAAACAAATTGCAAAGTTACGGTCTGGGCTACCAGCTTAAGAATGTTGTGAGTGGTCTGGCCTAGTCCATAACACATGGTAACATCCTCGGAAATCTTTTCTGAATCCTTTCACGTTTCACAACACCCTTCTGATAGGAAGAAGACCAGAACTGCACACAGTATTCCAAAAGTGGCCTAACCAGTGTCATGTACAGCCACAACATGACCTCCCAACTCCTGTACTCCATGCTCTGACCAATAAAGGAAAGAATACCAAACACCTTTTCCGCTATCCAATGTACCTGCGACTCTCAAGGAACTATGAACCTGAACGCCAAGTCCCCTTTGTTTAGCAACACAGTCCAGGACCTTACCATGAAGTGTATAATTCATACACAGGTTTGTTTTCCCAAAATGCAGCACCTCACATTTATCTAAGTTAAACTCCATCTGCCACTCCTCAGTCCATTGGCCCATCTGATTAAGATCCCATTTGCCTCTGAGGTAACCTTCTTTGTTGTCCACTACCCCTCCAATTTTGATGTCATCTGCAAACTTATTAACTGTACCTCCTCGGTTTACATCCAAATCATGTATATAAATCACAAAAGACAGCAGTCCCAACACATCACTGGTGATAGGTCTCCAGTCTGAAAAGCAACCCTCCACCACCACCCTCTTCTTCTACCTTTGAGCCAGTCCTACATCCAAATGGCTGGTTCTCCCTGTGTTCCATAAGATCTAACCTTGATTATCAATCTCTCATTTGGAGCCTTGTCGAATGCTTCACTGAAGTCCATTTAGATCACGTCCACTACTCTGCCCTCTTTGTTACTTCTTCAAAAACTCAATCAATTTCAAGAGACATGGTTTCCCATGCACAAAGCCATGCTGACTATCTCTAATCAGTCCTTGCCTTTCTGAATACATGTAAATTCTGTCCCTCAAGGTACCCTCCAACAACTTTCCCACCACCAATGTCGGGCTCATTGGTCTATAGTTCCCTGAATTCTCCTTACCACCTTTCTTAAGTAGTGGCACCACATTAGCCAACCTCCAGTCTTCCCCCACCTCACCTGTGACTATCGATGATAATAATATCTCAGCAAGGGGCCTTCCCTAATTTCCCACAGAGTTCTAAGGTACACCTGATCAGATCCTGGGGATTTATCGACTTTTTTGCATATCAAGACATCCAGTACCTACTCCTCTGTAATATGGACATTTTTAAAGATATCACCATCTCTTTCCCCACATTCCATGTCTTCCATGGTCTTCTGTGCAGTAAACACTGATGCAAAATACTCTTTGAGTATCTCACCCTGTCTCCTGCGACTCCACACATAGGCTGCCTTGCTGATTTTTGAGTAGCCCTGTTCTCTCCTTAGTTACCCTTTTGTCTTTAACGCATTCATAAAAACCCTTTGGATTCTCCTTTACCCTATTTGCCACAGCTATCTCAGGTCCCCTTTTTGCCCATCTGATTTCCCTCTGAATTATACTCCTACTGCCTTTATACTCTTCCAAGGATTCATTCGATCTCTTCCAGTCTATAAATCCGCTGTGGAGAAATCTTCACAATGGGATTCACGGAGCTCCTCGACATCCTCTGCCTCCACCTCTTCAAATCCAACTTGCTTTGTCAGAGCGACACAATACCCATTGATTGTTGAAGCCCCTCTGATGGTTCAATGCCTTTAAAATCATGGAGTAAATCTGGGGGAAGCTTCTACCAAAGTGCATGCAGGCAGTGCTTACTGACATCACCCCAGACCTCCACCACGGTGTCAATAGCATTCTTAATGTTAAAGCTCCTCCAAAGGTGTCCCTAATACTGGCCATGAGGGACGAACTGTATACTGTCCTCATGATCCCCCTCAGTAGCTGCAATCAGCTTCCAGAATGCGTGCCTTATCTAATAAGCTTTAAAAGCTGCTATTGCATCCTGGCCCATGGGTTGAATGAGAGAGGTTGTGTTCGGAGGTAGGAATAAAACATTGATGTTTTCAGAAAGCTCACCGGTGGTGGGAGGATGGCTTGGTGCATTGTCCAGAATGAGGAGAACCTTGAAATCCAAATCCCTTCCCCTGCAATCGTTTCTAAACTTCACCCTCAAAGACATCAACAATACGGAAAGAGAAAATGTGCCCCGGCATCAAACCACTTTTGCTTGATCTGAAGTAAACACCAAGACTGGATTTAAGGGATCCGGGGATGGAATCGCCTGATAGCCAAAAGGTGTTCGCCTTTTTAAAAAAATCATTCCCCAATTCACCAATCACGTTGCAGCCAAGTTATGTTGGTGAAACTTGCGATGTAACAGAATTACCTGTGTCTAAAGCAGTTGTACCCTGGATGACTGAGGATATTAATAAGAAAATAAGGAAGATCAATGGAGCATATGAGGAGAAAGTGAGGTCTGCAGATGCTGGAGATCAAAGTTGAAACTTTATTGCTGGAACAGCACAGCAGGTCAGGCAGCATCCAGGGAACAGGAGATTCGATGTTTCGGGCACAGGCCCTTCTTCAGGAATGAGCAGAGTGTGTTCAGCAGGAGAAGATAAAAGGTAGGGAGGAGGGACTTGGAGGAGGGGCGTTGGAAATGTGATAGGTGGAAAGAGGTCAAGGTGAGGGTGATAGGTCGGAGTCGGATGGAGGCGGAGAGGTCAAGAAGAAGACTGCAGGTCAGGAAGGCGGTGCCGGGCTGGAGGGATTCGGCTGAGACAAGGTGGGGGGAGGGGGGATGAAGAAACTGGTGAAGTCCAAGTTCATCCCCTGTGGTTGGAGGGTTCCCAGTCGGAAGATAAGACGCTCCTCCTCCGACCGTCGCGTTGTTGTGGTTTGGCGGTGGATGAGTCCAATGACCTGCATATCCTCGGTGGAGTGGGAGGGGGAATTGAAATGCTGTGCTACAGGGTGGTTGGGTTGGTTCGTCCGGGTGGCCCAGAGGTGCTCTCTGAATCGCTCCGCAAGTAGGCGGCCTGTCTCCCCAATATAGAGGAGGCCACACCGGCTGCAGCGGATGCAGTAGATGATGTGGGTGGAGGTGCAGGTGAATCTGTGGCGGATATGGAAGTTTCCTTTGGGGCCTTGGAGAGAAGTGAGGGGGGAGGTGTGGGCGCAAGTGTTGCACCTCCTGCGGTTGCAAGGGAAGGTGCCGGGAGTGGAGGTTGGGTCGGTGGGGGGTGTGGATCTGACAAGGGAGTCGCGGAGGGAGTGGTCTCTATGGAAAGCTGATAGGGGAGGGGAGGGAAATATATCCTTGGTGCTGGGGTCTGTTTGGAGGTGGCGGAAGTGACGGCGGATGATGCGCTGTACATGGAGATTGGTGGGGTGGTAGGTGAGGACCAGTGGGGTTCTGTCCTGGTGGCGGTTGGAGGGGCGGGGCTCAAGGGCGGAGGAGCGGGAAGTAGAGGAGATGCGGTGGAGGGCACCGTCGACCACGTCGGGGGGGAAATTGCGGTCCTTGAAGAAGGAGGCCATCTGTGTTGTACGTATTTTGAACTGGTCCTCCTGGGAGCAGATGCGGCGGAGACGAAGGAATTGGGAGAATGGGATGGCGTTTTTACAGGGGGCAGGATGGGAGGAGGTGTAGTCCAGGTAGCTGTGGGAGTCGGTTGGTTTGTAGTAGATGTCCGTGTTGATTCGGTCGCCTGAGATAGAAACAGAAAGGTCTAAGAAGGGGAGGGAGGAGTCCGAGACTGTCCAGGTGAATTTGAGGTCGGGGTGGAAGGTGTTAGTGTAGTGGATGAACTGTTCAACCTCCTCATGGGAGCACGAGGTAGCGCCGATATAGCCATGGGCACCCGCATGGGCCCCAGCTATGCCTGCCTCTTCGTAGGGTATGTGGAACAATCCATCTTCCGCAACTACACTGGCCCCACCCCCCATCTTTTCCTTTGCTACATTGATGACTGTATCGGCGCTACCTCGTGACAATAGTGATTCTGTCGCAGAGAAAATGTATCTTTCTAAATGTATCACTCGCTACCTGGTGGCCATTCCAGTTATTTATAAAACTGAATTTACATTTCTGAAGACCATCCCCGTGTGTCGCATCCACGCCATCCTGGTTTTTACAGCTATGGACTGCTCTGTCTGGTTCACTGTTGATTTCACCTTTGATCGATTTGTGGCCATTTGTTGTCAAAAGATGAAAGGCTACAATTGCACTGAGAAAACAGCAGCCATGGGTCTGGGAACAATAACTGTGCTCAGCTGTTTAATGATCATTTCCTGGTATTTAATGATAACACCTTGTATAAGCTGAGGTATAAGCAGTGTCAGCCCTGGTTTTGTTTGGCAAATGAATATGTGATGTTGTCTCCAGTCTGGGGATCGATTGAGCTGATCCACTACATTCTGACCCCAGTGCTCCCATTTGTTCTGATTCTGCTGCTCAATACTCTCACTGGGAGGTACATTTTAGTGGCCAGCAGAGCCCGCAGGAGACAAACGTTGGCCCCTATAGACACTGTGCATCACTCCTTATGTTGAATAAGAGTCATATAAAATGGAAACAGACCCTTCAGTCTAACTCATCCACGCCAACCATCTTCCCAAGCTAAACTATTCCCACCTGCCTGCACTTGGCTCATATCCCTCTAAACCTTTCATATTCATGTACATATCAGAATGTCTTTTAAACCTTGTAACTGTACCTCCACCCACCACTGTCTCTGGCAATTCATTCCACACATGAACCACGCTCTGTGTAAACAAGTTACCCCTCATGTCCTTTTGAAATCTTTCTCCTCACACCTTAAAGGTATGCCCCCTAATTTTGATACCCCCCGCCCCCCAAGAAAAGACCATTGTCATTCACCTTGTCTAGGTCCCTCATGATTTTATAAACCTCAATAACGTCACGCATCAACCTCCTGTGCTCCAGTGAAGAAAGGTCTCCGTCTCTCCAGTCTACTTTGATATCTCAAACACTCCATTCCCGGCAACACCCTGGTAAATCATTACTGAACCCTCTCCAGTTTAACAATATCCTTCCTGCAACAAGGCAACAGGAACTGCACACAGCCCTCCAGAAGGGACCTCACCAACATCCTGTACACAATCAATATAACGTCCCACACTCAGCAGCAGATATCCCTGTGTAAAGATCCTGAACAGCACTTAAAATAATCCAGCAAATATCTCTATAATTGTCAACACGGATGAAACTTTACGTGATTACAGTGCATAACAAAAAGCAAAATTATGATATAAAATGGTGACAGCAAATGTTACTGAAATCATTGCAGCAAATATTGTTTAACATGCTCACAACAAAGAACATTTAAACTGCTCACTCTGTGTAATATTTAAAAGACAGGGATGATAGTCACTGATGTGACCCCATTTGAACTCGCTCCTTCCTTCTCAGAGGCAATTCAGCATCAGCAACAAATGCTGACTTTCCCGATGATACCCACATTGTGTGAATGAATGTCTGTGTAAACATTCTTGAAGAATTGACACAGATAAAAACTGATATAAGGCATCATAGTGATATTCAGTTCCATGTTTTAAACTTCGTGTACCACAAATAATACCTGATAAAATAAGAGCAAGTACTTGGTGAAATATTATTTGATAGTCATTTGGTATTACAGAACTTGAGCATTGCTGGAAAAGACATTTTGTCAGAGCTTATGTTTTACACACATGAAGATAATTTGCAAGAATACAGTTGAACAGGAACATTTATACTCTACAAGGTAAGAGTGCTGATTGCTTGGCAAGTAGACTCTCATGGAGACATTGCTGTCAAAATGCACCAATCACTGATGATTGATAGTTGACCCTCGGGGTTTGTTTAAATTTTAAACCAAGTAGTTTGACTCTGATTAATTACAGCATTGCTCTATAAATAAAGAGACTGGGAATGGCTGTGTGCTTTTTGCTGAATTCGAACAGAGTTAATGAATGTTTCTACTCTTTTCATCTGCAAAGAACAGGTTTCTGTGTATTAAACTTTGTATCTTCCAGTATGCACAAGTATCCTACACTGTGAGCCCAACTGACAATCCTAACTTACATATAAACATATGAAATTGGAGCAAATATAGACTATTTGGCTCCTCAAGTCTATCTGTGTGCGTATGTGCAATGTTAAGTCCCACTAATGTCCCACCAAACTTCTAACTTAACATCAATGTATCTGTTTTATGGGATGGTGCTCAATTAAAAAAATGATAAGCACTGCAGATGCTGGAAATCAGAAACAAAAGCAGAAATGGCTGGAAAAAACTCAGCAGGTCTGGCTGCATCTGTGGGGTGAAAACAGAATCATCGTTTTGGGTGAATGACCATTCTTAAAAACTGATTGCTGATGACAAAAGGTTAATATTTATGCTGAAGGTGGGCTGGGTAGGGAGCTGTGATAGGGCCCATGGAGGGAGAGAGAGAGAAAGAGAGAGAGAGAGAGAGAGACAGAGAGAGAAAAAGCAATCAAAGATCTGTGTAAAAGTCAGTCTGGGAGAGTGGATAGCTGCTAATGGGGATCATGACAGGCTGACAATGGGTTGCATGTGGTCGTATCCTGTTGGGAAGCGATGCCAAAGAGGATCAGCCAAAGACTGTTCCAAACCTTGCTTTCGTGTGGGCCAGTCACCCATTTACCCAGCTCAGTTTGGAGGCAATGTCAATGATACTCCGGCTTCCCCAGTGTGATACAACATTTTCATACTTTTCATGTTGCAATAATTACAAGCAACGTTGATGTCAGTGTTCCTTCTCCCTTAATCTATACTTCCAATCCTGTGAAACACCTGATCAATGATGGACATCTCAATGGACAGCCCTAGGTTCACAAGATCTCAAGATATTTACCGGACATCATTTTCATCGGGCTTTGGGTTCTCACAACATACCCCATTGATCTACATTCCAAAGTTAACGGTTATAGTCTTTCTCAGACATGTCCCAGACTTGCATATCTCAAAGGGCGCCTCGTGTTCTGTTATTTATTGTAGTCATTGACATCCCTATTAAGTTCTGTTCCTCATCTTGTATTTCCCTTGGCTTCATCATCGGAGATACAAAGAAATGTTAGTTCCTACTAATTGCTGTAAGATTCATAATATTAGTTCTAGTATACATTTAGTTAGATGTGAAGTTGTATGTTCTCATCTGTTGCTAGAATTCCTTCGCTAATACATGTTGAGCAGTTTCTCTCTCTCCATGTTATAACTGCCTATCACTTAAGCACCTTTTAAATTCTGTTATACAGTTTATTAACCTGATTACTTGACAAACAAAAGGATATTATTTCTTATTAATTGTTCTAAAAGTTGTACTATCATTTCCAATAAAGTTATTTGGTTAGACGTAGTGCTGGAATTCTTTCGCCATTGGGTTGTGAGCAGTTTCTGACCCATTTGATTTGGATGGTCCGATAAACATGGCCCCTCTCTCTTACGGCGGCACTAGAGCTCATTCTAGTCACATCCTGTCATCTGGGAAGGAAGTTACTGACCCTACTCTAAATATTTCAACTCTAACTCTTTGACCTAAGAAGGCAACATTTATGTCATTAATGAGACGACAAACTCAATCACACTCCATCAATGTGGGGTTATGTTTTTCTTTCTTATGCTTGTGAAAATCTTCAAGCTGTCTCTTACAGATATCTGCAGTTGTTATGTTTCCAGAACTCCCTGCATGTTAATGTGTAAAATTCTTTGTTTAGCACAGACCCTGTAACCTTGGGTTATCTCTGTGCTACGCTATGACCTCACTTTGATGCTGGACCAGGCAAGCTAACTATGGTATTGCAGCCATATTTACACGGACGGACAGACATTTTGTGCCATCTCTGACCATGGGATGCCGCAACATAAATACAGCCCATGTGATGACAGAGCCCAATGTGTTGGGTGTTTGGATAAGGACATTGGAGAAAGTGCTCAAGTCCGAAATTTGTTGAACTCAGTACAGAGTCGAGAAATCTGCAGGGTCCCCAAGCAGAAATGTGTTCTCCCAGTTCACACTGAGCTTCACTGGAGCACTGCAGCAAGCCCAGGATACACGTGTTGGCCAGGGAAATGCGGTGGTGTGAAAAAGTGGCAGAAAGCGCAGGACCATTTCTATGGACAGCATGTAGGTGCTCTGTGAAGTTGTGAACCAGTCCATGCTTCATCTCCCCAGTGTAGAGGAGACCACATTGTGAGCAGCGAATAAATTGAGTGAAGTGCTGCTTCACTTTGAAGGTGGGTCTAGGGCATTGGAGAGTGAGGACTGAGGGAGTAAAGGGACTAATGTTGCAGGGGAAGGTGCCATGTGGGTGTGGGGAAGTTTTGGGAAAGGAGGAGGGTTGGACCAGCTTGTCCCAGAGTGAATTGTCCCTGTGGAAGGCTGAGAAGGGAGAGAAAGGGAAAAAGTGTCTGGTGGTGGTATCCGCTAGAGGGGGTGGAAATGGCAACTAATTATCCTCTGACTATGGATGCTGGATGGGCGGTAGGTGAGGACAAGGGGGTCTCTGTCAGTGTTGTGGGAGGTTTTGTCACATCCTCTAAGAATTCAATAAGGATTGTGAGGCAACACCTGCCCCTCACAAAGCCATGCTGACTATCTCGAGTCAAACTACGCTTTTCCAAATAATCAGAAATCATATTTCTCAGAATCCTCTCCAACAATTTGGCTACTACCGACATAAGACTGACTGGTCTGTAATTCCCAGGATTATCCCTAGTCTCTTTCTTCAACAAGGAAACAACATTTGACACTTTCCAATCATCTGGTACGACCCCAGGGTCAGTGAGGATGTGAAGATCATCACCAAAGGTGCAGCAATCTCTTCCCTCACTTCCCGTAGTAACCTTGGGTATATCCCACCTGGCCCAAGGGACTTATGTATCCTCATCTTTTTCAAAATTTCCAGTACATCCTCCTTCTTAACATCAGCCTATTTCAGCATATCAGCCTGTTTCAGGCTGTCCCTTTCGCTAACAAATACCGAAGCAACGTATTCATTAAGGACCTCCCCTATCTCCTCCGATTCCAGGCACAAGTTCCCTGCACTATCCTTGATTGGCCCTGCGCTCACTCTGACCATCCTCTTGTTCCTCACATAAGTGTAGAATGCCTTGGGATTTTCCTTAATCGTACCCATCAAGGCTTTTTCATGCCCCCCTCTCGCTCTCCCAAGTCCATTCTTCATTTCCTTCCTGGCTACCTTGTCACCTTCTAGAGCACTGTCTGACCCTTGCTTCCTTAACCTTCAGTAGTCATGATTTGCCTTGGAGCCTTGGAGAGTGAGGACGAAGGGAGTAAAGGGACTAGTGTTGCAGGGGAAGGTGCCATGGGGTGTGGAGAACTTTTGGGAATGGAGGAGGGTTGGACCAGTTTGTCCCAGAGTGACAAGGCTCCACTACTTGCCTTTGAACAACCACCAAACCTCAAACAGATAGTTGTTTGCAGCAAGCTGCCGGCTCTCAGGACAACTCCATACAACCCTGTCACAGTAGGCGCTGCAAGACGTGTCAGAGTATGGACATAGATACCACCATTACGTATGGGGACACCTCCCACCTTGTACATGGCAGGTACTCATGCGACTCAGCCAACGTTGTCTATCTTATACGTTGCAGGCAAAGATGCCTGGAGGCATGGTACACTGGGGAAACCGAGCAAAGGCTACGACAATGGATGAATGGGCACCGCACAACAATCAACAGATAGGAGGGTTCCCTCCCAGTTGGGGAACATTTCAGTGGTCAAGGACATTCAGCCTCAGACCTTCGGGTGACCATCCTCCAAGATGGCCTTCAGGACAGGCAGCAGAGAAAAGTGGCCGGGCAGAGGCTGATAGCTAAGTTCGGTACCTATAGGGAGGCCTCAACCGGGACCTTGGGTTACAGGTGATCACCATTGCACTATACACACACACAGAGATACTCCTACACAGACACATTCTCACACACACACAGGCACTCCTATACACACATACACACGGACACACATACACACAAACGTGCACACAGACACCCACACACACCCTTCCAGACACACACACTCCCACACTCACACATACACCCCCTCACAGACTTAAGACACTCTGCACTCACTACACACACACATATACTTTCTCACACTCACAACCCCCAACCCAGACAGACACAAACACACACACACAGACAGACAAAGACCCACATGCACACATATATTATGTGGGGTGAATTTGTACTTGCAGAGTTACATTGTACTTTGCTCAAAAACTGCATGCATTCATGTCGAACTCTGAGCTCAAAAACTGCATGAATTTATGTAAAACTCTGTTATCTCACTTTTTAGATTAGAATCAATCTAAATATCAGGTCATAGACAGAGAACACAGGGGGCTAACACCTTCAACATATTGTCCAGCTATCACCATTCATTGTTAACAACTAACCCGAGAATGCAACATTTTTACAAAGAAGGTTTTGTGATTTACACATGAAAGAAATGAAACTATCACTGTATTCTAACAGCTGAAAGGCTTAACAGACAATTAATTTTTCAATGTATAATTTCAGTTACATCACACTGTAAATATTTGCGATAAATTCTGTGTGTTAGGATTGAGCCCTCCACTACCACCTGATGAAGGAGCGTCGCTCCGAAAGTTAATGTGCTTCCAATTAAACCTGTTGGACTATAACCTGGTGTTGTGTGATTTTTAACTTTAACCTTCAGTAAGCTTCCTTATTCCTCTTGATAGATGCTACACATTGCTTGCCATCCAAGGTTCCTTCTCCCTACCATCCCTTCCTTGCCTCAACTGGACAAACCTATCCAGCACTTACAGCAAGTGCTCCCTAAACGACCTCCATATTTCTGTCATGCATTTCCTGAGAATATCTGCTCTCAATTTCTGTTCCACAGTCCCTGCCTAATAGCATTGTAATTTCCCCCTCCCCTAATTAATTGCTTTCCCATACTGTCTGCTCCTATCCCGTTCCATGTCTATAGTAAAGGTCAGGGAGTTGTGATCACTATCACCCAAATGGTCTCCTACCGAGAGATCTGACACCTGGCATGGTTCGTTGCTAAGCACCAAATCCAACATGGCCTCCCCTCTAGTTAGTTTATCTACTTACTGCATCTGGAACCCTTCCTGAACATACCTGACAAAAACTGCTCCAACAAAATTATTTGAACTAAGTACGTTCCATCAATATTAGGGAAGTTATTGTCACCCATGACAACAGCCCTGTTACTTCTGCACCTTTCCAGAATTTGCCTCCCAATCGGCTCCTCCGTGTCTCTGTTGCTATTGAGGAGCCTGTAGAAAACTCCCGAGAAAGTGACTGCTCCTTTCTGGTTTCTGACTTTTCCATTCATCCAAACTCAATAGACCAACTCTCCTGAAGGCCTCCCTTTCTGTAGCTGTGATACTATCCCTGATTAGTAATGCTACTCCATCACCCACTTTACCTCGTTCCAATTCCTTTTGAAATATCTAAATCCCCGGAACATCCAACAACCATTCCTGCCTGTGATATCCAAGTCTCCGTAATGACCACAACATCACAGCTCCAAGTACTGATCCATGCTCTAAGTTCATCCAGACACTTCTTGTTTTAAAATAGACACCGTTCATCCATCACACCGACTGCAACTTTACCGACCAACTATCTGTGCCTCCTCGCAGACTCTCTGCACGCTGTGTCTGCCTGTTCACCAGCGAGCCCATCCTCTGATCTGTAGCTCTGGTTCCCATCTCACTGCCAAACTAGTTTAAACCCTCCCGAAGAGCTCTAGCAAACCTCCCACCCAAGATGTTGATGTTTCTCCAGTTCAGATGCACGCCATCCTCCGACATTCCCCAGAACGTATCCCAATGATCCACATTTCTAAAGCCCTTCCTCCTACACCAGCTCTGCAGCCACATGTTCAGCTGCACTTGCCGTCTGTTCCCAACCTCTTGAGCCTTTGGCACTGGCAGCAATCCTGATATTATTACTCTGCTTGTCCTGCCTTTCAACCTAATTCCCTGTATTCACTTTTAAGGTCCTCATCCCTTTCGCTACTGATATCATCGGTACTCATGTGGACAACGACTTCTAGCTGCTCTCCCGCCACCCCCGCCCCCCCCCCCCCCCCCCCACCGCCCCACACCTTAAAGAATCCTGCAAACTCGAACAGGATTTCCCTAAGCAGCTGTTTTCCCAACCTGCCGTTCCTCACCTGTAAAAAAAGACCATCTCCACTGTACTCAAAATAGTGTTCAAACAAGACAATAGCTCTCTCTAGTCAGAAAACAATAAATGTCTCCAGCATTTCACTGAAACCATGCGAATTCAACAAAATGCCTTTAAAAATAATATTCCAAAATGGGTGTTTCCAGGTTTAGGGGATTTGAGCTATAGGGAGAGGCTGAATAGGCTGGGGCTGTTTTCCCTGGAGCATCGGAGGCTGACAAGTGACCGCATGGAGGTTTATAAAATCATGAGGGGCATGGATAGGATCAGTAGACAAAGTCTTTTTCCTGGGGTAGGGGAGTCCAGAACTAGAGGGCACAGGTTTAGGATGAAAGGTTAAAGGTATAAAAGGGACCTAAGGGGCAACCTTTTCATGCAGAGGGTGGTGCGTGTATGGAATGAGCTGCCAGAGGGAGGAGTAGGAGCTGGCACAATTACAGCATTTACAAGGCATCTGGATGGGTAGATGAATACAAAGGGTTTAGAAGGAAATGGGCCAAGTGCTGGCTAATGGGACTAGATTAGGTTAGGGTAACTGCTCGGCATGGACGGGTTTGACCGAACAGTCTGTTTCCTGCTGCACTTGTCTGTGACTCTATATTGGTATAGATGGATGTCATGCCTGGCGAGTAAGGAACAGTATTAAACTTTGTGGAACTATCAACAAACATCCTGAATTATGACCTTATGATGGAGGGATTGTCCATGATGAAGCAGCTGAGCCTGGGACACTTCCCTGAGGAACTCCTGCAGAGATGTCCTGGAGCTGAGGTGGCTGACCTCGAACAACCACACCCATCCTCCAATGTGCCAGGAATGACCACAACCAATGAGACTTTCATCTTATTTAGCATTATTTTAGGCTTCCTTAAGGTCAGACTTGGTCACTTACAGCTTTGATGTCAAGTACAGTCTTTCTCACCTCACCACAGGAGGTCAGCTCTTTTATCCTTGTTTGGATAATATTTGTTATGAGGTCTGGTGCTGAGCAACCCTGCACAACTGAACACCAGTGAACAAGTTATTGCTGAGGGAGGGAAGCTTGGTCACTTTCCACCATGTCACTATTAATTGTGATGAGACTGATGGGGTGTTAATTATTTGGATTTGCTTTGTTGTATTTTTTGTAAGATTTATCTGCTTAAATTCCTATATTTTCAGGAGTTTGCTAGTATTGTAACTGTACTGGAACAGTTCAAATCAGGGCACAGCCAGTCTTGGAGCCATGTCCCACTTAAAGGAGTACAGTAGGATTCACTAAATAAGTGAGTTACGTTTGTTCCATTGAATCAAGGAATATGGTTTGATTCTTTGAATCCATAATCGTAGTTTGATTCAATGATTCAACGAATGCAGTTTAACTAATTGAATGGAAGCGTTGAGCTTGACACATTGAATGAATGAGAGAAGCTTTACTCATTGAATTAACGCGTGCAGTTTGATCCATGGAGTGAATGTGTGCAGTTTGATTGAGACATTGCGTGAAGCTTGTGACATTGAATCAATGAGTAGCTGTATTCATTGAATTGACAAATGCAGTTTGCTTCATGAACTAAATGTGTGCAATTTGTTTGATTGAATCAATGCTTTAAGCTTGTTGCATTGAACAAATGAGAGTATCTCTACTCATTGAATTATCATGTGCAGTCTGTTTCATTGAATGGACGATTGTAGAAAGATACACTAATTAATTGAGTTAGGTTTGTTCCATTGAAACAAGGAATAAGGTTTGATTCAATGATTCATGGAATGCAGTATGTTTCATGAAATGAAAATGATGAGCTTGACACATTGAATGAATGAGAGAAGCTCTACTCATTGAATTAAGACGGGCAGTTTGGTTCATGTCGTGAACGTGTGCAGTTTGATAGAGCCAATGCGTGAAACTTGTGCCATTTAATGAATGAATGAGAGTAGCTCTACTCATTGAATTGACAAGTCCAGCCTCTTTCTTTGAATGAACGTGTGCAGTTTGGTTCACTAAATATGGGAGATAGGGTTATTCCATTGAAGCAAGGAATACGATTTGATTCATTGAATCACTGATCATAGTTTGATTAAATGATTCAATGAATGCAGTTTGTTTCATTGAATGAAAGCGTTGAGCTTGACCCATTGAATGAAGGAGAGTCGCTCTTCTCATTGAATTGACAAGTGCAGCCTCTTTCATTGAATGAACGTATGCAGTTTGGTTCACTAAATAAGGGAGTTAGGTTTGTTCCATTGTAACAATGTTTGATTCATAGAATCAATGCTCGTAGTTCGATTCAATGACTCAATGAATGCAGTTTGTTTCATTGAATGAAAGCGTTAAGCTTGACGCATTGAATGAATGAGAGAAGCTCTACTCATTCTATTCAGACGTGCGGTCTAACATTGAGTAAATGATTGCTGTTTGCTCCATTGAATGAATGTGTTTTGGTCGTGGCATTGAAAGAATGGCAGGAGCTCTACTCTTTTAATTAAGACAGACAGTGTTTTTCATTGAATGAATGGGTGCAGTTTGATTCACGAAGTAAATGAGTTAGGTTTGTTTGATTGAATCCATTAATACCGTTTGATTCATTGACTCAATGATTGCAGTTTGATTCAATGATTGAATGAATGCAATTGGTTTCATTGAATGAACGTGCTCAGCTTGACACATTGAATAAACAAGAAAAGCTGTACTCATTGAATGAACACGAGCAGTTTATTGCATTGACTAAATGTGTGCAGTTTGATTGATTGAATCAATGCGTTAAGCTTGTGGCTTTGAACGTTTGAGAGAACCTCTACTCATTGTATAATCATATGCAGTCTGTTTCATTGAATGAATGAGTGCAGTAGGATTCACTAAATAAGTGAGTTTGTTTGTTCCTTTGTAATAAGGAACATGGATTGATTCATTGAATCGATGATTGTAGTTTGATTCAATGATTTTTTGAATGCAGTTTGTTTCCTTAATGAAAACGGTGAGTTTGACACATTGAATGAATGAGAGAAGTTCGACTCATTGAATTAAGAATGGCAGTTTGGTGCATGTAGTTAACGCGTGCAGTTTGACAGAGACAATGCGTGAAACTTGTGCCATTGAATGAATGAGGGTTGATCTACTCATTGACTTGAACGTGAGCAGCTTCTTTCATTGAATGAACGTAGGAATAAGGGAGCCATTGAAACAAGGAATAAAGTTTGATTCATTTAACCAATGATTGTAGTTTGATTCAATAATTGAAAGAATGCAGTTTGTTTCATTGAATGAAAGCGTTCGGCTTGATCCATTAAACGAATGAGAGTAACTCTACTCATTGAATTGAGAAGTGCAGCCTCTTTCATTGAATGAACGTATGCAGTTTGGTTCACTAAATTATGGAGATAGGATTATTCCATTGAAGCAAGGAATACGGTTTCATTCATTGAATCAATGATCATAGTTTGATTAAATGATTCAATAAATGCAGTTTGTTTCATTGAATGAAAGAGTTAAGCTGGACCCATTGAATGAATGAGAGAATCTCTCCTGATTGAATTATCATGTGCAGTCTGTTTCATTGAATGAATGAGTTCAGTAGGATTCACTAAATAAGTGAGTTACGTTTGTTCCATTGAATCAAGGAATATGGTTTGATTCATTGAATCCATAATCGTAGTTTGATTCAATGATTCAACGAATGCAGTTTAACTAATTGAATGGAAGCGTTGAGCTTGACACATTGAATGAATGAGAGAAGCTTTACTCATTGAATTAACGCGTGCAGTTTGATCCATGGAGTGAATGTGTGCAGTTTGATTGAGACATTGCGTGAAGCTTGTGACATTGAATCAATGAGTAGCTGTATTCATTGAATTGACAAATGCAGTTTGCTTCATGAACTAAATGTGTGCAATTTGTTTGATTGAATCAATGCGTTAAGCTTGTTGCATTGAACAAATGAGAGTATCTCTACTCATTGAATTATCATGTGCAGTCTGTTTCATTGAATGGACGAGTGTAGAAAGATACACTAATTAATTGAGTTAGGTTTGTTCCATTGAAACAAGGAATAAGGTTTGATTCAATGATTCATGGAATGCAGTATGTTTCATGAAATGAAAATGATGAGCTTGACACATTGAATGAATGAGAGAAGCTCTACTCATTGAATTAAGACGGGCAGTTTGGTTCATGTCGTGAACGTGTGCAGTTTGATAGAGCCAATGCGTGAAACTTGTGCCATTTAATGAATGAATGAGATTAGCTCTACTCATTGAATTGACAAGTCCAGCCTCTTTCTTTGAATGAACGTGTGCAGTTTGGTTCACTAAATATGGGAGATAGGGTTATTCCATTGAAGCAAGGAATACGATTTGATTCATTGAATCAATGATCATACTTTGATTAAATGATTCAATGAATGCAGTTTGTTTCATTGAATGAAAGCGTTAAGCTGGACCCATTGAATGAATGAGAGAATCTCTGCTCATTGAATTATCATGTGCAGTCTGTTTCATTGAATGGATGAGTAGAGTAGAATACACTAAATAAGTGAGTTACGTTTGTTCCATTGAATCAAGGAATATGGTTTGATTCATTGAATCCATAATCGTCGTTTGATTCAATGATTCAATTAATGCAGTTTGTATAATTGAATGGAAGCGTTGAGCTTGACACATTGAATGAATGAGAGAAGCTTTACTCATTGAATTAACACGTGCAGTTTGATCCATGGAGTGAATGTGTGCAGTTCGATTGAGACAATGTGTGAAGCTTGTGACATTGAATCAATGAGTAGCTGTGTTCATTGAATTGACAAATGCAGTTAGCTTCATGAACTAAATGTGTGGAATTTGTTTGATTGAATCAATGCGTTAAGCTTGTGGCATTGAACAAATGAGAGTACCTTAACTCATTGAATTTTCATGTGCAGTCTGTTTCTTTGAATGAACGAGTGTAGTCAGATTCACTAAATAAGTGAGTTAGGTTTGATCCATTGAAACAAGGAATAAGGTCTGATTCATTGAATCAATGAATGTAGTTTGATTCAATGATTGAACGAATGCATTTTGTTTCATTGAATGAAAGCGTTAAGCTTGACCCATTGAATGAAGGAGAACAGCTCTTCTCATTGAATTGACAAGTGCAGCCTCTTTCATTGAATGAACGTGTGCAGTTTGTTTCACTAAATAAGGGAGATACATTTATTCCATTGAAGCAAGGAATAAGGTTTGATTCATTGAAACAAGGAATGCAGTTTGTTTCATTGAATGAAATCGTTAATCTTGACCCATTGAATGAATGAGAGAAGCTCTACTCATTAAAGTAAGACGTGCAGTCTGTATCATTGACTAAATGAGTGCTGTTTGCTCCATTGAATGAATGTGTTTTGCTCGTGGTAGTGAATGAATGGCCTGAGCTCTATTCTTTTAATTAAGATATACAGTGCATTTCATTGAATGAAAGTGTTAATCTCGAGACATTAAACAAGAAAAGCTGTACTTATTGAATTAACACGTGCAGTCTGTTTAATTTAATAAATGCATGCAGTTTGTATCATTGAATGAACACGTGCAGTTTCTTTCATTGAATGAATGGCAAAAGCTAGATTCTTTGGAATAGGACTTGTAGTGTTCCTCATCGAATGAATGTTGCAGTTTGATTCATTGATTCAATGATTCAATGAATGAAGTTTGTTTCATTGAATGAAAGTGTTAAGCTGGACCCATTGAATGAATGAGAGAATCTCTGCTCATTGAATTATCATGTGCAGTCTGTTTCATTGAATGAATGAGTACAGTAGGATTCACTAAATAAGAGTTACGTTTGTTCCATTGAATCAAGGAATATGGTTTGATTCATTGAATCCATAATCGTAGTTTGATTCAATGATTCAATTAATGCAGTTTGTATAATTGAATGGAAGCGTTGAGCTTGACACATTGAATGAATGAGAGAAGCTTTACTCATTGAATTAAAACGTGCAGTTTGATCCATGGAGTGAATGTGTGCAGTTTGATTGAGACATTGCGTGAAGCTTGTGACATTGAATGAATGCGTAGCTGTATTCATTGATTTGTCAAATGCAGTTTGCTTCATGAATTAAATGTGTCCAATTTGTTTGATTGAATCAATGCGTTAAGCTTGTTGCATTGAACAAATGAGAGTATCTCTACTCATTGAATTATCATGTTCAGTCTGTTTCATTGAATGGACGAGTGTAGAAAGATTCACTAAATAAGTGAGTTAGGTTTGTTCCATTGAAACAAGGAATAAGGTTTGATACAATGATTCATGGAATGCAATATGTTTCATTAAATGAAAATGGTGAGTTTGACACATTGAATGAATGAGAGAAACTCTGCTCAATGAATTCAGACGGTCAGATTGGTTCATGTCGTGAACGTGTGTAGTTTGATAGAGCCAATGCGTGAAACCTGTGCCATTTAATGAATGAATGAGATTAGCTCTACTCATTGAATTGACAAGTGCAGCCTCTTTCTTTGAATGAGTGCCTGATAAAGGGCTTTTGCCCGAAATGTCGATTTTCCTGCTCCTCGGATGCTGCCTGATCTGCTGTGCTTTTCCAGCACCTCTTTAATCCAGAATGATTGGAGATAGTCAACATGGTTTTGTGGAAGGGAAAGTGTGTCTCACAAACTGGGTTGAATTTTTGAGGAAGTAATTAAAAAGATTGATGAAGACAGAGCAGGAGATATTGTTTACTTGGACTGAAGTCAAGCCTTCGACAAGGTTCCACATGGTAGACTGATTGGAGATGGTTCACATGGGATTTAGGGTGGGCTTGCCAATTGGACACAAACTTGGAATACACGTGTTTTTTCAGGAACTCAGGAGCTGGAGAACGAATCCTCATAAAAAGTGGTGTAAAAACACAGCTTATACCCCAATCGATACATGCGTCTCCACATAGAATACACCAGAAACATTGACCATAACAGGATGAAATTCCCTGAGATAACAAACATTAAAATGATGGATTTCCTTCGGGTCTCCAAATGTCGGTCCTTGGAATGCTGCCCCCTGCTGTCAGAGTTTCACTCTGAAAGAGGACCATTCGTTATTTCCACTTACTAATATATTCGGACCAGCATTGTAACAGATGGCTACACACACACACGCACACGCACGCACACGCATGCACATGCACACACACACACACACACACACTTGTACATATATAGTTACCAAACGTCACACGCACAGATAACTATGCACAAACACAGATCGCGGTGCACACATGCACACAGATATCTGTACATGTAGAGATAACAATACACACTCCCTGGCATGCACACATATATAGACCAGCATACACACACACAGACACATATAGATACATATAGATTTGAGGAGCTAATTGGTCTACTTTGGCTCCTGTTTTTGTATGTTTATATGTACGTTAGGATTGTCAAGTGGATTCACAGTGGAAGATACTTTTGCATACTGGAAGATACATAGTTTAATATACAGAGCCCTGTTCTTTGTTGATGAATAAATCATGTACATGCAGTAAACCTGTTTCAATTCAAACAATATAGACTCCAGCCATTTGTTAAGGGCAATGCCCTAATTAGTCAGAGTCAATCTACTTGCTTTAAAATTTAAACAAAGCCTGGAGGTCAACTATCAATCATCAGTAATAAACAGTATAAAGGTTCCCATTGAATTGTTTTCTTGCAGATTGTCCTGATGAATGTCAGAGATAAAAACTCTAACAGACATCTTTTTCCACCAGTGCTCAAGTTCAGTACTACCAAATAACAATCAAATAATATTTTTCTTTCCCAAGTACTTTCCCTTATTTGTATCAGGTATTATTTGCGGGACATATATTTTAAAATATGTAAACTCAACATCACCAAGATGGTTTCTATCAGTTTTACCAGTGTCAACTCTGTTTACACAGACATTCATTCACACGACATGGGCATCATCGGTAAAGACGGTATTTGCTGCTGATGCCGAATTGCCTCTGAGAAGGAAGGAGCGAGTTCAAATGGGGTCACATCAGTGACTGTCATCCCTGTCTTTTAAATATTACACAGAGTGAGCAGTTTAAATGCTCCTTGTTGTGAGCATGTTAAACAATATTTGCTGCAATGATTTCTGTGACATTTACTGTAGCTATTCTATAACGTAGTTTTGCTTTTCACTACGCACTGTGGAAACAAGCCCTTTAGCCCAACAAGTCCACACGACCCCCCGAAGTGCAAACTACCCAGACCCATTCTTCCTATATTTATCCTTGACTAATGCACCTAACCTACACATATCTGAATTCTATGGGCAAATCAGAATGGCCAATTCACCAAACCTGGATGTCTTTGGATTGTGGGAGGAAACTGGAGCACACGGAGGAAACTCACGCAGTGATGGCAGAAAGTGCAAACTCCACACAGACAGTTGGAATCGAAGCTGTGTCCCTGGCACTGTGAGGCATCAGTGCTAACCACTGCGCCACCATGCTGCCCCAATCTCTTTGATTCATGACTCTAAGTACAGACGTAAAATCATCACTGTGCCACAACAAACTAATGGGTCAGAGTTCCTGATCTGAGGTTGTTGACATCAGTGTGAATTACAAACTTTGCCCCATTTTTTGGGAAGCATCTTTGATGATGATTTTGGATTTTCCTATTTATAATTTTTACTCCTTTACTAATCCTGGTACAATCCCATTTTGCTTTTCGTTTTCATCCCTTCTCCCATCTAATGTCTCCTGTCTCCTGGGTTACCACAGATCTTTTCATTTGTTGTTCCTTCCTTTCCATGACTGGTTTAAATCCTGTTTCAGTACATTTCCCGTTCTGACAAAGGGTTAGCAGCCTGAAATGTTAACTCTGTCTCCCCACAGGCACTGCCAGAGCTGCTGAGAATTTCCAGCATTTCCTGTTTGCTTTCTATCATCTTTTCTTTCTTGCCCTTACTGTAAAGATTTTTATCTTATACAAACTGATAAAACTTCTGACCTTTGCTATCATGTCATTGTAAGCCTGAGGTCAATTACAATAACACACCATGTTGCCAGAGCTAATGGAAAGGGACTTTCAGTAAAATTAGCTCCATAACCACATGAGTAGAATGAGTGCTTTCACACGTTTCACAGACTTGATTATATTTCCCACAGTTAACACAAAGTGGTGATACTGAGCAAAGGGCAGTGGTCAGTTGTCACATTCACAATGGAACACCGGTCCTCAAGCTGCAGTCCTCAACCTTGTCCCTTAACTGCAGCCTATCGCTGCCTTTCCCTCAGGATATATGTTTAGTGCCTTACAAACCATTACTTTATACACAGTTTGCCACTTGGTTCTGTGTTATATTGAGTAAAGCTCTGTATCTACTCAATTAACTTGTTACCTAACTGTCCTTTCTGTGATAATACCCTGGTTTTGAAATCCATTTCCCCTTGCTGTTTATTTATTAAAATGACCAATTAGTGAGAGTACTATTCACTTGTCCCTCTTCATGGCTGTTTTGGCTGTCCCAGTCTACAGTTGTTCCTGGTTAAGATGCAAGTTGCAGCACGGTGTCTCAGTGGTTAACACCACTGCCTCACAACGCCAGGGATCCCTGTTTGATTCCACCTTTGGGCAGACTGTCTGTGTGGAGTTTGCACATTCTCCCCATGTCTGCGCAGGTTTCCTCTGGTTGCTCCGGTTTCCTCCCACATTCCAACGATGTGCTGGTGCGGTGAATTGGTCATGCTATATTGCACGTAGTGTTCAGGGATGTGTAGGCTCGGTGCATTAGCCAGTGGAAATCTCAGAGTAGGGGAATGAGTCTGGGTGTGATACTCTTTGGAGCGTCAGTGTGGACCTGTTGGGACAAATGGCCTGTTTCCTCACTGTAGGGATTCTAATTATAATTAAATCCATATTCTATCAACATTGAAATAAAGGATTTTTACATCTGCTGTATTAATCATTTCCATCATCATTATACATCACATGACTTACACAAAATTGTAACTAATATTCAGTTGAGCAAATCCATCTCACTTCTGTGGCTACATGACATGTGGAATGCAGTTATATACTGAAGAATATGATCACCACGTTGTGACAGTGCTATCGTCAACTAAATCCTGCACTGAGCTACAGTGAACTCTGACAAGTATCAGATGTCTTGCCATCGATGACTCTTTGAAAACCTCTCCATTTACCACAGAATTGAGAAAGCATTCCAACTGTCAGATTGAGGTCACTCCAAACAGTTCCTGAGACTTCAGAGAAATGGACCATTCTGTCAATATTAATGGAAAGTTATGAAATGATCAACCTAAAGCAAAATATTGCAGGTGCTGGAAATCTGAAATAAGAACAGAAAAGGCTGGGAGTGCTAATGGATCAGCATCGACCTGAAATGTTCACTTATCTCTCCATAAGTTTAGCCTGATCTAATAAACTACAGAATATTGCTGTAAGTTTGGATCACTGGGTATCCTGTGAAAGAGAGTATGTTGAGCTTATGATTTCCATTTCTGACAAATAATACATTTTCAGGTTCCATTTGTAATAAATAATCAACTTGACAGTTGTTGGAGAAGGAGCCTTGGTCCGGTTGTGTTGAGACAATGAAGAGGGACTTGAATGATTATTGAAATCGAATCAATCTGCAGGGTAATGGGGAAAAGGCAAGTGCTCGCCACTGTGTCAACACATATAGACAGCCCATGCAGATATGATGAGCTAAATGGCTTCCTTTTGACAACTGGATGATTATTAAACCTGATCTCCCTTTTCCTTTCCTGGGTATGTAGTCCACATGATGGATTGTGCTTCAGTAGAGGCTCTCCAGTGCTCACCAGGAGCTAACAAAAGCAACAGCTAAGGCACTGTATAAATTAATGGTCATGAAAATATCTTGTCAGTGGTAAATGGCTCCAATACTCGCCATGCCCTGAGTTGAACTGTTCAAGTACAGTTACAAAACTGGCAACCACCTCTTAATATAGGGATTTAAACAGATAAATCTAAAAGAGTAGAACAAATCAAATCCAGATAATTACCACCCCATCAGTCAGATAAGAATTAACAGTGACATATTGGAAAGTGTATGAAGAGTACTACTGAGCTGCACTCCCTCAGCAATAACTAGTTCACTGATGTTCAGTTCTGCAGGGTTGCTCAGCACCAGACCTCATAACAACAATTGTCCAAACAAGGATAATGGAGCTGAACTCCTGAGGTGAGGTGAGAGAGACTGCACTTGACATCAAAGCAGTAAGTGACCAAGTCTGACCTGAAGGAAACCTAAAATGATGAGAAATGGGATGAACCTCTCATTGGTTGGAGTCATTCCTGGCACATTGGAGGATGGGTGTGGTTGTTGGAAGTCAGCCACCTCAGCTCCAGGACATCTCTGCAGGAGTTCCTCAGGGAAATGTCCCAGGCCCAGTTATCTTCAGCTGCTTCACTGTTGACAATCCCTCCATCATAAGGTCAGAATTCAGGATGTTTGTTGATTGTTCACAAAGTTTCATACCTTTCCTGCATCGTCAGATCCTATCGAAGAGTGTGGTGCTGAAAAAGCACAGCCAGTCAGGCAGAATCCAGGAGCAGGAGAATTGACATTTTGGGCATAAGCCCTTCATCAGGATTCCTGAAATGTCAAGTCTCCTGTCCTCACATGCTGCCTGACCCCCTGTGCTTTTCCAGCACTACACTCTTTGACTCTGATCTCCAACATCTGTCAGATACTAAATCCATGCGTAACAACATTTGAACAATATTCCGGCCTGAGCTGACAAGTAGCATTTGCTCCACACAAACATCAGGGATCTCCAAAAAGAGAGAATGTAACCATTTCTCTTCATATCAATGAATTCCCCAGTGTCAGCATCCTGGGGGAGGTGGTGAAGGGTTGCAATAGACCACAGTCTGATCTGGACCAGTCATATAAATACCAGTGTTACAAGACCATGTCAGAGATCAGTGTTTCTACAGTGCATACTTCACCTCCTGACTCCCCAGATTCTGCCCACTATCTACAAAGGGCACGTCATGAGTGTGAATGAATACTCCCCACTTGTCTGGGTGAGGTCTGTCCAACAACTCTCTATAAACTTGATAATACAGCAGCGCCCTTGACTGGCACCACATCCACAAACACTGCCAGCTTCCACCCTCACTGCACCCCAGCAGCAATGTGCGGCATGTGGAAGATGTGTAAGAGCCCGTTGATAGAATTTTCCAAAGAAGCGACTTCTACCATCTTAAATCAATAGGCCATCAGCTGCACAAGGAAGCTACCTCTGAGTAGGTATCAGAGGATAACACAGATTGAGATACCCCTGTATTAGCCACCTTCATTGGATAATGATCAAGAGCAGGACATGTCACTAGGTACTAATGAAGGGGAACTTGGGCTGACCATTCCACCCTAATTCTGAATGATTCTGTAAAGATGAGGAACAGCAACCTGGACATTTCCGCCACCCCAATACAGGGTCACTGACCTCTGTTTCACTTCAGAAACTAAAGCATATCTCTCATGGTCTTTGTGATATTTCCTGCATTAGCTTGTTTACATTTTAATAACCTGTCAGGGTAGTGTCAATCTTCACATAATCTCTTACAAACTGCATTTCCTCATTTTCTGTTTCATCCCAAATATGAGTTCCTAATTAATGGCCGGTTTTTTGAATCCAGCAGATTACATGACGATGGGTATAAATACCTCAATACGTTTTCAAAAACAGGGACACACACAGAAATTACACAAAATACTCTGTGTAATTGGTAACTTTTCCACTAGCTTGATCAATTTTCCTGTTTATTTTCCTTCCCATAGTGAACATCATAGCAATTATAATATTGTTGTAAGGGAAGTGTGGTCTTTCAAAACGTATTACTCGTGCTACCTGGAGGCAACGACAGCACCAGATATACTGATTATTATCCTTGATCTGCTATTGAGGCACATTCCAATTGTTTATAAGAGAGAGTTACGTTTCCTACAGTCCATCCCCATCTGTAATATCCACGCTGTCTTCCTTTATGCAGCCACCGACTGTTCTGTCTGGTTTACCGTCACTTTTACCTTTGATCGATATGTGGCCATTTGCTGCCCAAATCTGCAAATTAAATTTTGTACTGAGAAGACAGCAGCTGTGGTTCTGGGAACAGTGACTGTACTGAGTGGTTTGAAGAATGTTTTCTGGTACTTTATGTTCACATCTCAGTATTTGCTGAGAAATCTCCCCTGGTTTTGTTCAGTACCAACTGATATTCTGTCATCTCCAGTCTGGGGAACAATCGAGTGCCTTCATTACATCCTGACCCCAGCAGTGCCATTTGTTCTGATTCTGCTGCTCAATGCTTTAAGTGTCAGGCACATTTTAGTGGCCAGCAGAGCCCGCAGGAGACTTCAGGCTCATAGCAGTGGGGAGAATCCCAGTGACTCAGAAATGGGGACTCGAAGGAAGTCCATCATTCTTTTGTTTGTTATCTCAGGGGATTTCATCCTGTTATGGTCAGTGTTTATGGAATACTGTCTATGGAAACGCATGAGTCAGATGGGCTATCGGGCCATACATCTACATTATTTTGTATGAGATATTGGATTCATTCTCCAGCTCCTAAGTTGCTGCACAAACACTTGTATATATGTCGTGACCCAGACTAAGTTCGGTAAAGAGCTGAAGAACATGGTAAAATACCCTTTTACGTGAATGGGGAAACTCACTAAATGATGAGATGGATTGAAGAATTCAGGGATTAGAAACATGATATGTCTCAGAATCCATCCATACCCACTCTCTGTGGGGTCAGTGATACAGACACAGTGAGGGGAGTCTGCTCTCTCCAATCTTTGTGATACAGACTGAGTGTGTTCAGTTGGCAGTCCTGGTGATCTACAATAGACACAGAATAAATAGCCTGTTCAGCCACGGTCAATGATATAGACACAATGGGGTCAGACTGCTCTATCCAAGATGTGTGATACAGATACTGTAGGGACAATCTGCCCTCTCTCGGGTCTGTGACAAAGAGGCAGTGAGTTTGGTTTGCTCTCTCACTGGGATAGATGTGAACACACTAATATGAATGAGGAGCAGGTCAGTTAGCACTTGTGCCTGATCTGCCATAGTTCATGGTTGATCTTCCGACAGACTTAATCCTCTTTTCCATTTACGTTCCATCCCCATTGAATCCCTTGTTAGTGAAGAGTCCACATAACTCTTCCAGACAAGTCATCAATGAGCCTGACTCCATTGTTATCTGGAAGCTAATTCCACACACTATTGTACAGTGAGGTGAATCACATGTGGTATATGCTGCCACAAATACTTTGTCAGTTTTAAAAGGGAATTTACAGAATGTGAATTAGTTAATTTGTTTAAACTCAACTATACATGAGGCAAAACAGGGACTCTGAAATTGTGAACAACATCTGATTGTGTCAAGTTTCATTTAAGTAAAGCTTCTCATCTGACAACACATCTCGATTGAAAGAACATGCAAGAAACACTAATGTTATGAGACCGTAAGACATAAGACCAGAATTTAGGCCATTCAGCACAATGAGACTGCTCGGCCATTCACTCATGGCTGATACATTTCTCAACCCTATTCTCCCACTTTCTCCCCATATCCGTTGATCCCTTTGATACTCATGAACCTGACAATCTCAGTTTTAAATACACTCAATGACCTGGTCTCCACAGCCATCTGTAACAATGAATTCCATAGATTACCACTCTCTGGCTGAAGAAGTTCCTCATTATCTCCATTCTAAACGGTCTTCCTTTTACTCTAAGCCTTTGCTCTCTTGTCCTAGTCTCTCCTACCAATGGAAACATCTCCCGACATCTACTCCGTCCAGACCATTTAGCATTCTCCATGTTTGAATTAGATCCAACCTGATCCTTCTGAACTCCATCAAGTATGGACTCAGAGTCCTCAAATGATCCTCATATATTAAGCTTTTCATTCCTGGTAACTTTCATTTCATTTCAATTACTCTGCTGTCTTGCATGGTTTGCATTTCTTGAGCAATTTATTGTACACTGTGTATGACTGTGTAATTTGTGCTGGCCATGTAGCACCTTGGTCCTGGAGGAACTCTGTCTCCTTTTTCCTGTATCGGTTGTATGTGGTAGAAAAGACAAATAAAGCTACTCTTGACTCTTGACCCTTGACTCTTGGGAGCATTCTTGTGAACCTTCCCTGAACACACTCCATATCCTTCATGAGATATGGGCCCCAAAACTGGGCACAATACTAAATACTCCAAAAGTGTTCTGACAAGACCCATATCGAGCCTTCTCGAGCATCAGACATGCATCCCTGCTTTAATATTCAAGATAAAAGCCATTCCTGAACTTGCCTTCCTAACTACTGACTCAACCTGCTAGTTTACCTTGACAGAATCTTGAATTAAAACTTCCAAGTCTCTTTGCACTTCAGACTTCTGAATTTTCTCATCATTTAGACAATAGTCCATGCCTCTATTCTTCCTACCAAAGTACATGACATCACACTTTCCCACATTGTGCTCCATCTGTCACTTCTTTGCCCACTCTCCTAATCTGTCCGAATCCTTCTGCAGCCACCCCGCCTCCTCAATGCTGCCTGTCCGTCCACCTATTTTTGTATCATCTGGAGACTTAGCCAAACGTGAGTCTCTCTCGTTCCCACAAAACCGCCTATCTGTGCCCCGAACTATCGAGTCCCCAATTACTACTGCTCTGCTCTTCTTCACCCTTCCCTTCTGAGTAACGGGGACAGGCTCCGTGCCAGAGACCTGAGCCCCGTTACTTACCCCTGGTAAGTCATCCCCCCCACAAGTATCCAAAACGGTATACTTGTTCTTGAGGGGAACGGCCGCAGGGGGTCCCTGCACTGGCTGCTTCCTCCCAGTCCCCCTCACTGTCACCCATCTATCTGCCATCTTTGGAGTTACTACTTCCCTATAACTCTGATCTATGACCCCCTCTGCCTCCCGAATGATCCAAAGTTCATCCAACTCCAGCTCCAGTTCCCTAACACGGTCTTGGAGGAGCTGGAGATGGGTGCACTTCCTGCAAGTGTAATCGGCAGGGACGTCGATGTCATCCCTCACCTCATACATGTTGCAGGAGGAACATTGCACTGCCTTCACTGCCATCCCTCTAAAGCTAACTTTTATTTAAAAAAAAGCTGGGTCTAAAGAATACAACAAGCAAAATTCAGCACTTACCTACTTACCACAACAGGTGTTATTATTAGGTTAGAGGAGGAGGGCGGGTGGGAGGCACTACCCGTGTAGTGCCTCGGGTTCCTCTCCTTCGCGCTTTTAAAGGGGGAAAAAACCTACCCAGGTAAGCTTACACTAACTGCTTCCGGGTCTCGGCTGCCCCTCTGGTCGTCGTCACTTCCCCCTGGTGCTCCCGCTCTTTCTGTGAAGAGAGAGTGAAAGAGAAAAAAATACACCGCTGCCCGCTACCGGTAAGCACTTTTAAAACCAAACAGTCTTCCCTTCGCTGCTGCTCGCACTGGAAATGACCGACGGCTTCGAAGGGTGAGTATAAATACTCACCGCTTTCCTTCCCGGCTGCCCCTCTGGTCGTCGTCACTTCCCCCTGGTGCTCCCGCTCTTTCTGTGAAGAGAGAGTGAAAGAGAAAAAAAAACACCGCTGCCCGCTACCGGTAAGCACTTTTAAAACCAAACGGTCTTACCTTCGCTGCTGCTCGCACTGGAAAATGAGAGAGACTCACGTTTGGTATGTTGCCTCCCAGGTGCAAGGGTACGTGATGTCTCTGATCGTGTTTTCCGGGTCCTGGAGGGGGAGGGGGAGCAGCCCGAAGTCGTGGTCCATATCGGCACCAACGACATAGGTAGGAGGAGTGCCGAGGATGTTAGACAGGCTTTCAGGGAGCTAGGTTGGAAGCTCAGAGTTAGAACGAACAGAGTTGTTGTCTCTGGTTTGTTACCTGTGCCACGTGATAGAGATTCGAGGAATAGGGAAAGAGAACACTTAAATGTGTGGCTACAGGGATGGTGCAGGAGGGAGGGATTCCGGTTTTTGGATAACTGGGGTTCTTTCTGGGGACGGTGGGACCTCTATAAACAGGATAGTCTACACCTGAACCTGAGGGGTACCAGTATCCTTGGGGGGAGGTTTGCCAGTGCTCTTGGGGGGGGTTTAAACTAACTCTGCAGGGGCATGGGAACCCAGATTGTAGCTTCAGGGTGCAGGGCCTGGAGTGTAGGGAGGTTAGGAACATGGCATCAATTTCCAAGGAGGGTGCCTGTAAACAGGAAAGTGGCTTGAAGTGTGTATACTTCAATGCAAGAAGTATACGAAATAAGGTAGGTGAACTTGCAGCGTGGGTTGGTACCTGGGACTTCGATGTTGTGGCTATTACGGAGACATGGCTAGAACAGGGACAGGATTGGCTGTTGCAGGTTCCAGGATTTAAATGTTTTAGTAGGGTCAGAGGTGGGGGTAAAAGAGGGGGAGGTGTGGCATTGCTGGTCAAAGATAGTATTACAGTGGTGGAAAGGACGATGGATGAGGACTTGCCATCTGAGGTAGTTTGGGCTGAGGTTAGGAATAGGAAAGGTGAGGTCACCCTGTTAGGAGTCTTTTACAGGCCTCCTAATAGTCCTAGAATCATTGAAGAAAGGATAGGGAAGGTGATTCAGGAGATGAGTGACAGTAATAGGGTGGTTGTTATGGGGGACTTTAACTTTCCTGATATTGATTGGGGAAGCTATAGCTCAAGTTCGTTAGATGGGTCAGTGTTTGTTCAATGTGTGCAGGAGAGTTTCCTGACACAATATGTAGACAGGCCAACAAGAGGTGAGGCCATACTGGATTTGGTTCTGGGTAACGAACCAGGCCAGGTGTTAGAATTAGAGGTAGGTGAGCACTTTGGGGATAGTGACCATAATTCGGTGACATTTACTCTCGTGATGGAGAGAGATAAGTGTGTACTACAGGGCAAGAGTTATAGCTGGGGTCAGGGAAATTATGATGCGGTGAGGCATGACTTATGATGTGTGGCTTGGAAAAGTAGACTCCAAGGCAAGAGTGTAAATGATATGTGGAGCTTGTTCAAGGAGCAACTATTGAGTGTCCTTGATAATTATGTACCTGTCAGGCAGGGAGGAAAGGGTCGTGCGAGGGAGCCGTGGTTTAATAAGGAATTGGAATCCCTTGTTAAATGGAAGAGGGCGGCCTATCTCAAGATGAGACGTGAAGGTTCAATTGGGGCGATTGAGAGTTATAGGGTAGCCAGGAAGGACCTGAAGAGAGAGCTAAGAACAGCAAGGAGGGGACATGAAAGGTCCTTAGTCGGTAGGATTAGGGAAAACCCTAAGGCTTTCTATAGGTATGTTAGGAAAAAAAAAATGACTAGGGTAGGAATAGGTCCAGTCAAGGATAGTAGTGGGAAGTTGCGTGTGGAGGCGGAAGAGATTGGGGAGACACTGAATGAATACTTTTCTTCAGTATTTACTCAGGAACAGGGCATTGTCGTCGATGTGAATACTGAGTCACAAATAAGTAGAATGGATGGCTTTGAGGTATGTAGAGAAGAGGTGTTGGAAATCCTGGAAAAGGTGAAAATAGATAAGTCCCCTGGGCCTGATGGCATTTATCCTAGGATTCTCTGGGAAGCAAGGGAGGAGATTGCAGAGCCATTGGCCTTGATTTTTATGTCCTCTTTGTCGACAGGAGTAGTGCCAGAAGACTGGAGGATAGCAAATGTGGTTCCCTTGTTCAAAAAGGGGAGTAGGGATAACCCTAGTAACTATAGGCCGGTGAGTCTCACTTCTGTTGTGGGCAAAGTCTTAGAGAGAATTGTAAGGGATAGGATTTATGCACATCTGGATAGGAATAATGTGATCAAGGATAGTCAGCATGGTTTTGTGAAGGGCAGGTCGTGCCTCACAAACCTTATTGAATTCTTTGAAAAGGTGACGAAGGAGGTTGATGAGGGGAAAGCGGTAGATGTGGTATATATGGATTTTAGTAAGGCGTTTGATAAGGTTCCCCATGGTAGGCTACTGCAGAAAATACGGAGATATGGCATTGAGGGTGAGTTGGAGGTTTGGATTAGGAATTGGCTGGATGGAAGAAGACAGAGGGTAGTAGTTGATGGCAAAGTTTCTTCATGGAGTGCCGTCACTAGCGGTGTTCCGCAAGGATCTGTTTTGGGACCATTGCTGTTTGTCATTTTTATAAATGACCTGGAAGAGGGGTTAGAAGGTTGGGTGAGCAAGTTTGCGGATGATACGAAAGTCGGAGGAGTTGTTGACAGTGAGGAAGGATGTGGCAGGTTACAGCAGGATATAGAGAAGCTGCAGAGCTGGGCAGAAAGGTGGCAAATGGAATTCAATGTAGCTAAGTGTGAGGTGATTCACTTTGGGAAGAATAACAAAAAGATGGGGCACTGGGCTAATGGTCGGATACTTGGTAGTGTGGATGAGCAGAGGGATCTTGGTGTCCATGTACACAGATCTCTGAAAGTTGCCACCCAGGTAAATAGTGCGGTGAGGAAGGCATATGGCGTACTGGCTTTTATTGGTAGAGGAATTGAGTTCCGGAGTCCTGAGGTCATGATGCAGTTGTATAAGACTCTGGTGCGGCCGCATCTGGAATATTGTGTGCAGTTTTGGTCGCCATACTATAGGAAGGATGTGGAGGCACTGGAACGGGTGCAGAGGAGGTTTACCAGGATGTTGCCTGGTATGGAAGGAAGATCGTATGAGGAAAGACTGAGACACTTGGGGCAGTTTTCATTAGAGAAAAGAAGGTTTAGGGGTGACTTGATTGAGGTGTACAAGATGATAAGGGGGTTAGATAGGGTTGACAGTGTGAACCTTTTCCCGCGTATGGAGTCGGGTATTACAAGGGGGCATAGCTTTAAATTAAGGGGGGTAGATATAGGACTGAAGTTAGGGGTAGGTTCTTCACTCAGCGAGTCGTAAGTTCATGGAATGCCCTGCCAGTAGCAGTGGTGGACTCTCCCTCTTTATGGGCATTTAAGCGGGCATTGGATAGGTATATGGAGGATAGTGGGTTAGTATAGGTTAGGTGGGCTTGGATCGGCGCAACATCGATGGCCAAAGGGCCTGTACTGCGCTGTATTCTTCTATGTAAATTAATACATATTCCTCGAGAGGGTTCTGCTTCCGGAACTGTTACCCGGAATTCCCTCCTCTCCACAATTACTGCAGCATGGCCTCAGTCTAACGGATCCTTTTTTTTTTGCCCTTTTGTATTCCAAAAACCCTTTCCAAGTTTTAAAACCCGAAAGAACTGCGGATGCAGTAAGTCCGAACCCAAACCCGAAGTCGGTGGTAAAGCTGTATGAAGAGAAATCAGAGTTCACGGTCCGGTCAGGTGACCCTTTCTGAGAACTTCACAAGTTTTAATTGTGTGATCGTTCCAGGGTTGTTCTGGGATTTTCGTGCTATTTTTGTTATTGATTGATTTCAGATGATGAGAAATCCGAAATACTGCTTTGTGTGTATTAAAAAGTGAGGCGGGGCATAATGAGACCTACCCACTCAGCAAATCTCAGTCTTTTATGACTTCTCAATTCTAATATTTCACTGCAAAATTTCCGACAAAACAACATCGAAATTTAGAGTCAAGAACTATTATTGCACATCAGCTGATTTCCAGGCGGCTGCGTGCTGTAGCGATGGTGGTATAGTGGTGAGCATAGCTGCCTTCCAAGCAGTTGACCCGGGTTCGACTCCCGGCTATCGCAAACTGTGAATTTTAAAACCATTCCTAACCAAAAGAGCCGAAAACTTCAGTGGTAATTGAACACTAACATCTGCACATCACACTGAGTCAGCCACACCAACGTTGCCAGACCTCTGGAGTGCAGACACAACTTTGAAGTTGAGGATGCGCCCAGGAGGATTAAGGAGTCAAGTCGATCACGATTCACATAAACTGGAGTCATGGCAGAATTCCTTGGTTTTCCATCTTATTTGAAAAGAAATGTTTCCGGATTTCACTCATTTCAACATTACTCTCAGTGTTGTTTGTGAAATACAGCCTAATATCAAGTGAAATGTGGGTAGGCAGTTCACAAATTTCCAAACAACGTTATTTCTCATATCGAATCGGTCATGTTATTTTTTTAGGTGCAGGTCAGAAATAGGAGGAATGGAGACCAGCTGCTTTTATATTTCCAGGATGAGAAAATGACTCGATAAAACTCTGAGAGATGATAGAAATCATCACACAGTGAGTGAAAGTTTAATCCAGGATAAAGTTAAAAATCACACAACACCAGGTTACAGCCCAACAGCTTTATTTGGAAGCACTAGTTTTAGGAGTGCTCCGAAAGCTAGTTGGACTATAACCTGGTATCGTGTGATTTTGAACTTTGTCCACCCCAGTCCAACACCGGCTCCTCCACGTCATCACCCGAGATAGTCATCATGGATTTGTTAAGGGAAGGTAGTGTCTGATGAACGTGACTGATTTTCTTTGAAGGATAAAGAATGGATGGAGTGTTTGCGATGTAGATCAACCTGATGATAAGAAGGACCATAAGACACAGTATTTATAGCAAAAGGATTAAAGTATCATGCAGCTGAAATGATGTATTAAACACATTTACTTTTAGCCTTTCATCTTTTATAATGGGTTTGCTAGTTTCCGTTCTTTAATATGAGAATCTCAGAACCTTTTTAAAGTTACGTTCTCGAGATAACTTCAGATTTTCTAACAAGAGGTGCCATCTCAGCTCAGAAAATGCATTAAAGGTGTGAGGTTAAAGTCTGTCTGTGTCCCAATCTTGAGTCAGACTGGTTCTAACCTCCCAGTCGGAGAACACTTCAGCGGTCTGGGACTTTCTGTCTCGGACCCCTGGGTGACCATCCTCCAAGGCAGACTATGGGACAGGCAACAATGCAAAGTGGCCAAGCAGAGGCTGATAGTCAAGTTCGGTAGCCATGGGATGGCTTTAACTGGGACCTTGGGTTCATGTTACACGACACGTGACAACACTGCACTGTATACTATTTCACGTACACGCACACACACACACACACAAAAGCACACTCCTACCGACCCACACACTCATGCATACCCTCTCTCAAACACAAGCTCTCTCTCATAAACTCACTCATACACAGCCACTCACGCACCCTCTTATACCCCAGTACACACACACATGCACACACACACACACATGCATACACACACACTCTCACAGACCCGCACATCTCTACATGCACACGCACACAGACACACACACAGACACACACACAGACAGCCACAGATACGCACACATGCACCCACACACACAGGCACATACACAGTGATTCCGGGTTCTCATGACTCTAAGCTGGAGACTATCATTGCCTGCAGACCCGACCTTCCTCCCCCTACCACACCATGAACGTTAACACTTGGTCATGCCCTTACACCGCCGTCTGTGCCCTCTCTTGACCCCGTCCTTTCCATCTTGCCCACCGCCCCTCCATGCCTGCGCTGGGTTGCTTTGACAAAGTCAATTTCACTTCCTATGTCAATTTCACTTCCTATGTCAATTTCAGCGCATCGCGTTTTCTTTTTTCCCCTCACGAACCGGGATCACACTACTCTGAGCTTGCTGACCCATCCACCCCCTCGCCTTGCCCTCCCGGCTAGCGCTTTGTGTTTCGTGGGACCCGCGGGAGTTGCTGCGGAAGCCCTCCTCAATACCTAAGCGGATAACACTGTTCTGCTCGGAGACAGGGAAGTCTGCCGATGCTGGAGCCCGAAACATCGATTTCCCTGCTGCCTGACCTGTTGTGCTTTTCCAGCAACACCCTCTCAACACTGTTCTGCCACGACCCTGTCTTGGTTCCACACAATCCCATTTATCATTAAGGCGCCACGGCATCCCAAGGACTTGGGACCGCTGGTAACTAAATTATAACAGCGGCCTCAGCACTCTGCACCCCTTGACCTTGATCGTGGTTCAGGTAACATATCTAGGGCAGGGAGGCTTTTGCGTGCACTGCGTTCCCACATCAGTGGAAGCGACCTTCACTAAACCTCTGCCCATGACTACCCCCCTCCTGTGAAGTTCAACATCACACAACACCAGGTTATAGTCCAACAGATTTAATTGGAAGCTCGAGATTTTGGACAACCACCTGATGAAGGAGCAGCGCTCCGAAAGCTAGTGCTTCCAATTAAACCTGTTGGACTATAACCTGGTGTTGTGTGATTTTTAACTTTGTATACCCCAGTCCAACACTGGCATCTCCAAATCATGCCCTCCCGTGAAAACCCCTTCCTGCTGACTGACACCTCCCCCTCTTCTACAAAGTCAAAGAGAAAACTGCAAATCGATCAACGGGATCGAACTTCAAATTAATACATATTCCTCGAGAGGGTTCTGCTTCCGGAACTGTTACCCGGAATTCCCTCCTCTCCACAATTACTGCAGCATGGCCTCAGTCTAACGGATCCTTTTTTTTTGCCCTTTTGTATTCCAAAAACCCTTTCCCAGTTTGAAAACCCGAAAGAACTGCGGATGCAGTAAGTCCGAACCCAAACCCGAAGTCGGTGGTAAAGCTGTATGAAGAGAAATCAGAGTTCACGGTCCGGTCAGGTGACCCTTTCTGAGAACTTCACAAGTTTTAATTGTGTGATCGTTCCAGGGTTGCCCTGGGATTTTCGTGCTATTTTTGTTATTGATTGATTTCAGATGATGAGAAATCCGAAATACTGCTTTGTGTGTATTAAAAAGTGAGGCGGGGCATAATGAGACCTACCCACTCAGCAAATCTCAGTCTTTTATGACTTCTCAATTCTAATATTTCACTGCAAAATTTCCAACAAAACAACATCGAAATTTAGAGTCAAGAACTATTATTGCACATCAGCTGATTTCCAGGCGGCTGCGTGCTGTAGCGATGGTGGTATAGTGGTGAGCATAGCTGCCTTCCAAGCAGTTGACCCGGGTTCGATTCCCGGCCATCGCAAACTGTGAATTTTAAAACCATTCCTAACCAAAAGAGCCGAAAACTTCAGTGGTAATTGAACACTAACATCTGCACATCACACTGAGTCAGCCACACCAACGTTGCCAGACCTCTGGAGTGCAGACACAACTTTGAAGTTGAGGATGCGCCCAGGAGGATTAAGGAGTCAAGTCGATCACGATTCACATAAACTGGAGTCATGGCAGAATTCCTTGGTTTTCCATCTTATTTGAAAAGAAATGTTTCCGGATTTCACTCATTTCAACATTACTCTCAGTGTTGTTTGTGAAATACAGCCTAATATCAAGTGAAATGTGGGTAGGCAGTTCACAAATTTCCAAACAACGTTATTTCTCATATCGAATCGGTCATGTTATTTTTTTAGGTGCAGGTCAGAAATAGGAGGAATGGAGACCAGCTGCTTTTATATTTCCAGGATGAGAAAATGACTCGATAAAACTCTGAGAGATGATAGAAATCATCACACAGTGAGTGAAAGTTTAATCCAGGATAAAGTTAAAAATCACACAACACCAGGTTACAGCCCAACAGCTTTATTTGGAAGCACTAGTTTTAGGAGTGCTCCGAAAGCTAGTTGGACTATAACCTGGTATCGTGTGATTTTGAACTTTGTCCACCCCAGTCCAACACCGGCTCCTCCACGTCATCACCCGAGATAGTCATCATGGATTTGTTAAGGGAAGGTAGTGTCTGATGAACGTGACTGATTTTCTTTGAAGGATAAAGAATGGATGGAGTGTTTGCGATGTAGATCAACCTGATGATAAGAAGGACCATAAGACACAGTATTTATAGCAAAAGGATTAAAGTATCATGCAGCTGAAATGATGTATTAAACACATTTACTTTTAGCCTTTCATCTTTTATAATGGGTTTGCTAGTTTCCGTTCTTTAATATGAGAATCTCAGAACCTTTTTAAAGTTACGTTCTCGAGATAACTTCAGATTTTCTAACAAGAGGTGCCATCTCAGCTCAGAAAATGCATTAAAGGTGTGAGGTTAAAGTCTGTCTGTGTCCCAATCTTGAGTCAGACTGGTTCTAACCTCCCAGTCGGAGAACACTTCAGCGGTCTGGGACTTTCTGTCTCGGACCCCTGGGTGACCATCCTCCAAGGCAGACTATGGGACAGGCAACAATGCAAAGTGGCCAAGCAGAGGCTGATAGTCAAGTTCGGTAGCCATGGGATGGCTTTAACTGGGACCTTGGGTTCATGTTACACGACACGTGACAACACTGCACTGTATACTATTTCACGTACACGCACACACACACACACACAAAAGCACACTCCTACCGACCCACACACTCATGCATACCCTCTCTCAAACACAAGCTCTCTCTCATAAACTCACTCATACACAGCCACTCACGCACCCTCTTATACCCCAGTACACACACACATGCACACACACACACACATGCATACACACACACTCTCACAGACCCGCACATCTCTACATGCACACGCACACAGACACACACACAGACACACACACAGACAGCCACAGATACGCACACATGCACCCACACACACAGGCACATACACAGTGATTCCGGGTTCTCATGACTCTAAGCTGGAGACTATCATTGCCTGCAGACCCGACCTTCCTCCCCCTACCACACCATGAACGTTAACACTTGGTCATGCCCTTACACCGCCGTCTGTGCCCTCTCTTGACCCCGTCCTTTCCATCTTGCCCACCGCCCCTCCATGCCTGCGCTGGGTTGCTTTGACAAAGTCAATTTCACTTCCTATGTCAATTTCACTTCCTATGTCAATTTCAGCGCATCGCGTTTTCTTTTTTCCCCTCACGAACCGGGATCACACTACTCTGAGCTTGCTGACCCATCCACCCCCTCGCCTTGCCCTCCCGGCTAGCGCTTTGTGTTTCGTGGGACCCGCGGGAGTTGCTGCGGAAGCCCTCCTCAATACCTAAGCGGATAACACTGTTCTGCTCGGAGACAGGGAAGTCTGCCGATGCTGGAGCCCGAAACATCGATTTCCCTGCTGCCTGACCTGTTGTGCTTTTCCAGCAACACCCTCTCAACACTGTTCTGCCACGACCCTGTCTTGGTTCCACACAATCCCATTTATCATTAAGGCGCCACGGCATCCCAAGGACTTGGGACCGCTGGTAACTAAATTATAACAGCGGCCTCAGCACTCTGCACCCCTTGACCTTGATCGTGGTTCAGGTAACATATCTAGGGCAGGGAGGCTTTTGCCTGCACTGCGTTCCCACATCAGTGGAAGCGACCTTCACTAAACCTCTGCCCATGACTACCCCCCTCCTGTGAAGTTCAACATCACACAACACCAGGTTATAGTCCAACAGATTTAATTGGAAGCTCGAGATTTTGGACAACCACCTGATGAAGGAGCAGCGCTCCGAAAGCTAGTGCTTCCAATTAAACCTGTTGGACTATAACCTGGTGTTGTGTGATTTTTAACTTTGTATACCCCAGTCCAACACTGGCATCTCCAAATCATGCCCTCCCGTGAAAACCCCTTCCTGCTGACTGACACCTCCCCCTCTTCTACAAAGTCAAAGAGAAAACTGCAAATCGATCAACGGGATCGAACTTCAAATTAATACATATTCCTCGAGAGGGTTCTGCTTCCGGAACTGTTACCCGGAATTCCCTCCTCTCCACAATTACTGCAGCATGGCCTCAGTCTAACGGATCCTTTTTTTTTGCCCTTTTGTATTCCAAAAACCCTTTCCCAGTTTGAAAACCCGAAAGAACTGCGGATGCAGTAAGTCCGAACCCAAACCCGAAGTCGGTGGTAAAGCTGTATGAAGAGAAATCAGAGTTCACGGTCCGGTCAGGTGACCCTTTCTGAGAACTTCACAAGTTTTAATTGTGTGATCGTTCCAGGGTTGCCCTGGGATTTTCGTGCTATTTTTGTTATTGATTGATTTCAGATGATGAGAAATCCGAAATACTGCTTTGTGTGTATTAAAAAGTGAGGCGGGGCATAATGAGACCTACCCACTCAGCAAATCTCAGTCTTTTATGACTTCTCAATTCTAATATTTCACTGCAAAATTTCCAACAAAACAACATCGAAATTTAGAGTCAAGAACTATTATTGCACATCAGCTGATTTCCAGGCGGCTGCGTGCTGTAGCGATGGTGGTATAGTGGTGAGCATAGCTGCCTTCCAAGCAGTTGACCCGGGTTCGATTCCCGGCCATCGCAAACTGTGAATTTTAAAACCATTCCTAACCAAAAGAGCCGAAAACTTCAGTGGTAATTAAACACTAACATCTGCACATCACACTGAGTCAGCCACACCAACGTTGCCAGACCTCTGGAGTGCAGACACAACTTTGAAGTTGAGGATGCGCCCAGGAGGATTAAGGAGTCCAGTCGATCACGATTCACATAAACTGGAGTTATGGCAGAATTCCTTGGTTTTCCATCTTATTTGAAAAGAAATGTTTCCGGATTTCACTCATTTCAACATTACTCTCAGTGTTGTTTGTGAAATACAGCCTAATATCAAGTGAAATGTGGGTGGGCAGTTCACAAATATCCAAACAACGTTATTTCTCATATCGAATCGGTCATGTTATTTTTTTAGGTGCAGGTCAGAAATAGGAGGAATGGAGACCAGCTGCTTTTATATTTCCAGTATGAGAAAATGACTCGATAAATCTCTGAGAGATGATAGAAATGACCACACAGTGAGTGAAAGTTTAATCCAGGATAAAGTTAAAAATCACACAACACCAGGTTACAGTCCAACAGCTTTATTTGGAAGCACTAGTTTTAGGAGTGCTCCGAAAGCTAGTTGGACTATAACCTGGTATTGTGTGATTTTGAACTTTGTCCACCCCAGTCCAACACCGGCTCCTCCACGTCATCACCCGAGATAGTCATCATGGATTTGTTAAGGGAAGGTAGTGTCTGATGAACGTGACTGATTTTCTTTGAAGGATAAAGAATGGATGGAGTGTTTGCGATGTAGATCAACCTGATGATAAGAAGGACCATAAGACACAGTATTTATAGCAAAAGGATTAAAGTATCATGCAGCTGAAATGATGTATTAAACACATTTAGTTTTAGCCTTTCATCTTTTATAATGGGTTTGCTAGTTTCCGTTCTTTAATATGAGAATCTCAGAACCGTTTTAAAGTTACGTTCTCGAGATAACTTCAGATTTTCTAACAAGAGGTGCCATCTCAGCTCAGACAATGCATTAAAGGTGTGAGGTTAAAGTCTGTCTGTGTCCCAATCTTGAGTCAGACTGGTTCTAACCTCCCAGTCGGAGAACATTTCAGCGGTCTGGGACTTTCAGTCTCGGACCCCTGGGTGACCATCCTCCAAGGCAGACTATGGGACAGGCAACAATGCAAAGTGGCCAAGCAGAGGCTGATAGTCAAGTTCGGTAGCCATGGGGATGGCTTTAACTGGGACCTTGGGTTCATGTTACACGACACGTGACAACACTGCACTGTATACTATTTCACGTACACGCACAAACACACGCGCACACACACACACAAAAGCACACTCCTACCGACCCACACACTCATGCATACCCTCTGTCAAACACAAGCTCTCTCTCATAAACTCACTCATACACAGCCACTCACGCACCCTCTTATACCCCAGTACACACACACATGTACACACACACACACATGCATACACACACACTCTCACAGACCCGCACATCTCTACATGCACACGCACACAGACACACACACACACACAGCCACAGTTACACACACATGCACCCACACACACAGGCACATACACAGTGATTCCGGGTTCTCATGACTCTAAGCTGGAGACTATCATTGCCTGCAGACCCGACCTTCCTCCCCCTACCACACCATGAACGTTAACACTTGGTCATGCCCTTACACCGCCGTCTGTGCCCTCTCTTGACCCCGTGCTTTCCATCTTGCCCACCGCCCCTCCATGCCTGCGCTGGGTTGCTTTGACAAAGTCAATTTCACTTCCTATGTCAATTTCATCGCATCGCGTTTTCTTTTTTCCCCTCACGAACCGGGATCACACTACTCTGAGCTTGCTGACCCATCCACCCCCTCGCCTTGCCCTCCCGGCTAGCGCTTTGTGTTTCGTGGGACCCGCGGGAGTAGCTGCGGAAGCCCTCCTCAATACCTAAGCGGATAACACTGTTCTGCTCGGAGACAGGGAAGTCTGCCGATGCTGGAGCCCGAAACATCGATTTCCCTGCTGCCTGACCTGCTGTGCTTTTCCAGCAACACACTCTCAACACTGTTCTGCCACGACCCTGTCTTGGTTCCACACAATCCCATTTATCATTAAGGCGCCACGGCATCCCAAGGACTTGGGACCGCTGGTAACTAAATTATAACAGCGGCCTCAGCACTCTGCACCCCTTGACCTTGGAAAGCCCATCGTGGTTCAGGTAACCTATCTAGGGCAGGGAGGCTTTTGCGTGCACTGCCTTCCCACATCAGTGGAAGCGACCTTCACTAAACCTCTGCCCATGACTACCCCCCTCCTGTGAAGTTCAACATCACACAACACCAGGTTATAGTCCAACAGATTTAATTGGAAGCTCTAGATTTCGGACAACCACCTGATGAAGGAGCAGCGCTCCGAAAGCTAGTGCTTCCAATTAAACCTGTTGGACTATAACCTGGTGTTGTGTGATTTTTAACTTTGTATACCCCAGTCCAACACTGGCATCTCCAAATCATGGCCTCCCGTGAAAACCCCTTACTGCTGACTGACACCTCCCCCTCTTCTACAAAGTCAAAGAGAAAACTGCAAATCGATCAACGGGATCGAACTTCAAATTAATACATATTCCTCGAGAGGGTTCTGCTTCCGGAACTGTTACCCGGAATTCCCTCCTCTCCACAATTACTGCAGCATGGCCTCAGTCTAACGGATCCTTTTTTTTTTGCCCTTTTGTATTCCAAAAACCCTTTCCCAGTTTTAAAACCCGAAAGAACTGCGGATGCAGTAAGTCCGAACCCAAACCCGAAGTCGGTGGTAAAGCTGTATGAAGAGAAATCAGAGTTCACGGTCCGGTCAGGTGACCCTTTCTGAGAACTTCACAAGTTTTAATTGTGTGATCGTTCCAGGGTTGCCCTGGGATTTTCGTGCTATTTTTGTTATTGATTGATTTCGGATGATGAGAAATCCGAAATACTGCTTTGTGTGTATTAAAAAGTGAGGCGGGGCATAATGAGACCTACCCACTCAGTAAATCTCAGTCTTTTATGACTTCTCAATTCTAATATTTCACTGCAAAATTTCCAACAAAACAACATCGGAATTTAGAGTCAAGAACTATTATTGCACATCAGCTGATTTCTAGGCGACTGCGTGCTGTAGCGATGGTGGTATAGTGGTGAGCATAGCTGCCTTCCAAGCAGTTGACCCGGGTTCGATTCCCGGCCATCGCAAACTGTGAATTTTAAAACCATTCCTAACCAAAAGAGCCGAAAACTTCAGTGGTAATTAAACACTAACATCTGCACATCACACTGATAAAACCCGCTGCTTTTATATTTCCAGTATGAGAAAATGACTCGATAAAACTCTGAGAGATGATAGAAATCACCACACAGTGAGTGAAAGTTTAATCCAGGATAAACTTAAAAATCACTCAACACCAGGTTGCAGTCCAACAGCTTTATTTGGAAGCACTAGTTTTAGGATTGCTCCGAAAGCTAGTTGGACTATAACCTGGTATTGTGTGATTTTGAACTTTGTCCACCCCAGTCCAACACCGGCTCCTCCACGTCATCACCCGAGATAGTCATCATGGATTTGTTAAGGGAAGGTAGTGTCTGATGAACGTGACTGATTTTCTTTGAAGGATAAAGAATGGATGGAGTGTTTGCGATGTAGATCAACCTGATGATAAGGAGGACCATAAGACACAGCATTTATAGCAAAAGGATTAAAGTATCATGCAGCTGAAATGATGTATTAAACACATTTACTTTTAGCCTTTCATCTTTTATAATGGGTTTGCTAGTTTCCGTTCTTTAATATGAGAATCTCAGAACCGTTTTAAAGTTTCGTTCTCGAGATAACTTCAGATTTTCTAACAAGAGGTGCCATCTCAGCTCAGACAATGCATTAAAGGTGTGAGGTTAAAGTCTGTCTGTGTCCCAAACTTGAGTCAGACTGGTTCTAACCTCCCAGTCGGAGAACACTTCAGCGGTCTGGGACTTTCAGTCTCGGACCCCTGGGTGACCATCCTCCAAGGCAGACTATGGGACAGGCAACAATGCAAAGTGGCCAAGCAGAGGCTGATAGTCAAGTTCGGAAGCCATGGGGATGGCTTTCACTGGGACCTTGGGTTCATGTTACACGACACGTGACAACACTGCACTGTATACTATTTCACGTACACGCACAAACACACGCACACACACACACACAAAAGCACACTCCTACCGACCCACACACTCATGCATACTCTCTCTCAAACACAAGCTCTCTCTCATAAACTCACTCATACACTGCCACTCACGCACCCTCTCACAGACTTATACACCAGTACACTCACACACATGCACCTACACACATTCTCACAGACCCGCACATCCCTGCATGCACACACACACAGCCACATTTACAGCCACACACACCCACACATGCACCCACACCCATACACACACACAGAGGCACACACACTCACACACACACACAGACACACGCACCCACACACACAGACACACAAACACACACGCACTCACACACAGGCACACACTCGCATACAGAGAAAGACACACACAGCCACACACAGCCACACATGCACACACCCACACATGCACACACACACACATGCATACACACACACAGACACACCCACCCACACATGCACACACACATACATGCACCCCCCCACACACACAGCCACACACAGCCACACACACACACACACACAGTGATTCCCGGTTCTCATTATTCTAAGCTGGAGACTATCATTGCCTGGAGACCCGAACTTCCTCCCCCTACCACACCATGAACGTTAACACTTGGTCATGCCCTTACACAGCCGTCTGTGCCCTCCCTTGACCCCGTCCTTTCCATCTTGCCCACCGCCCCTCCATGCCCCTGTTCCTCCCTCCTGCGCTGGGTTGCTCTGACAATGTCAATTTCACTTCCTATGTCAATTTCACTTCCCATGTCAATTTCACCACACTGCGTTTTCTTTTTCCCCTCACGAACCGGGATCACACTACTCTGAGCTTGCTGACCCATCCACCCCCTCGCTTTGCCCTCCCGGCTAGCGCTTTGTGTTTCGTGGGACCCGCGGGAGTAGCTGCGGAAGCCCTCCTCAATACCTAAGCGGATAACACTGTTCTGCTCGGAGACAGGGAAGTCTGCCGATGCTGGAGCCCGAAACATCGATTTCCCTGCTGCCTGACCTGCTGTGCTTTTCCAGCAACACACTCTCAACACTGTTCTGCCAAGTTTCTGAGAACTTCGCAAGTTTTCATTGTGTGGTCGTTCCAGGGTTGCCTTGAGATTTTCTTGGTATTTTTGTTATTGATTGATTTCAGATCATGAGAAATCCGAAATGCTGCTTTGTGTGTATTAAAACGTGAGGCGGGGCATAATGAGACCCACGCACTCAGTAAAACTCTATTCTACTATTTCGCTGCAAAATTTCCAATAAAACAACAACGAAATTTAGACTCAAGAACTATTATTGCCCATCCGCTGATTTGTCGGGAGCAGCCTGCTGTAGCGATGGTGGTATATTGGTGAGCATAGCTACTGTCCAAGTTTGATTCCCGGCCATCGCAAGCTGTGAACTTTAAACCACTCAATAATAAAAACCAAGAAGAGCCGTTATATTCAGTGGTAATTAAACACTACCATCTGCACATCACACTGAGTCTGCCAGACCTCTGTAGTGCAACCACAACTTTGAAGTTGAGGATGCGCCCAGGCGGTTTAAGGAGTCAAGCGATACCCGGTTCAAATAAACTGGAGTCAGGGCAGCATTCCTTGGTTTTTCACTTTATTTCAAAAGAAATGTTTCCGGATTTCACTCCTTTCGACATTACTCTCAGTTTTTTTTGTGGGCGGGCGGTTCACAAATATCCAAAGAACGTTATTAATTATATCGAATCGGTAATTTTATTTTTAAAATTGAAATGTACACCAATCTGATTGTGTCGAGCACAGACAGAATCTGTTTGCTCACTTCATTCACCCTGACAGACTCTTGAGTATTTCTGCGGGTTGGTTGCAATTCCCACTTGTGGCCAGTAGTGGTCACTAACTTGCGGAACAATGAAGTTCCCAGATCAGAGAGAATGAGAGAACGGACAATAATTGTTGCCCTTGTGTTGGACCGTGCAGGTCAGAAACAAAAGACTACACCATGTTCTTCGCAGACTGCAACACATTATTGATGAGGATGCACACCTCGCCAAGACCTTCCCTCTGCCTCCACTGCTCACCTTTAGATAGCCACCAAACCTTAAACAGATCAGTGTTCACAGCAAACTGCCCAGCCTTCAGGACCACATTGACCATGACAGCATATAACCCTGTCAGGGCAGCTGCTGCAAGATGTGTCAGAGTGTCAACACAGATACCACCATTGCACGTGGGGACACACCCACCATGTATGCGGCAGGTACTTGGCCAACATTGTCTATCTCATAAGCTGCAGGCAAGGATACCCTGAGGCATGGGACATCAGTGAGACCGAGCAGATGCTACGACACCGCACAACAATCACCAGGCAGGGGTGTTCCCTCCCATTCGGAGAATACTTCAGCGGTCCAGGACATTCGACTTTGGACATTCGGGCGACCATTCTCCCATTGTTGGGGCAGGCAACAATGGAAAGCGGCTGAGCAGAGGCTGATAGTCACATTTGGCACCCATGGGAATGGCCTCAATTGGGACTTTGGGTTCAAGTCACACTACAGGTGACGCTACTGCACTTTCCACCCTCTCACATATACGCACAAACACACACGCACAAAAACACACTCCTACAGACCCATACACTCCTTTAAGACCCACACACTCATGCAGACCCTCTGTCATACACAAGCTGCCTCTCATTAGCTCACACATACGCCCCTCACACTCACACCCACTCACACACCCTCTCACACACTTATACCCAGTCACTCACACTCATGCAACTACACACACTCTCTCACAGACACTCACATCCTTACATACACACACACACGCGCAGAGTCTCCCTTGCACACACACATAAGTTTGTGGGGTGAAATTGTACTTGCAGAATTATATTTTATTTTGCTCAAAAACTGTATAAATCCATGTAAGATTCTGTACACTGGGACACAGTCAGACTTTAACCTCACACCTTCATGTATTATCTGAGTTGGGATGGCACCTATTTTTAAAGATATCTTGAGAATGTAATTTTAAAAATGTTCTGGGATTTACATATGAAAGAATTGAAACTAACATCATCATTCTAAAAGATGAAAGATTAATCTAAATTGTTTAATATTACATTCCATGACACTGCAATCCTGTTGCTATGAATCTTGTGTTTTATAATTCTGCTCCACAACCACCTGATGTAGAAGCAGAGCTTTGAAAACCTGTTGGACTCTACCCCGGTGTAGTGTGATATTTAACGTCGTCCACCCCAGTCCAACACCGCCACCTCTGAAGCATGAGTTGGAAAGGTTTAGAGGGATATGACCAAATGCTGGCAAATGGGAAATGTTCAAGCACATGCGGGTGGTTCAATTTGAGTTTGGGAACATGGTCAGTATAGTTTGTTTTGACCCAAAGATCTGTTTCCATTCTGTATGATACTATAATTCTAAAACATTGGAAATTACCCAGCTGTGACTCCGACCCTCCCTCTCTTTTACAAAGTAAAAGAGAAAATTACAAATTCACCCTTTAAACTTAGATGTGTGCACGTGCAGGAGAGACAGAGTGAGTGCGTGTGTATGAGTGTGTGCGTGTGGGTGTGAGTGCATGTGAGAGAGAGTGTGTGCATGCATGTGTGTAAGCTTGGGAAAGTACGTGCGTGAGTGTGATGGGGTATAAGCCTGTGAGAGGGTTATAAGATGATGCATGGCTTAGAAACAGTGGACACTATCAGTCAGCACTATGCAATGTGTGTGATACAGACACAGTAGGGACAATCTGCCCTCTCTAGGGTGTGTGACAAAGATACAGTGAGGTTGGTCTGCCCTCCATGGGATACATGTGAACACACTAGTATGAATGAAGAGTAAGCTGAAAATGTGTTGCTGGAAAAGCGCAGCAGGTCAGGCAGCATCCAGGGAACAGGAGAATCGACGTTTCGGGCATAAGCCCTTCTTCAGGAATGAGGAAAGTGTGTCCAGCAGGCAAAGATAAAAGGTAGGGAGGAGGGACTTGGGGGAGGGGCGTTGGAAATGCGATAGGTGGAAAGAGGTCAAGGTGAGGGTGATAGGTCAGACTGGGGTGGGGGGCGGAGAGGTCAGGAAGAAGATTGCAGGTTAGGAAGGCGGTGCTGAGTTCGAGGGATTTGACTGAGACAAGGTTGGGGGAGGGGAAATGAGGAAACTAGTGAAATCCGAGTTCACCCCTTGTGGTTGGAGGGTTCCGAGGTGGAAGATGAGGCGCTCTTCCTCCAGCCGTTGTGTTGCTATGGTCTGGCGATGGAGGAGTCCAAAGACCTGCATGTCCTTGGTGGAGTGGGAGGGGGAGTTGAAGTGTTGAGCCACAGGGTGGTTAGGTTGGTTGGTCCGGGTGTCCCAGAGGTGTTCTCTGAAACGCTCCGCAAGTAGGCGGCCTGTCTCCCCGGAGCGTTTCAGAGAACACCTCTGGGACACCCGGACCAACCAACCTAACCACCCTGTGGCTCAACACTTCAACCTGCAAGTTTAACTTGAGAGTATCCTGGACGAGAGTCTCTTTGCACTTCAAACTTTTGAATTTTCTCCTCATTTAGAAAATAGTCCATGCCTCTATTTTTCCTACCAACATGTATGACCTCACATTTTCCCATATTGTGCTCTCTCTGCCACTTCTTTGCCCTCTCTCCTAACCTGGCCAAATCCTTCTGCAGCCTCCCTGCCTCCACAATATTACCTGTCCCTCTACTTACCTTTGTATCATCTGCAAACTTAGCCAGAATCCCCATGATTCCTTCATTCAGATCGTTAATGTAAAATGTGAAAAGTTGTGGTCCCAACACTGAGCCTTGCGGAACATGAATTGTCACCAGCTACCATCCTGAGACAGACCCTTTCATCCCCACTCTCTGCTTTCTGGCAGACAGACAGGCTTCTATCCATATTAGCACCTTGACTCCCACACTCTGGGTCCTTATCTTATTCAGTAGCCTCCAGTGAGGCACCTTGTCAAAGGTTTTCTTGAAGTCCAGGCAGATAATACACATCGACTTACCTTCGTCTAACCTGCTTGTTGCTTCCTCAAAGAATTCTAGATTTCTCAGGCCTGACTTCCCTTGATGAAACCATGCTGATTTTGCTCCACTGTTTCTTCAGTTATCTCCTTTAGAACTCTGAGGTGTAGTCCATCTGGTCCAGTTGATTTATCCACATTCAGGCCATTCAGATTTTCTAACAAATTCTCCCTGGTGGTGACCACCATACTGAGCTCTGCCCCTCACTCTCTTGTATTTTTGGGATGTAACTGTTGTCTTCCACCGTGAAGATTGATGTAAAGTAAGTTCCTCAGCCATTTCCTTGATCCCCGCCACTGTCTCTCCTGTGTCATTTTCCAGCAGCCCAATATACACTTTTGCCTCTCTTTTGTTCTTTATGTATCTAAAGAAATTCACTGTCTTCATTTATATTGCCGGCTAATTTACCCACACATTTAATCTTCTCCCTCCTTATTTCATTTTTTGTTGCCCTCTGTTGGTCTTTGTAAGCTTCCCAATCCTCTGGTTTCCCATTGCCCTTCGCCACATTATATGCTTTCTCTTTTGCTTTTCTGCTATCCTCGAATTCCCTCATCGATCATGTTTGGCTCAAACTCCCTGTCCCATGTTTCTTTTCCCTCAGGATGAATCTCTGCTCTGGCACCTGCATTACTCCTGCCATTGCTGTTCTGCTGTGTTTCCTATTGGGCTCCTCTCCCAGTCAATTCTACGCAGCTCCTTCCTCATGCCTCTGTAGTTGCCTTTATTCAGCTGTAATGCCGTTACCTTTGATTCTATCTTCTCCCTCTCAAATTGCAGAGTAAATTCAATCATATTATAATCACTGCTTCTGAAGTGTTCCTTCACCTTAAGCTCCCTTATCAAGTCTGCCTCATTGTACAACATAAAATCCAATGTTGCCTGTTCCCTAATGGGCTCCCTCACAAGCTGCTCCAAAATCCAACTCGTAGACATTCCACAAATTCCTTTTCTTACAACCAGCCTGATGTAAATCCTTGACTACTCAGCTCCTAATCCAGATCCCCTTGCAGCCATTTGTTTGCCAGTTATCCTCGTCATAAATACAAGTCAGGTATCAAGCTGGGTCTGAAACCTAACACTTGGATATGAAATCATTTTCTCCTTTGAGACAAAACACCTCAAGTGCTTTATTTATTTGTCAATTCCAGCATAATGTAAGTGTTCCTCATGCAGTTGCGACCCACAGACTGATGTGGTGCTGTTCTGGGAATAAGGGCGGCTGTGTGGCTGTCCAAGATGGCTTCGTTTATGAAGACTGTTTTGGAAAGAAATCACTGGCCTCTTTCCCTTTTGTAATACAAATAAAATGTGTATACTTGTGAAGCTTCCTTAAAAGCACCAGATTACATAAATTTTGTACTAAATTCTATCACTCCAAATACTTCCATTGTCACAGAGACTGTTAGAAGGGTCTAATCTTTTGTTCAACTCCTCCTCGATTTTCCCACCATGTCATGGTCACTGTGGGTTGTCCTTTTTACACACAATCAGCATTAACCCTTTCAGACCCATGTACAACATTTGATTTGATTTATTGTTGTCCCATGTACCTCAGTACGGTGAAAGGTTTTGTTTTATGGGAGGTAGAGGCGAAGAACAGCCAGATGGGGACATGAGAAGTTGGTGGCGGATAGGATCAAGGAAAACCCTGAGAACTTCTGTCGGTTTATCAGGAAGCAAAGAATGACTGGAGAAAGACTCAGGCAAATCAAAGATGGTAGTTGGAAGTTGTGTGTGGAACCCGAGGACAGATGTGAAGCACTTAATGAATACTTTATGTGAGTATTCACATTGAAAAAGGGCAATGTTAGTGAGAATACAGAGATACAGGCTAAAAGATTAGATGGGATTGAGGTTGACAAAGAGGAGTTTTTTGCAATTTTGGAAGACCTGAAAATAGACAAGGCCCCTGGGCCGGATGGGATTTATCCTCGGTTTCTCTGGGAAGCCAGAGAGGAGAGTGCAGATCCTTTGGCTTTGAATCTTATGTCATTGTTGTCGACAGGAGTAGTGCCACAAGACAGGAGGATAGCAAATATTGTTCTCTTGTTTATGAAGGGGAGTTGGGACAACCGTGGTAATTATAGACCAGTAAACCTTACTTCAGTTTTGGGTAAGGTGTTGGAGAAGATTACAAGAGATAAGATAAGATCTGGTGGAAAAAAATAATTAGGGATAGTCAACACGGTTTTATGAAGGGTAGGTTGTGTCTCACTAACGTTTTTGAGTTCTTTGAGAAGGTGACAAAAAATGTGGATGAAGGTAAGACAGTTGATGTGGTATATAGAGACATCAGTAAGGTATTTGATAAGGTTCTGCACGGTAGGCTATTGCACAAAATACGGAGTTTCTGGATTGAAGGTGATATACCGGTTTGGATCAGTAATTGGCTAGGTGAAAGAAGACAGAGGGTGAGGGTTGATGTGAAGTATTCATCTTGGAGCCACAGGGATCTGTTTTGGGGCCATTACTATTTGTCATTTTTATAAATGATCTGGAGGTGGCCATAGAAGAATGCGTTAGTAAGTTTGCAGATGACACTAAGGTAGGCAGTGTTGTGGGTCACGCCGAAGGATGTTGTGGAGAGGCATATAGATAAGATGCAGAGCTGGTCAGAGACGTGGCAAATGGAGTTAAATGGGGAAAAGTGTGAGGATGTTCACTTTGGAAGAAGTAACAGGAATGCAGCAAAATTCGTTATTGGTAAAATTCTTGGCAGTGTAGATGAACAGAGTGATTTTGGTGTCAAGGTGCATACGTTCCTGAAAGTTGTCGCTCATATTGATAGGGTTGTTAAGATGGTATATGCTGTATTGGCGTTTATTGGTAAGGGGATTACGTTTCGGAGGCACGAGATCCTGCTTCAGAGATCCATGATACTGGTAAGGCCGCACCTAGAGGATTGCATGCAGTTCTGGTAACTGCATTATAGGAAGGATGTGGAAGCTTTGGAAAGAGTTCAGAGGAGATTTACTAGGATGTTGCCTGGTATAGTGGGAAGGTCGTATGAGGAAGGGCTGAGGAACTGAAGCTGTTTTTTATTAGAGAGAAGGTTGAGAGGTGACTTAATCAAGACATATATAGGGAGGACAGTGAGAGCATTTTCCTTGGATGGTGAAGGCTAACACGAGGGGACATAGCTTCAAATTGAGGGATGACAGATTTAAGACAGATGTCAGATGAAGTTTATTTACTCAGAGTGTATTAGGGGCGTGGAACACAATGCCTGAGACAGTAGTAGACACACCGACATTAAGGGCATTTAAATGTTCAATGGAGATACATAGGGATAATAATGGAACAGTGTAGGTTAGGTGGGCATCAGGTTAATTTGACAGGTCAGCACAACATCGAGGGCCGAAGGGCCTGTACTGTGCTGTAACATTCATGGTTCTATGTTCTATGAAAGTGGCCACCAAGGTTGATAGGGCCGTTAAGAAGGCATACGGTGTGTTAGCTTTTATTGGTAAAGGGATTTTGGAGCCATGAGGTCATGTTGCTGCTGTACAAAGATCTGTTGCAGCTTCGCTTGGAGTGTTGTGTACAGTTTGGATCACTGCATTACAGGAAGGATGTGGAAGGATTGGAAAGGTTGCTGAGGAAATGTACCAGGGTGTTGACTGGTATGGAGGGAAGGTCTTATGAGGAAAGGCTGAGGGACTTGAGGCTGTTTTCTTTGGAACGAAGAAGGTTGAGGGTGACGTTATAGAGCCATACAAGATGATCAGAGGGTTAGACAGGTTGGACAGGGAGAGTCTTTTTTTTCTCGGATGGTGACGGTTAACACGAGAGGACATAGCTTTAAATTGATTGGTGATAGATACAGGATAGATGTCACAGGTAGGTTCTTTACTCAGAGAGTAGTCAGGGAATGGAATGCCCTGCCTGCAACTGTAGCAAACTCGCCAACTTTAAGGGCATTGAACTGGTTGTTAGCTAAACATGTGGACCATGTTGGTTAGATGGGCTTCACATTGGTTTCACAGATCATTGCAACATCAAGGGCCGAAGGACCTGTGCTGTGCTGTAATGTTCGATGTTCTATGTTCTATTTTCTATGAAGCATAACAGGCAGACAGATCATTGTGTATCTCCATGCAGTCCTCTTTAGACCTCAACGAAGTCCTCTGCAGACTGCCACACAGTCTCCTATAAACCTCTATAGAGTCTTTATACCCCTCCATACAGTATCCTATACCCCTCCATACAGTCTCCTGTACACATCCATACAGTCCCCTCTACTGCTCCATGCTGTCCTCCACAGACCTCCACACAGTCTCCGAGAGACCTCCATGTAGTGGAGGTATGGAGGTGATGGCCTCCTGGTTTTATCACGAGACTATCTCTCCAAAATGTCAGCCAATGATCTCGGACTCAGGCTTGAATCCTGCCACAGCAGATGATGGAATTTGAATTCTATTAAACAAAATCTGCAATGAAGAACATACTGACGACCATGGCAAAGCCCATCTGGTTCACTCTAATGCCAGATTAGTTTGGTTTGGTGTTTTGGCAGTCTGGTTATTCACTGAAAGCAGTCAGGAAGGTTTCAAGCTGCTGGACCCAAAGGAGCAGGTCCATGCTGATCCTCCTCTCTCTCTGACATCTCTCCTGGAAGACCCTGTGTTTGAGTTTACCTTGTGTGCTGAGCGGGATTATGGCAAGCATCTGGAACAGCCTCATTAAGTTGGGACAACTTGTTGGGTTTTCAAATAAGTAAGTTATTTGGTATTCTGTCCCCCTTTGTTTGTGTGTCATTTGGTAATCTTGGAAACAAACTCGGTTTTGGTTAAAACTACGTGGTTTGATCAATTGCATCTCTCCTGGAATATCCGCAATTCACCTCCTATATATAAAGTTAAATTCTGGGTTACTTTCTGAAATGTTTTGAGAGTGTCTAGCCTGGTCCATAAAACTTACCAATCTGTTGGGTGTAGATGTCTCTGTCCATCACAGTATCAGGAAGAGCAATCACCAAACAGTCCTTAAGGAGACAAAGTCCCACTTTTACATTGAGAATAACCTCTAACGTGTTGTGTGGCACCGTGCTAAATAATACAGACTTCAAACAGATCTAGCAACTCAAGACTTGACATCCATGATGTGATGTGGGCCATTAAAAGCATCACACTCTGTGACCTCAGCATATCCCCAACTCAGACATGGCCATCAAGCCAGGGAATCAACCCTGGTTCAATGGAGAGTGCAGGGGAACTTGCCAGGAGCAACACCAGGCACAGCTGAAGATGAGGTGTCAACCTGGTGAAGCCACCAAACTGAACTACTTGCATGTCAATCAGAATAAATAGCGAGTGATAGACAGAGCTGAGTCTGTCAACAGCAGAGCTGTCAACATCTAGGGTTTTAGCATTGACCAGAAGGTCGACTGAGCTCACCCCATAAACACAGTGACTACAAGAGTAGGTCAGAGGCTAGGTATACCACGGTGAGTAAACCACCTCCTGACTGCCCAAAGCATATCCACTATCTCCAAGGCACAAGTCAGGAATGTGATGGAATACTCCCCACTCACCCGGATGGGTGCAGCCCCAACAATACTCAAGAAGCTGTGCACCATCCAGGACAAAGCAGACCTCTTGATTGGCACTATAAGCACAAGCATCCATTCCCTCCATCTCTGTTGCTCAGTAGTAGCAGTGTGTCTTATCTACAAAATGCAAAGTAGAAAATCACCAAAGATTTTCAGACAACACCTTCCAAACCCAGAAACACTTCCATTGAGAAAGACAAGGGGAGATAATATATCGGAACACTAGCAGCTTCAATTTCCCCACCAAGCCCCTCACCATCCTGACTTTGAAATACATTGTCATTCCTTCACCATCACTGGGTCAAAATCCTGGAATTCCCTCCCTCATGGCATTGTGGGTCAACCCACAGCAGGTGGACTGCAGCAGTTCAAGAAGGTAACTCACCACCACCTTCTCAAGGGGCAACTAGGGGCGGGCAATAAATACTGGCCCAGCCAGCGATGCCCACATACCACCAATGAATAAATAATATCCTCTACACTCCTCCATGCTGTCCTCAATACAGATTCATCCCCTGTACTGTGAGATACTCTGACTAGTGATATGGTGAATGCCTGTCACTCTGCACTAAACACTGAGATAAACCTGACAGACCACAAGTAATCACAAAGTGAATGAACCTTTAGAAAGTTAGCTCAGAGCTAGATGATGGCATCCTATGTCGCTGCATGAAATGTGTGCATGCCCCTGACTGTGAACCAACCTGGCAGAAGCAGGTACGACATCATTGTCTCTGAGCTCCACAGTGAAGGGTGAGTTAATCTGAAAGCAGCCAGAATGATGTGGTGAGGCTGGGGTTTGGTGATGCCCACACACACGGACAGAGTGTGGGAGAGGACAGTGTTGATGGAGCATGCAGTGAAATGGTGCTGATGGTGGAGATGGATGAAGACCTGGAGAAGCAAACAGTGAGCTCCTGCCTCCAGGTAACTGCCCAGGCTTTCCTGTTGGGAACTGGCACCATCTGGTTTCCATAGGAACTGAAGGAAGGATTAGAATCTCCATCGAAATGAGGCAAGACCAGCTCCTAATGAGATAGAACGGCATGAAAATGAAGTGATCATCCCTCACTCGTGAGATTCAGAATTCCCTGTTTAAACCAGAAAGGGGGAAATTGGAAATGCTTTTCACAACAAATCTAATGCTTTCATTCTTGCCATATTACACCAACTTTCTTGCCTTTGCTCAGACGATTCAAGGCAGCAAGAAAATTCAACTCTATAAAAATTACAAACAATGTTCTTTTAAATATATTTAAAGGATTGAGGACTGCATGGTCGCCCAGGCCTGAGTATTTTCAATGCTGAAAATGTGTTGCTGGAAAAGTGCAGCAGGTCAGGCAGCATACATGGCGCAGGAGAATCGACGTTTCGGGCATGAGCCCTTCTTCAGGAATCAATTCTGGTCATCCTGTAGTACCCAGAGCAGACCTATCAGCTTCCTGTTAGACCCACGTTGACACCTGGAGCCATGATCTGAACCCTGACCCCGGAGCAATTTGACCTCGACCCAGAATGGAATCGGCACTGTCAGTGATTTGATCCCAAGGAGGACAACCAGCCTTGGTTCAGTCCCCAATCCCTCGGCTACTCCAACTCAAGGAGGCCCTGCCTGACCAGGCCTGACTCACTTACCCTCAGGAGCAGCAGACTTGCTCTCCAACTCCTGGAACTGTCCAGAAAACTGCAAGGAAACAATGAACACCTGCTGGCCTAATGGTGATGTTGAAACAACACGGTTTCAAGACCCCCCTTTCCAGCATACTCCTTGCAAACGCCCAGTCTATCGAAAGCAAAATGGCTGAACTCAGATCCAGACTTACCTACAGAGGGAATTGAAAGGCGGTTGTGTGCTCAGTTTCACGGAGACTTGGCTCACCCCTGCCATCCCTGACTGCTCCTGGGAATCTGACGGGTCCTCTATACAACGCATCAACCACACGTCATCCTTGGGGAGGGTGAGGGCGATGGGGATGCTTCCTGATCAACACCTCCTGGTGCTCGGATGTAGTGACCCTGAAAGGACCTGGATGAAATTTACACCGTCATAAACATTCTGAGACAAACTTCCTTGAGGCCTTACTCATTATGGCTGGTGACTTCAACCGATCCAACTTCAAGAGGGTGCTGTCCAAGTCCCACCAACACATCTCCTGCCCCAATAGAAGACCCAACATCCTGGGTCAGTATTACACAACCATCAAACACACCGACCGTTCCACCCCCACGCGGCGCACTTCGGAAATCAGATCACAGCGCTGTGTCCCTCCTCCCACTATACAAGCAGAAGCTAAAACAGGAGAATCCTTCACAGAAAGAAATGCAATACTGGTCCGAGGCAGTGGAAGCGCATCTCTGGGACTGGTTGGAATCAATGTATTCAAGTGCTCAGCAGAAATCTTGGATGATTACACCACCAACGTCACAGACTTCATGATGAAATCCATGAAGGACCATGTGCCCAAGTCATTCTGAGAGTTCCCTAAATGGGCACCTTGAATGAACTCGGAAATCCAGTCCCCAGTGAACACCAGGCAAGCAGAACTCAGGTCAGACGACCCAGACCCATACAGAAAATCCAGATATGACCTCCGCAAAGCCATCTGAGATGCCAAGAGGCAGTACCGGACCAAGTTAGAGGTCCAAACCAACAACCCAGACACCCACTGCCTGTGGGAAGGCCTATACAACATAACAGGATACAAAAGGAAGCCGCATAAGATAGCAGACAAAGACACATCCCTCCCTGATGCACTTAACGCTTTCTATGCCAGCAGCGCAGTGTCACCTGCCCCAATAGCTCCTGGGCACCTGTTCCCTCTGTCAATGCTGCCAATGCCAGATTAGCCTTCCTCGGTGTCAATCCAAGGAAAGAGACAGGCCCAGACGGAGTCTCTGCCTGTCCACTCAGATCTTGTGTGGACCAGCTGCTATCTTCACCCTCTCCGTCCGACAAATAAATATCCCCACCTGCTTCAAGAAGACCACCACCATCCCAGTACCTAAGAAAGCCGGTGCAATGTGCCCGAATGATAACCGCCCATTGGCTCTGACCTTGATAATGCTTCGAGAGAGTGGTTATGGCCCACCTCAGCCCTGGTCTCCCAGCCTACCTCGATCACCTGAAATTTGTCTCCCGAAGTAACGGGTCCTTAGCATTTCCCAACCCTGCCCTCATCCCCGGAACATCTGGATAACAAGGTTTGGAGATGCCGGTGTTGGACTGGGGTGTACAAAGTTAAAAGTCACACAATACCAGGTCATAGTCCAACAGGTTTAAATGGAAGCACACTAGCTTTTGGAGCACTGCTCCTTCATCAGGTGGTTTCTGTGTTACAGCTGGAGAGCTTGGTTAGGGACAGGCCAAATTCCCTGAGCTGCTTGAAGAACAAGAGGCGTAGCTGTGTCTTGTGGATCATCACATATATTTGGGAAGTACAGGTCAGATTGTCAGTTATTGTCACTGATGAAGGAGCAGCGCTCCAAAAGCTAGTGTGCTTCCAATTAAACCTGTTGGACTATAACCTGGTGTTGTGTGATTTTTCACTGGATAACAAGGACATCTACGTCAGACCACGTTCACCGACTACATCTCCAGCTTCAACACCATTATCCCCTCCAGACTGATCACAAAACTCTGAGACTCTGGTCTCGGCTCCACCCTCTGCAGCTGGATCCCCAGCTTCCTGACCCACAGACCACAATCAGTGAAGATAGACAGCAGCACCTCCTCCACGATAACCCTCAACACTGGAGCCCCCCAAGGATGTGTTCTCAGCCCCTACTGTACTCCCTGTACACCCACGGCAGTCTGGCTAAAGTCCGTACAAACACCATCTCTATGTTTGCTGCAGAGCCCACTGTGGGAGGATGGATATCAAACATCAGGAAGGAGATAGAGGGCTTGTTGCCATGGTGCAGTGAGAACACCCTCTCTCTCAGAATCAGCAAAACTGAAGAACTGATTATTGACGTCAGAAAGACAGGAGGAGAACATGCCTCCTTCTACATCAATGGAGCTGAGGCTGAGAGGGTGGAGAGTGTCAAGTTTCTGGGAGTGACAATAACCGCCAATCTGTCCTGGACTTCCCAAGTGTATACGATGATCCATAAGACACAGCAACGCATCTTGTTCCTCAAACAGCTCAGGGAATTTGGTCTGTCCCTCACCAAACTCGACGGACGCAACACAGAGAGCATCCTGTCCCGGTGTAACAACTGCTCTGCCCAGCACGGTAAGGAACTACAAGGGGTTGTGTGCACATCACGGAAGCCAACCTTCCATCCATGGATGCTTTTACACGGCTTTTTGCCGGGGAATGGCTGCCAACATCTTTGAAGACCCCTCCCACCCCAGTAATGATCTCCTACAACCTCGCCCATCAGGCAGAAGATACAGAAGGATGAACACACCCACCAGCAGCTTCAGGAACAGCTTCTTCCCAGCCGTTATTAGACTGATGAATGGAATCTCCAACTTCAAATCACGCTGACCTTGTAAATGTTAATCTTGCCTCGTGCACGCCCTGTGGGATGTAACCTGTACGCCTCTGTCCACGTTTCTGTTCATCCTGTGATCTGTACATGCCTGCTTACTGGGATCTATCTGTACTGCTCGTAAGTGAAGCTTTTTCACTATATTCAGGTAAACGTGATAATCAGTCAATCAACAATCAATGTGTCTCTCTTCAGCCTGAACCACAGCTTTTCAACATGTCTCTCTGCTGTCAGACAACATATTGCTGAAGCTGTCCTTACTTTAAACTAGGGGAGGCAGAGTACCCCAACTGACTGACTTTGGGAACAGCAATTATCTCTCTAGACATTTTTGAACAGGAGTGTATTATTTATAACCACCCATTTCTTTGGAACCACATCAATATCTCCAGAGAATTGAAAGATTATGGTCAATGCCTCTATCTCTCCTTCTCTCGGTGACTCATGCCCATACAGTCCGAGTTTGCTATAAGTCCTACTCCATTGTGGGAATAGTGAACTAGATTGAAAGGGTTAAATGAACGTGTTTGTTCAGTGACTGTATTTGATGTCAAACTCCATGTAATTTAATTGTGTCCCAGGAGGGTTTCCCTCTTCTATTAATTACAAATTCCTTACAATGTACGAAGCGATAGTATCAGTGACAGCATCACCTCCAGCATCACCCCCAGCACTAACAGGGACCGACAGCTCCAGAGACTGGGAGCTCGGGAGAAGAGAGATTCAAATCTGAGAACAATAGATTGGAATTTTACAACCATGGGTTGGAATCTGAACACAGAAGATCGGAATTTTACAACAATAGGCAGGAGTTTCTCAGCAACAATTGATTATATTTCTGCAAATTACCACTTGATGTCATTAACAAATTGGATCCGTTATATACTCCTGGTTATTCAACACATTTACTATCCCACCCTTGTTATTGTTGGTGTTCCTGTCAAGTCTCTAACTCTTAATTAACTCTTATAATTAACTTCAATTGCATCGCTTTTCCTGCAAATTACTCTGTCCCCTTTGCTGCTGTTGCTGGCATTCCTGCTAAGTGTCAAAGTCTCCCCATGAGATCTGTAAATCATATTTCACCGTAGAAATGTTCTTATCATTTCAAATTGGAAAGACCAAAGTCATTGTCTTTCGTTCCTACCATAAATGTCAATCCCGATCCACTGACTCCAAACCCATCCTTGGCCAATTCATGAGGCTCAGTGAGAGTATTCAGAATCTTACAGACCCATTTGACACCGAGTTGGGTCACCCTCGTGTTCGTTCCTGGCACTGACTCGGGTGGCCACTGTTCCCAACATGTATCTCATTACAGGAAGCTTTTCAGGCAACTCACTTTCCCAGTTCCCCATCCTGACCAACATTTCCTGATCCCCATCCTCCTCCACCCCTCGACATCAGGGTGAAACAAATACACTCTCTCAGAACTAGCTGCCACACGATATATTATATATATATATTATATATTATAGATTCACATTATATATTAATAATCTGGATGAAGGGACTGGGGGCATTCTAGCGAAGTTTGCCAATGATACAAAGTTAGGTGGACAGGTCGTACTGAGGAAGTGGGGAGGCTGCAGAAGGATCTAGACAGTTTGGAAGAGTGGTCCAGGGAATGGCTGATGGAATTCAATGTGAGAAAATGCGAGGTCTTGCACTTTGGAAAAAAGACATACTGGCACTGGAGCGTGTCCAGAGGAGATTCATACAGATGATCCCTGGAATGGTAGGTCTAACATATGAGGAACGGCTGAGGATCCTGGGATTGTATTCCTTGGAGTTTAGAAGATTAAGGGGAGATCTAATAGAAACTTACAAGATGATACATGGCTTGGAGAGGGTGGACACTAGGAAATTGTTTCCGTTAGGCGAGGAGACTAGGACCCGTGGGCACAGCCTTAGAATTAGAGGGGGTAAATTCAGAACAGAAATACAGAGACATTTCTTCAGCCAGAGAGTGGTGGGCCTGTGGAATTCATTGCCACAGAGTGCAGTGGAGGCTGGGACGCTAAATGTCTTCAAGGCAGAAATTGATAAATTCTTGATGTCACAAGGAATTAAGGGCTACGGGGAGAATGCGGGTAAGTGGAGTTGAAATGCCCATCAGCCATGATTGAATGGCAGAGTGGACTCGATGGGCCGAATGGCCTTACTTCTGCTCCTCTGTCTTATGGTCTTATGGTCTTATGGAATGGAGCTGTCTGAAAACCAGAGACTTTTAGAATGTGCCTTGCATTGTTTCTTCAAAGTTTCCCTCAACTACAATGAACTTACTGGGACAATGAATGGTGCCTGGATGTGTTATTTATTCCACTGCTTGGGCGCCACTCTATTCCCATGCTCCAAGTGACCCTTGACCCCTCTTCTGTCCAAACTGCCAAAATGTGTCCAAACCCCTACCTGCCAAAATCTAAAACCAGGCAAGGGTCTCAGTGCCATGACTGTTGGCTATGAGAGCATGCTCCTGTATTTGTACTGGAGAAGGTCTATTCCACTACAAGTTAATTCAATGGCCTGCTCAACCCCACCGGTCATACACCTCCCTCCACACCACCCCCATGTAGTTAACTACACCAAGGAGTCAGTACAGTTAATGGTAGGGCACTGGGTAGAATTATTGAAAATAGACACCAGTGGATGCAGACACATAGTACCATGAGAGTGACATCACAGGTAGACAGGGTGGTAAAGAAGGCGTTTGGCACACTTACCAAAAACTAAAGGGCATAGGTTTAAGGAGAGTGGGGAAAGATGTAAAATGGACCTGAGGGGCAACTTTTCCACACAGAGGGTGGTGCGTGTATGAGACGAGCTGCCAGAAGATGTGGTAGAGGCGACTACAATGACAGCATTCAAAACACACTTGGACAGATACATGGATGGGAAAGGTCAGAGGAATATGGGACAGATACAGGAAAGTGGGACTAGTTCAGAGGAGGAAACATGGGTTGTATAGACAATTTGGATCAAAAGACCTATTTCCGTGCTCTATGACTTGACAATTCTACGGCCCAGAGCTGAGGATCCATGGCAGGAGGACTGGCACGAGAAACTATCAACTAGAAAGCATTCCCTCATTTTAGACCCCAAACATGCCCAACCAGTTTCATCTCCAATGGCAACAGTGCGCTGGTTTAAACTGTTTCCCGCCTTCCTAAGCCCTCTGTGCAGAAACTAACATCAGTGAGAATGCAGAGACCATCCAATGATGCAGCAATGATACAGTCCAAACCATCTTCAGCTGCTTCATCACTGACCATCCCTCCATCCTGGGGTTAGAATTCAGGATGTTTGTTGATTGTTGTACAACATTGTGTATCATTCCCCATTTGCTGGTCACAGGAAATTTCAACATCCACACGTAGCACTGCCTGACCAATATTCAGTCCTGGGCTGACTAGTGCCACTTAACTCCAAAAAGAGTGAATATAACCATTTCACTTGTCATTAATTGCTTTACCATCACTGAATCTCCCACTCCCAATCTCCTGGGGGATTACCATTGACCACAGACTGAAGTGAACCAGCTTTGGAAATGACAGTGTTACAAGACCACATAAGAGGTTGGTACCTTTGTGGTACATACCTCACTTCTGGACTCCCCAAAGCCTTACCACCATCTACAAAGGGCAAGGCGGGAGTGTGATGCAATGCTCTCTACTTGCCTGAATGAGTTTAGCCTTAAAATACACCAGAAACTTGACATCATCCAGTGTATAGCAAGCCCTTTGATTGGCATCACATCCACAAACATTCTCTGCTTTAACATCAATGCACGGTGGCTGCAATCTGAGGCTTGTGGAAGATGCACTGCAGCAATGTTTTAAAGGCCCTTTCACAACATCTTCCAAAACTGTGACCTCCACCATCTCGAAGCAATCAGCCATCAGCTGCACAGCGAAATTATCTTGGGGCCATATTGCTGTTCCTTCACTATCACAGAGTCAATATGGTGGAACTCCCTCCCTCACATCTTTGTGGGTATACCTACATTACATGGACTTCGGTAGCTGAAGAAGGCAGCTTGGCAGCGTCTGAGCGGGGGCAATCAGAGATGGACATGGAATGTTGACCTAACCAGCATCACCCATATTTTATGAATGATAAAAGATGATAATCAAGGACTACTGTTCTTTTATTACACAAAATCCCTAAGTAAATATGAGAGTGAACAATATACACAGATATATGATAACATAAATCCATCTGCATTGGATGAGGATCAGGAGCAGGATATGTGTGATGATATGCTCGATGGTCACTTGATATTAGTGAATGAGGTTCTTCCGCACTAAGTTTGAATGACTCTGTAAAGATGAAGAGCAGGAACCTGATCATTTCCTCCACTCTAATACAGGGTCACTGACCTCAGTTCTGCTTCAAAAACTGAAACATACCTCTCATGGTCTTGGTGATTTCCCCTGCATTCCCTTGTTTTCAATATAAATAATTTGTCAACACAGTGTCAATCTTCACAGAATCTCTTATAAACTGCTGTTCCTCATTTTCTGTTTCATACCACATATGTATTTTTTTCTTTATGGCTGATTTTGTTGGATGGTAATTTTTGAGTCCAGCTGATTACTCGAACATAGGTATGAATACTTCAATATATTTTCAGAAAGAAGGACACATTTGCAAATCTTACAAAATACTCTGTGAAATTGTTAACTTTTCGACCAACTTGATAAACTTCCATATTGTTTTATTCCTCACGGTTAACATCATAACAATTATACTATTGTTGCAAGGAACGTGTGGTCTTACAAAATGTATTACTCGATATCTGGTGGCGATATTGCAGATATACTGGTTACTGTCCTCGATCTGCTATTAAGGCACATTACAATTGTTTATAAGAGAGAGTTTCGTTTCCTACGGTCCATCCCCATCTGTAATATCCACGCTGTCTTCCTTTATGCAGCCACCGACTGTTCTGTCTGGTTTACCGTCACTTTTACCTTTGATCGATATGTGGCCATTTGCTGCCCAACTCTGCAAATTAAATCTTGTACTGAGAAGACAGCAGCTGTGGTTCTGGGAACAGTGACTGTGCTGAGTGGTTTGAAGAACATTTTCTGGTATTTTATGTTCACATCTCAGTATTTGCACAGGAATCAGCCCTGGTTTTGTTCAGTACCAACTGATATTCTGTCATCTCCAGTCTGGGGAACAATCGAGTGCCTTCATTATATCCTGACCCCAGCAGTGCCATTTGTTCTGATTCTGCTGCTCAATGCTTTAAGTGTCAGGTACATGCTATTCCTGATGAAGGGCTTTTACCTGAAACCTTGATTTTCCTGCTCCTCGGATGCTGCCTGACCTGCAGTGCTTTTCCGGCACCACTATAATCTAGACTCTGGTTTCTAGCATCTGCAGCCCTTGTTTTTTCCTCCATTTTAGTGGCCAACAGAGCCTGCAGGAGACTTTGGGCTCTCAGCAGTGGGGAGAATCCCAGTGACCTAGAAATGGGGTCTCGAAGAAGTCCATCATTTTACTGTTTGTTATGTCAGGGAATTTCATCCTGTTATGGTCAGTGTTTGTGGTAAACTGTCTCTGGAGACGAATGCTTTCAATGGGGTATAGGGCAATATATCGACATTATTTTGTATGAGAAAAAGGATTCATTCTCCAGCTCCTAAGTTGCTGCACAAACACTTGTATATATGTCGTGACCCAGACTAAGTTCAGGAAACAGCTGAAGAACATGGTAAAATACCCTTTTACCCAAATGGGGAAATTCATTAAATGGTGGGATGGATTGGAGGATTCAGGGATGAGGAATGTGTTCTGTCTCAGCATCTATCTTATCCACTCTCCGTGGGGTCAGTGATACAGACACAGTGAAGTGAGTCTGTTCTCTCCAATCTTTGTGGTACAGACTGAGTATGTTCAGTTGGCAGTCCTGGTGATCCACTACAGACACAGAGTCTGTTCTCCCACAGTCAATGATATAGACACAAAGGGTCAGTCTGCTCTATCCAAGGTGTGTGATACAGATGCAGTAGGGACAATCTGCACTCTCTAGGGTGTGTGTCAAAGACACAGTGAGTTTGGTCTGCCCTCACTGGGATACATGTGAACAAACCAATCTGAATGAGGAGTAGGAGAAAGTGAGGACCACAGATGTTGGAGAGTCAGAGTTCAAAAAGGTGGTACTGAAGTGCGGCAGCAGGTCAGGCAGCTCCCGCGAAACAGGAGAGTCAGCGTTATGGGCATAAGTACTTCACCATTCCTAATGAACTTTCTTGGAGTTTTTGATGGACCTGGGCAGAGCTGTTACCACACCAAACCGTGATGTACCCAGTTAGAGTGCTTTCTACGGTGCAGCTACAAAACGTGGTGAATGTGCTGAATTTCCTGAGACTCCTGAGGAAGAAGAGGCATTGTTGTGAATTCCATGTGTCCACTTGACACGTCCAAGAAGTCTTCCATAAACCTCCATACAGTCCTCTATACACCACCATGCAGTCTGCTGTACACCTCCATGCAGTCCTCTATACCCCTCCATTAAATATGGCATGCACCTCCATGCAGTCCTCTATACACTTCCATACAGTCCCCTATATCCCTCCATGAGGTCCTCTTCCCACCTCATTGCAGACTGCTATACACTCCATGCAGTCTGCCATATACCTCCATTCAGTCCTCTTTCGACTTCCCTGCAGTCCTCTATACACGTCCATGAAGTCTGCTATACACCCCCATGCAGTCCCCTATACCCCTTCATGAGGTTCTCTTTCCATGACATTCCAGTCTGCTATACCCCTCCATGCAATCCATTGTATATCTCCATGTAGTCTGCTATGCACCTCCATGCATTCCTCTATACTTCTCCATGCAGTCCTCTGTATACCTTCATGCAGTCCTGTACACACCTCCATGCAGTACTCTTTACACCTACATACAGTCCACATACACCTTCTTACAGTTGTTTGTACCCCTCTATGCAGTCCTTTATATACCTCTGTGCAGTCCTCCATACAACTCCATATGACTCCATTCTGCTATACACCTCCATACACTTCTCCATACAGTCCTCTATACCCCTCCACACATTGCTCTGTACCCCTCACTACAGGCCTCTAAATGCCTTCATGCAGTCCTCTGTTTACCACCAAGCAGTCCTCTCTAATGCTCTATGCAGTCCTTTATATACCTCCAAGCAGTCCTCTCTTCCCCTCCATGCAGTCCTCTCCACCCCTCTGTGCAGTGGGGGGAAGGGAGATGATGCTTCCTGTTATTATTATGAGACTAACAATCCAGAAACTAAGTCAATGCTCTGGGGACCCAGGAGTGAATCGGAAGAAGTGAACCCTCAGGAGGGGTCTCTCAGTTCCATGATCGGTCAATGAACACACCTGTCAACGACTCTTTGTCAATCACAAAAACAATCACTTATTGTCTGATACAGCACTGGGTTGGCAGACTCTGATTCACCCAGAAGTATGAACACTTCTTGGCAATCAAAAGAATCCAACAACTTGCAGAGTTTGCATAAGGTTTATACACACTGTTCATAGTCAGACATGGAGCATGATCGCATAGTAACAATCAATGAATGCATGATATCGTTTTATTGATAGTTGCTTGAACCAATGATTTTGATTTATAAAGAAGTTAAATCATAACGATTAGTTCATCTTTACAAAGACTTGCAGTTTGCAGGGTGTGGCTAGCAGTTCCCATTACAAAGGCTCACCTTTTGCAGAGTGTGGTTAATATTTCCTCATTTTATCAGTCTACTTCCGCACTCTAATGGTTAGTGGCGAGTTGGTTATATAGCTTAACTGCAGCTTGTGATGTGGACACAGTGAACCATTTTGCCTAATCTCAGTTTGCTGTTAGTGTAGGGGGGCATGAGCAGCATCCCACCGAAAGTCAATAATGAATTCCTTGGATTTGCTGCCATTGAGAGCTGGGTTGTTCTCAGTGCACCATTTTCCAGGTCTTTCGCCTCCCATCTGTAGTCTGTTTCATTGTTATCTGAGATTTGACCGACTATGATGGTGTCATCAGTCAACTTGTGAATGGCATTAGTGTGGTATTTGGTGAGGCCGTCATGGGTATACAATGAGTACAGTAGGGGGCTGAGTACGCACCTCTGGGGGCTCCAGTGTTGAGTGTTAGTGAGGATGAAATATTGACCACAATCTTCACTGATTGTGGCCTGTGGGTCAGGAAACTGAGGATCCAGTTGCAGAGAGTGGGACTTAGTCTGAGGTCACTAAGTTTAGTAATCAGTCTCGAGGGGATAATATGTTGAAGGCTGGACTGTAGTCAATGAGTAGGATTCTTACGTAGCTGTTCTTGGTGTCGAGATGTTCTAGGGAGGAGTGATATGGCATCTGACATGGATCTGTTGGTCCGATAGGCAAATTGGAGTGGGTGAAGAGTAGTGCGAAGGCTGGAGTTGGTTAATGCCATGACCAGCCTTTCAAAGCACTTCATGACCACTGAAGTTAGGGCCACTTGGTGGTAGTCATTGAGACACGCTGCATGAGCCTTCTTAGGCACAGGGATGATGTTGGCCTCTTGAAACAGGCAGGGACAGTGGCCTGCTGCAAGGAGAGGGTGAAGATGTCCGAGAAGACCTCTGTCAGTTGTTCTGCACATGCTCTGAGTGCATGGCCTGGTACTCCGTCTTGTCCTGCCTTGGATTCAACCGACGGAAAACTGATCTGACCTCTGAAGCAGTGACTGTTGGGATAGGTTCATCAGGACTTGTCGGAATCGGCGTTACCTCACAAAGTGAGCAGAGAAGGTGTCGAGACAATCTGGGAGGGATACGTCATCGCCTGCTATCTTGCACTGTCTCTTTTTAAAACCTGTGATGTCATTCAGTCCTTGTCATAGTCGCTGGGTATCTGTCTGGGTTTCTAGTTTGGAGAGGCATTGGTCCTTGACTGTCTTAATGGCTCTGCGAAGGTCATACTTGGATTCCTTATATTTGAGTGTGTCTCCTGATCTGAAGGCCTCATGTCTGGTTTTTATCAGGTTATATATATCCTGATTCATCCAGGGTTTCCTGTTGGGGAACACCTGGATTTACTTCCTCAGTTTGCAGTCCTCCATACACTTGCTGATAAAGTCTGTGACAGGGGTGGCGTACTCGTCCAAAGTACCTTTGGACTGTTTGAACATGGCCCAATCAGCCAATTCCAGACAGCACTGGAGTTGATCCTCTGCCTCCTCCGACCAGCACTGCATCCGCAAGGGGGACTCCTGCTTGAGCTTTTGCCTATAAGCCTGGAGAAGAAACACAGCATTGTGGTCGGAGTACCTGGAAATGAGGGCGGGGGATGGAGCGGTAAGCATCCTTCACAGCGGTGTCGCCATGGTCTAAAATATTCAGGCCCCTAGTGGGGCAGGTACTGTTCTGGTGGTACTTGGGCAACACCTTCTTAAGATTGGTTTGTTTGAAGTCGCCAGTCATAATCAACAGGGCCTCGGAGTGTTTGTCTCCAGGGTGTTAGTGGTGGAGTACAGCACATCCAGAGCTTCCTCAAACTTCGCTAGTGGCAGTCTGTATGTAACAGTTAGTATAGCAGCAGTAAATTCATGTGGGAGATAGAAGGGGTGGCATTTGACGGTGAGGAATTCAAGGTTTGGGGAACAATGGCTGCACAGGGTTGCAATGCCCATGTACCACAAGTTGTTGAATCCAAAGCAAACCCCTCCAGAATTGCCTTACCTGAGGACAATGCACAGTCCATACGATGGATAGAAAAACCATCAGCCTGAAGTGCGCAGTCGGGAATGGATGGGTTGAGCCCGATTTCTGTGAAGCAGAGGGTGCAGCTTCCTGCCGTTCACACTGGAAGCTGAGCCATGATCTGAAACTGGACGGATCACCTGGCACTGACCTAGGCACCGAAAAATGCAGAAACAGCCCTGTCGATCCTGCATTCCCTGTTTGCTTTCTATCATCTTTTCTTGTCCTTCTTGCCCTTACTGTAAAGATTTTGATCTGATTGAAACTGATATAACTTCTGACCATTGCTATCATGTCATTGCAAGCCTTAGCTCAATTACAAGAACACACCACGTTGGGCGAGCGAATCGAAAAGGACTTTCAATTGGATTAGCTCCACAACCACATGAATATAATGAGCATTTTCACAAGTTTCACAGACTTGATTACATTTCCCACAATAGACACAAAGTGGTGACACTGAGCAAAGGGCAGTGGTCAGTTGTCACATTCACAATGGAACACCCGTCCTCAAGCTGCAGTCCTCAACCTTGTCCCTTAACTGCAGCCTATCGCTGCCTTTCCCTCAGGATATATGTTTAGTGCCTTACAAACCATTACTTTATCCACAGTTTGCCACTTGGTTCTGTGTTATATTGAGTAAAGCTCTGTATCTACTCAATCAGTTGATTAATTTGTTCCAGTACAAAACTGAAACCACTGACTAACATAGGGATCTAAACAGGTAAATCTCAAAGAGTAGAAAAAATAAACCCAGATAATTACCACCCCCTCGGGCTGATCGGAATTAACAGCAACATGATGGAAGGTGTCATCAAGAGAGCTACCGAGCTGCACTCCCTCAGCAATAACTTGTTCACTGGTGTCCAGCTCTGCAGGGTTGCTCAGCACCAGACCCATAACAACTAATATCCAAACAAGGACAAAAGAGCTGGACTCCTGAGGTGAGAGAGTCTGCACTTGACATCAAAGCAGGAAGTGACCAAGTCTGACCTGAAGGAAATCTAAAATAATGAGAAATGGGATGAACCTCTCATTGTTTGGAATCATTCCTGGCACATTGGAGGATGGGTGTGATTGTTGGAAGTCAGCCACCTCAGCTCCAGGACATCGCTGCAGGAGTTCCTCAGGGAAGTGTCCTCGGCCCAGTTATCTTCAGCTGCTTCACTGTTGACAATCCCTCCATCATAAGGTCAGAATTCAGGATGTTTGTTGATTATTCACAAAGTTTTTCCCATTCCTGACTCGTCAGACACTATGCTGGTATATAGCAACACTTGGGCCGTATTCAGACCTGAACTAAAAGTAGCATGTGTGCCACACAAGTGTCAGGTATCTCCGAAAAGAGAGAATCCAACCATTTCTCTTGACATTGATTGGTCTTACCGTTACTGAATCCCGCACTGTCCACATCCTGGGCCGCGGTTGAATGGGGTTACCATTGACCACAGACTAGCTGGACCACTTATATAAATCCCATTGTTACAAGATCATGTAAGAGATTGGTAATTCTGTGATACATTTCTTATCTCTCGCCTCCCCAAAATCTGTTCAATATCTGCAAAGGGCAAGTCAGGAGTGTGATGGAATATTCCTCACTTGCCTGGGTAAACTCTGCTGCAACAACAGTCAAGAAACTTGATAATATCCAGAATAAAGTGCTCTTGTCTGGCACCACATCCACAAATATTCATAGCTTCCACCAAAAATGCACCCAGCAGCAAAGTGTGGCACGTGGAAGATGTACTGCAGCAACTTTGCAACAGCCTTGTCACAGCATCTTCCAAAACAGAATCTCAGTGTTTCTGCTATACTCTCTATGGAAATGCACATATCGGATGGGGTACAGGGACCTATATCTACATTATTTTGTAGGAGATATCGGATTCATTCGCCAGCTCCTAAGTTGCTGCACAAACACTTGTATATATGTCGTGACCCAGAATAAGTTCAGGAAACAGCTGGAGAACATGATAAAATACCCTTTTACTCGAATGGTGAAATTCATTAAATAATGAGGTGGATTGAAGGATTTAGGGATTAGAAATGTGTTCTGTCTCAGAATCCATCCAATCCACTCTCCGTGGGGTCAGTGGTACAGACACAGTGAGGGGAGTCTGCACTCTCCAATCTTTGGGATACAGACTGAATATGTTCAGTTGGCAGTCCTGGTGCTCTACAGAGTAAATGGTCTGTTCTCCCACAGTCAATGATATAGACACAATGGGGTCAGTCTGCTCTCCCCAATGTGTGTAATATAGATGCAGTAGGGACAATCTGCCCTCTCTAAGGTGTGTGACAAAGATACAGTGAGGTTTGTCTGCCCTTCATGGGATACATGGGAAGACACGAATATGAATGAGGAGTAGGTCAGTTAGCCTTTTGAGTCTGATCTGGGATTTGATCAGTTCATGGTTGATCTTGCTGCAACCTTAATACTTGTTTCCACATCCTTTCCAACCCCACTGACTTCCCTTGTTAGTGACGAGTTCATGTTAATCTTCCAGACAAGTCATTAGTGAGTCTGCCTCCATTGTTATCTGGAAGAGCATTCCACAGACTATGTGAACAAACAAGTAAATATGAAATAAGTATTGGAGCCATTTGCCACTGACAAGATATTTTCAGGACCATTAATTTATTAATATTAATTTAACAAATTATCCCCTGCATTATAATCTGCCATTTGATAAGATCATGGTTGTTCTGGCAACAGTCTTAATCTACTTTTCCACCTACTTTCTAGCCCCATGGAATCCTTTGTTAGTGAAGAGTCCACATAACTCTTCCAGACAAGTCATCAATGAGCCTGCCCCCATTGTTATCTGGAAGATCATTCCACAAGCTATTGTGCAGTGAGGTGAATCACATGTTGTATGTGCTGCCACAAATACTTTGTCAGTTTTAAAAGGGAATTTACAGAGTTTGGATGAGTTCAATGTGTTTGAAGTCAACTAATTAAAAGACTTTTGGACTAACTGCTTCAAACTGTGATGTTCAAGTGTTTCAGGTTCAGCAGAAATATTCATTAGGTAAGACAGGTCCTTGGAAATAGTGAATAATATCTGATTGCATTAAGTTTCGTGAAGTAAAGCTGACTCATCTGACAACAAAACTCGATTGAAAGAACATGCAAAAGTCACAAGTGTTATAAGACCATAAAATAGAGGAGCAGAAATGAGGCCAGTCAGCCCAATGAGTCTGCTCTGCCATTCAATCATGGCTGATATGTTTCTCAAACCCATTCTCCCACTTTCTCCCCATAACACTTGACCCCCTTGAAAATCAAGAACCTATCTATGTCAGTTCTAAATATACTCAATGACCTGGCCTCCACAGCCTTCTGTGACAATGAATTCCATAGATTCACCATTCTCTGGCTGAAGAAGTTTCTCCTTATCTCCATTTTGAAACATCTTCCCTTTACTCAAAGCTGTGCCCTTGGGTCCTCGTCTCTCCTCCCAATGGAAACATCTTCCCAACATCCACTCAATCCATGCCATTCAGTATTCTGTATATTTACCTAAGATCACCCCTCATCCTTCTAAACTCCATCAAGTATCGACCCAGACTCCTCAAACATTCCTCAGATGTTAACCTCTTCATTCCTGGGATCATTGTCCTGATCCTCCTCTGAAAATGCTCCAGGGCCAGTACGTCCTTCCTCAGATGGGGGGGACCCAAAACTGTACACTGTACTCTGAATGTTGTCTGACCAGAGTCTTATGGAGCCTCAGAAGTACATTCCTGCTTTTGTATTCAAGTCCTCTCAAGATAAATGCCATCATCGCATTTTCCTTCCGAGCTATTGACTCAACCTGCAAATTTAACTTGAGAGAATCCTAGACTAGAGTTTCTTTGCACTTCAGTTTTATGATTCTTTGCCCCATTTAGAAAATAATCTATGTCTCTATTATTCCTACCAAAGTTATGACCTCACACTTTCCCACGTTGTACTCCATCTGCCAATTCTTTGCCTACGCTTCTTACCTGTCCAAATCCTTCTGCAGCCTCCCGGTTCCTCAATACTACCTGTCCTTCTAACCACCTTTGTATCATCTGCAGCTGAGCCAGAGTACCCGCGATTCCTTCATTGAGACAATTAATGTAGAAAGTGAAAAGTTATGGTCCCAACACTGAGCCTTGCGAATAACAAATTCTCACCAGCTGCCATCCTGAGAAGGACCCTTTCACTCCCATTCTCTGCTTTCTGGCAGACAGCCAGACTTCTAACCATGCTAGCACCTGGCCTCTAACATCATGGGTCCTTATCTTATTCAGTAGCATCCAATGAGACACCTTGTCAAAGGCCTTCTTGAAGTCCAGGTAGACAATATCCATTGGCTCACCTTTGTCTAACCTGTTTGTTACTTCCTCAAAGAATTCGAACAGATTTGTCAGGCATGACTTCCCCTTGATGAAACCATGCTGACATTGCTGCACTATCTCTTCAGCTATGTCCCTTAGAACTCTGAGGAGTAGTCCATCTGGTCCAGATCATTTATTCACGTTCAGACCATTCAGTTTTTCTAGCACCTTCTCCTTGGCGATGGGCACCATACTGAGCTCTGCCCCCTCACGCTCTTGTATTTTTGGGATATTACTGTTGTCTTCCACTGTGAAGACTGAGGTAAAGCAATTACTCAGTTCCTTAGCCATTTCCTTGTTCCCCACTACTATCTCTCCAGTGTCATTTCCCAGCAGCCCAATGCCCACGTTTGCCTCGTTTTTGCTCTTTATATATCTAAAGAAACTCATACAGTCTTCATTTATATTACCGGCTAACTTGCCCTCATATTTAAGTTTCTCCCTCCTTATTTCTTCTTTTGTTGACCTCTGTTGGTCTTTGTAAGCTTCCCAATCCACTGCCTTTCACCACATTATATGATTCCTTTTTTTTTCATGCTATCCCTGACTTCCTTAGTCAGCCATGGTCGCCTCATTCTCCCTGTACCATGTTTCTTTTTCCTCGGGATGAATCTCTGCTGTGTCTCCTGAATATCATTATCTCTGATTTTATCTTCTCCCTCTCAAATTGCAAAGTAAATTCAATCACATTATGATCACTGCCTCCTCAGGGTTCCTTCACCTTAAGCTCCCTTATCAAGTCTGCCTCATTGAACAGCACTAAATCCAATATTGCCTGCTTCCCCATGGGCTCCACTACAAGCTGCTCCAAAAAGCCATCTCGGAGACATTCCACAAATTCCTTTCCTTGCAATCCACTGCCAACCTGATTTTGCCAATCCACCTGCATATTGAATTCCCCCATGATCACTGTAGCTTTGCCGTTCCTCCACATCTTTTCTATCTCCTGGTGTATCTCGTGTCCCAGTTCCTGAATACTGTTTTGAGGCCTGGACATATCTCCAACACTATTTTTTTAACCTTTGCGTTTCCCCAATTCTACACCATCTGACCCTCCTTTGTTTCTTACTATTGATTTAGTTTCATTTCTTACTGATATGGCAAACCCACCCCCTCTGCACACCTGCCTATCTTTTCAATAGGAGGAAAATGCTTGAATATTCAACTCCTAATCCTGATCCCCTTGCAGCCATTCGTTTGCCTAGTTATCTTCATCATAAATACAAGACAGGCATCAAACTGGCTCTGAAACCTAACTCCTGGATACAAAATCACTTCCTTCCTTGAGACAAAACAGCTCAAGTGCTCACATGGACAAAAGCCCCTGCCTCCTGTCTTTGAAAGTTGCTAAACCCAAAAAGGCATCCCTTTGATCGAGCAAAACCCAACCTGGGCCAGGAGCACACTCCAACTTTCCTCAGGATATTGGGAGCACTCACAATGTTGCACTCGACTCCTTGTTTTGTAGTTCGATTCTCCCCCTGCTCAATGTTTGTTCACACGCATTGTTTGACCTCAACTTTCTCATAATGTGTTCATGGTTAATTTAATTGGCTTTCCCATCGGCATAACTTGCCTTTTTTTGCACTGTCTGTTGTTCTATCTCAGGACGACAGGCCTCTGTTCATTGGTGTATCCGTGGCTTTAAGTGGCAAGCGCAGTTTTATCTGATAAAAGACTGGAGACATCTTCTCTCTCCTACAATAACAGTGTTAATTATAGGCCAGTGAGCCTTACTTTGTTTGTGGGTAAGGTATTGGAAATTGTTATAAAACATAGGATGTATAATCATCTGGAAAGGAATAATATGATGAGAGACAGCAAACCTGGTTTTATGAAGGGTTGGCCATGCCTCACTAACCTTATTGAGTTATTTGAGAAGATGACAAAACAGGTGAATGAAGGTAAGGTGGTTGATGTGGTGGAACTGGACATCATTAAGGCGTTTGATAAGGTTCCACATGGCAGGCTATTGCTCAAAATATGGAGTTTGGGGATTGAAGGTGATTTAGTGGGTTGGATCAGAAATTGACGAGTTGAAGGAAGACAGAGGGTGGTGATTGTTGGGAAGTGCTCATCCTGGAGCTCAAGAGAGTGGTGGTTGTTGGGAAGTGTTCATCCTGGAGCTCAGTTCCCAGTGGTGTGCCACAATGATCTGTTTTGGGGCCACTGCTGTTTGTCATGTTTATAAATGATCTAGAGGTGGGCGTAGAAGGATGGGTTAGTAAATTTGCAGATGACACTAAGATCGGCAGATTTGTGGATAACGTCGAAGGATGTTGTGGGTTACACAGGGACATACATAGGATGCAGAGCTGGGCTGAGAAGTGGCAAATGGAGTTTAATGCAGAAAAGTGTGGGGTAGTTCACTTCGGAAGAAGTGACAGGATTGCAGATTACTGGGGTAATGGTAAAATTCTTGGCAGTGTAGATGAACAGAGAGATCCTGGTATCTAGGTCCATCAATCCCTGAAAGTTGTCACTTTCAGAGTTGTTAAGAAGGCAGACGTTGTGTTGTCGTTTATTGGAAGGGGGATTGAGCTTTGGAGTCATGAGGTCATGCTTCAGCTGTACAAGACACTGGTAAGGCTGCACCTGGAGTATTACATGCAGGTCTGATCATCGCATTATAGGAAGGATGTGGAAGCTTTGGAAAGGGTTCCGAAGGGATTTACTAAGATGTTGCCTGGTATGGAGCGAAGATCTGAAGAGCAAAGGCTGAGGGACTTGAGGTTGTTTTCATTAGAGAGAATAAGGTTGAGAGATGACTTAATCGAGACATATAAGATAATCAGAGGGATAGACAGAGAGGACAGTGAGAGCTTTTGTCATCAGACAGTGAAGGTTAATACGAGGGGACATAGCATTAAATTGAGGGGTGATAGATTTAGGACAGATGTCAGAGGTAGTTTCTTTACTCAGAGAGTAGTAGGGGCGTGGAATTCACTGCCTGCAACAGGAGTAGACTCACCGATGTTAAGGGCACTTAAATGTTCATGGGATATACATAGGGATAATAATGGAACAGTGTAAGTTAGATGGGCATCAGATTAATTTCACAGGCCGGCGCAACATTGAGGGCTGAAGGGCCTGTACTGTGCTGTAACATTCTACGTTCTATGTTCTATGAAAGTGGCCACCAGGTTGATAGGGCCGTTAAGAAGGCATATGGTGTGTTAGCTTTTATTGGTAAAGGGATTGAGTTTTGGAGCCATGAGGTCATGTTGCAGCTGTACAAAGATCTGTTGCGGCCGCACTTGAGGTATTGTGTACAGTTCTGGTCACCACATTACAGGAACGATGTGGAAACATTGGAAAGAGTGCAAAGTAAAGGTACCAGGACGTTGTCGAGCATGGAGGGAAGGCGTTGGAAAGAAGAAGGTTGAGGGTGATGTAATAGAGCCATACAAGATGATCAGAGGGTTCGAAAGATTGGACAGTGAGAGCCTTTTCTCTCGGATGGTGATGGTTTGCACAAGGGGACATAGCCTTAAGTTGATGGTGCTTGATATAGGACAGATGAGAGAGGTAGGTTTTTTACTCAGAGAGTAATAAGGATGTGGAATGGCCTGTCTACTGTAGTAGACCCGCCAACTTTAAGGATATTTAAATGATCATTAGTTCAACATGTGGCTCATAATGGAATAATGTAGGTTAGATGGGCTTCACATTGGTTTCACAGGTCGGCACAACTTCGCGGACCGAAGGGCCTGTACTGTGCTGTAATGTTCTATGTTCTATGAATCATAACATACAGACAGATCATTGTTTATTTAGACAGAGCGAGGCATCCAGGGTTACAGCTACACAGGAGATATAGAAATCTTCATTAGATTTGAAGATAGAGAGGTCCATTTGGCAGTCTCAGAAGAGCAGGGAAGAAGGTGTGGCTCTGTCGTCTGCAGATACATCTGTCCATGACAGTATCAGGAAGAATGATCACCAAACAGTCTCTTAAGGAGACAAAGTCCCAATTTCACATTGAGAATGACCTCCATCCTGTTGTGCGGAAATGAGACAGACTTCAAACAGATCGAGCAACTCAAGAGTTGGCATCTATGATGTGACGTGGGCCATTAACAGCAGCACAATCTGTGACCTCATGGCTCAGTATATCCCCCACTCAGCCATGACCCCATCAAGAGAGAAGATCAACCCTTGTTCAATGGAGAGTGTAGGGGAGCCATGAGCAACACCAGGCACAGCTGAAGATGAGGTGTCCACCTGGTGATGCCACCAAACTGGACTACTTGCATGCCAATCAGCACAAACAGCAAGTGATAGAGAGAGCTAGGTGATCCCACAATCAATGTATCAGATCTAAGCTCTGCAGTCCTGCCATATCCAGTTGTGAATGGTGGTGGATAATTAAACAACTCACTGGAGAAACAGGCTTCACAAATATCCCCATCCTCAACGATGGAAGATTCCAGCACATCAGTGTAAAATATAAGGATGAAGCATTTGCAGGGATCTTCTGCCAGAAGTGCTGAGTGGATGATCCATCTCACCCTCCTTTAATAGGCCCCAGCATTACGGATACCAGTCTTCAGCCAATTCGATTCACTCCACATGATATCACAAAATGGTGGGAGACACTGGACACTGCAAAGGCTATGGGCCCTGACAACACTCCAGCAATAATACTGAAGACATCTGATCCAGAACTTGCCGCGCCCCTAGCCAAGCTGTTCCAGTACAGTTACAAAACTCGCATTTACCCAACAACATGGAAAATTACCCAAGTATGTCCTGTACATATTTAACAGGGCAAATCCAACCCAGCCAATTACTGCCCCATCAGTCAATTCTTGACCACCAGTGAAGTGATGGAAGTTGACATCAGCAGTGGTATTGAGTAGCTCCTGATCAGCAATACCCTGGCCAGTTTGAGACCTGCCAGGACCACCCAGCTCCTGACCTCATTACAGCCTTGGTTCCAACATGGACAAAAGAGCTGAGTTCCAGAGGGAAGGTGAGAGTGTCAGCCTGTGACATCAAGTCCAATTGGACCAAGTGTGGCATCAAAATGTCCGAGCAAAACTGGAATCACTTGGGTTCAAGCTCCCCGATGGTTGGATTCCGATCATGCACAGAGGAAGATGATTGTGGTTATGGAGGTCAGTCATCTCAGCTCCAGGACATCGCTGCAGGAGTTCCTTAGAGTAGTGTTATTGGCTCAAACATCTCCAGCTGCTTCATGATAAGGTCCCCATAAGAACCTTCCCACTGAGCTCAACACATAAGCACAGTGACTACAAGAGTAAGTCAGAGACGAGCGAGGTGTACCAAAGTGAGTAATTCACCTCCTGACTCCCCAAAGCCTATCCACTATCTCCAAGGCATAAGTCAGGAGTGAGATGGAACACTCCCCACCCACCTGGATAGGTGCAGCCCCAATAATACTCAAGAAGTTTGACACCATCCGGGACAAAGCAGACCTCTTGATTAGCACCACATCCACTCCCTCCATCGCTAACGCCCAGTACTAGCAGTGTGTGGTATCTACAAAATGCAAAGTAGAAAATCACCAAAGATCATCAGACAGCACCTTCCAAACCCACAACTACTTCCATCTAGAAGGACAAGAACAGCTATATTTAGGAACACACCACCTTCAAGTTCTCCACCAAGACCCTCACCATCCTGACATGGAAATGCATCATGGTTCCTTGACTATCACTGGGTCAAAATCCTGGAATTCCCTCCCTAATGGCATTGTGGGTCAACCCACAGCAGGTGAACTGCTGCGGTTCAAGAAGGAACTCACCACCACCTTCTCAAGAGTAACTAGAGCTGGCCAGATACTGACCAGCAAATGATGTCCAGATCCCATCCACGAATAAATAATGTCCTCCATACATCTCTGTGCTGTCCACCATACAGATTCATCCCCTGCATTGTGTGATGCCTGTCACTCTGCACTCAAACTGAGATACACCTGACAGCCCACAAGTAAATGCAACGTGAATGAGGCTTTAGAATTTCACTCAGAGCCAGATGATGCATCCTATGTCGCGACATGAAATGTGCCCATGCCCCTGACTGTGAACCAACCTGACAGAAGCAGGTACGACCTCATTGTCTCTGAGCTCCACAGTGAAGGGTGAGTTAATCTGAAAGCAGCCAGAATGATGTGGTGAGGCTGGGGTTTGGTGATGCCCACACACACGGACAGAGTGTGGGAGAGGACAGTGTTTGTGGAGCATGCAGTGAAATGGTGCTGATGGTGGAGATGGATGAAGACCCGGCGCAGCAAACAGTGAGCTCCTGCCTCCAGGTAACTGCCTGGTTTCCATAGGAACTGAAGGAAGGATTAAAATCTCCATCGAAATGAGACAAGATCAGCTCCTAATGAAATAGAATGGCATGAAAATGAAGTGGTCACCTCTCCCTAGTGAGATTCAGAATTCGCTGTTTAAACCAGAAACAGGGAAATTGGAAATGCTTTTCACAACTCAATCTGATGCTTTCATTCTTGCCACATTTCCCCAACTTTCTTGTCAGTGCTCACATCATTCAAGGCAGCATAAAATTCAACTCTGTAAAAATTATTAACAATGTTCTTTTTAATCTACTTACAGGATTGATGATCCAATGGTGGCTCAGGCCTGAGTACTTTCAATGCTGGTCATCCTGTAGGATCCAGAGTAGATCTATTGACTTCCCAAAGGACCCACGTGGACACCCTGAACCACGATCTGACCTCTGACCCCACTGCGTCCTGATCTCAACCTGGAATGGCATCGGCTACATGACCCCTAGGAGGCCCAACTCAGAGACTCTGAGTGTCGGCTCCACCCTCTGCAGCTGGATCCCCAGCTTCCTGACCCACAGACCACAATCAGTGAAGATAGACAGCAGCACCTCCTCCACGATAACCCTCAACACTGGAGCCCCCCAAGGATGTGTTCTCAGCCCCTACTGTACTCCCTGTACACCCACGGCTGTGTGGCTAAATTCCAGACAAACATCATCTCCACGTTTGCTGCAGACCCCACTGTGGGAGGATGGATATCAAACACCAGGAAGGAGATAGAGGGCCTGGTGACCTGGTACAACGAGAACACCCTCTCTCTCAGCATCAGCAAAACTGAAGAACTGATCATTGACGTCAGAAAGACAGGAAGAGAACATGCCTCTTTCTACATCAATGGAGCTGAGGCTGAGAGGGTGGAGAGTGTCAAGTTCCTAGGAGTGACAATAACCCACAATCTGTCCTGGCCTTCCCACATAGATGTGATGATCCAGAAGGTACAACAACGCCTCCTCTTCCTCAGGCAGCTCAGGGAATTTCGCCTGTCCATAAAGTCCCTCACCAAACTCTACAGATGCAACACAGGAAACATTCTGTTTGAGTGTAGAAACTGCTCTGCCCAGCACAGTAAGGAACTATACGGGGTTGTGTGCACAGCTCAGACCATCACGGAAGCCAACCTTCCATCCATGGACTCCATTTACACGGCTCGTTGCCATGGAATGGCTGCCAACATCATCGAATACCCCTCCCACCTCAGTAATGATCTCCTACAACCTCGCCCGTCAGGCAGAAAATACAGAAGCTTGAACACACGCACCAGCAGCTTCAGGAACAGCTTCTTCCCAGCCTTTATTAGAGTGATGAATGGAAACTCCAACTTCAAATAATGCTGACTTTGTTAATGTTAATCTTGCCTCGTGCACACCCTATGGGATGTAACCTGTACGCCTCTGTTCAAGTCCCTACTCACCCTATGATCTGTACATCCCTGTTTTCAGTGATCTACCTGCACTGCTTGTAAACAAAGCTTTTCACTGCACTGAGGGGAACATGACAATCAATCAATCAATCAATTTGTCTCCCTTCACCCTGAACAACAGCTTTTCAACATATACCTCTGCTGTCAGTGCCTTAGACAACATGTTACTGACGCTGTCCTTACTTTAAACAAGAGGAGGCAGAATGCCCCAACTGATTGACTGCGGGTTAAATATCCAGGGATACCAGACTGTTGGGGAGAACAGACAGGAATGTCAGGGAGGTAATGTGACTTTGATATTCAAGGACGACATCAGAGCTGTGCTGTGAGATGATATAAGTTCTATGGAGAATGAGGTTGAATTTATTTGAGTGGAAATTAGAAATTCTAAGAAGAAAATGTCACTGATAAGTGGAGTGTATAGACCACCAAATAATGCCATCACATTGCATTGGGAAATAAACAAAGAAATAACTAATGGTACGGCTATTATAGCTGGAGACTTTAATCTACACGTAGATTGGTTGAACCAGCTCAGGAAGGGTTGCCGTGAGGAGGAGTTCGTTGAGCATATCCGAGCTAGTTTTCTTGAACAATATTTAATGGAACTGACGAGGGAGTAAACTATCTTAGACCAGGTCCTGTGTGACGAGACAGGAATAATTAATGACCTCACAGTTAGGGAGCCTTTTGGAAGGAGCGATCACAGTATGGGTGTAATTAGAATACAGATGGAGGGTGTGAAGACAAAATCCAAAACCAGGGTCCTGTGTTTGAACAAGGGGGACTGCAATAGAACGAGGGAGGGCCTGGCTGAAGGGGACTGGAAACAAAACTTTCATGGTGGGACAGTTGACAAGCATTGGAGGACTTCCACAGAAAACTTTCAAAGTGCGAAGGGAAACTGTATTCCAGTGAAAAGGAAGGACTGTAAGAAAAGGGGTAATCTGCCCAGGGTGTCTAAGGAAATAAGGGAAGCTATCAAAGTGAAAGAGGAGGCACACAAAGTGGCTAAGAACAGCAGGAAACTAGAAGATTGGGAAAACTTTAAATGCCAACAGAAAGCCACAAAAAGAGCTGTTAAGAAAAGTACGATAGAACATGACAACAAACTGGTGCAGAATATAAAAACAGGCAGCAAATGTTTACACAAATACATACAATGAAAAAAAGAGTGGCTTCAGTAAATGTTGGTCCTTCGGAGGATGAGAAGGGGCATTTAGTAATGGGACATGAGGAAATGGCCGAGGCATTGAACAGGTATTTTGTCTCAGATTTCACAGAGGAGGACACTAATAACAAGCCAGTAATTTACAAACAGACAAAGGTAGGTGAGGACCTGGAAACAATCATTATTACAGAAGAGCTAGTTTTGGGTAAGTTAATGGAGCTAAGGATAGATAAGGCTCCTGGCCCTGCATCCCAGGGGAATAAAAAAGATGGCAGGAACAATACCACGTGCACTGGCGGTAATTTTCCAAAATTCACTCGATTCTGAGGCAGTCTAAGTAGATTGGAAAACAGCAAATGTGACACCACTGTTGAAAAAGGGACATAAACAAAAGATGGTATATTATAGACTGGTGAGCTTCATCTCTGTAGTGGGGAAGATTCTTGAGTTCTTGCGAAGAGTAGGTCGTGCCTCACGAACCTTATTGAGAACTTTGAAAAGGTGACCAAACAGGTAGATGAGAGTAAACCAGTTGATGTGGTGTATATGGATTTCAGCAAGGCGTTCGATAAGGTTCCCCACAGTAGGCTATTATACAAAATGCAGAGGAATGGGATTGTGGGAGATATAGCAGTTTGGATCAGTAATTGGCTTGCTGAAAGAAGACAGAGGGTGGTAGTTGATGGGAAATGTCCATTCTGGAGTCCAGTTACTAGTGGTGTAATGCAAGGGTCGGTGTTGGGTCCACTGCTGTTCATCATTTCTATAAATGACCTGGATGAGGGCATAGAAGGGTGGGTTAGTAAATTTGCAGACGACACTAAGGTCGGTGGAGTTGTGGATAGTGACGAAGGATGTTGTAGGTTACAGAGAGTCATAGATAAGCTGCAGAACTGGGCTGAGAGGTGGCAAATGGAGTTTAATGCAGACAAGTGTGAGGTGATTCACTTTGGTCAGAGTAACTGGATTGCAAAGTACTGGGCTAATGGTAAAACTTTTGGTCGTGTAGATGAGCAGAGAGATCTCGGTGTCCATGTACACAGATCCTTGAAAATTGCCACCAAGGTTACAGGGTCGTTAAGAAGGCATACAGTGTTTTAGCTTTTATTAATAGAGGGATCAAGTTCCGGAATCAAGAGGTTAGGCTATAGACTGCACAAAACACTGGTGCAGCCGCACTTGGGGTATTGTGTACAGCTCTGGTCACCGCATTATAAGAAGGATGTGGAAGTTTTGGAAAGGGTGTAGAGGAGATTTACTAGGATGTTGCCTGGTATGGAGGGAAGGTCTTACGAGGAAAGGCTGAGGGACTTGAGGCTGTTTTCGTTTGAGAGAAGAAGGTTGAGAGGTGACTTAATAGAGACATATAAGATAATCAGAGGGTTAGATAGGGTGGACAGGGAGAGCCTTTTTCCAAGTTTGGTGATGGAGAGCATGAGGGGGCATAGCTTTAAATTGAGTGGTCATAGATATAGGACAGATGTCAGAGGTAGCTTCTTTACTCAGAGAGTAGTAAGGGTATGGAATGCTTTGCCTGCAACGGGAGTAGATTCGCCAACTTTAAGTGCATTTAAGTCATCATTGGACAAGCATATGAACGTACATGGAATAGTGTAGGTGGGATGGGCTTCAGATTGATATGACAGGTTGGCGCAACATCAAGGGCCGAAGTGCCTGTACTGTGCTGTCATGTTCTATGTTCTATGTTCTATGTCCATTATCAAGGAAGAAATAGCAGGGCATCTCAATACAAATTGTCCCATTGGACATATGCACCATGGATTCATGAAGGGCAGGTCTCCCTTGACAAATTGTTTGGAATTCGATGAAGACATTTCAAGCAAGGTGGACAACGGGGACCCAGTGGAGATGTTGTACCTAGATTTCCAAAAGGCCTTCAACAAGGTACTGCACAAAAGGCTGCTGTATGAGCTAAAGATTCATGGTGTTATGGTAGTGTATTAGCATGGACAGAGGATTGGTTGACTAACAGGAAGCAAAGATTGGGGATAAATGAGTGCGATTGTGGTTGGCAATCAGTAAATAGTGATGTGTGTCAGGGATTGGTGTTGGGACAGCAATTATTTACAATTTATATCAATGATTTCGAGTTTGGGACCACGTGTCGGGTGTCAAAGTTTGCAGGTGACACCAAGATGAGTGGCAGAATGAAGTGTGCAGAGGACTGTGAAACTTTGCAGAGGAATATAGATACATTGAGTGAGTGGGCTGAGTGAGTGGGCAAAGATCTGCCAGATGGAATACAATGTTAATAAATGTGAAGTCATCCATTTTGGTCGGAGTAACAGTAAAACAGATTATTACTTGAACGGTAGAAAAGCTGCAGCTTGCTGCTATGCAGAGGGACCGGGGTGCCCTTGTGCATGAATCGCAGAAGGTTGGTCTGCAGGTACAACAAGTTATTAGGAAGGCAAATGGAATTTTGTCCTTTATTGCTAAAGGGATTGAGTTTAAAAGCAGAGAGGTAATGTTGCAGCTGTACAAGGTACTGGTGAGGCCACACCTGGAGTACGCTGTGCAGTTTGGTCTTGAGAACGAATGTGGAGGGGGTGCAGGGGAGGTTAACCAGGTTGATTCCAGGGTTGAAGGGGTTGGTTTATAAGGAAAGACTGAGTGGATTAGGATTATATTCATTGGGATTCAGAAGAGTGAGGGTGGAATCTTGTGGAAACATATCAGATTATGAAGGGAATACATCAGATAGAAGTAGAGAGGATGTTTCCACCAGAAGGTGAAAATAGGATGAGAGGACACAGCCTCAAGATTAGAGGGAGCAGATTTAGGACTGAACTGAGAAGGAACTTCTTCACTCAGAGGGTTAGTAATCGATGGAAGTCCTTGCCCAGGGATGTAGTTGATGCTAGTTCAGTAAATGTTTTTAAAGTAAAGGTAGATATTTTTGAAAAATAAAGGAATTAAGTGATACGGTGAGAGGGCGGGTAAATGGGGCCGAGTCCAGGAAAAGACCAGCCACGATCTTATTGAACTTTGGAGCAGGCTTGGAGGGCCGGATGGCCTACTCCTGCTCCTAGTCCTTATGTTCTTATACCCTTATGATTGGCTGAATGACAGCAATTATTTCTCTCACATTTTTTTGAACAGAGATGCATTGTTTGTGATAACCCATTTCTTTGGAACCGCTTCAATATCTTCCAGAGAATTGAAAGATTATGGTCAATGCCTTTATCTTTCCCTCTCTCAGTAAGTCACATACGTGCAGTCCAAGGTGGGTACAAGTCCTATTCCATTGGGGGAATAGTGTACTGGATTGAAAGGGTTTAACTGAACTGGTTTGTTTAGTGTCTGTAATTAATGTCAAACTCCATGAATCATAGACGTCTCCCAGGAGGGTTTCCGTTGTCTATTAATTACAAATTCCTTACAATGTACAAAGCTATAGTATCAGTGACAGCATCACCTCCAGCATCACCCCCAGCACTAACAGGGACCGACAGCTCCAGAGACTGGGAGCTCGGGAGAAGAGAGATTCAAATCTGAGAACAATAGATTGGAATTTTACAACCATGGGTTGGAATCTGAACACAGAAGATCGGAATTTTACAACAATGGGCAGGAGCTTCTCAGCAACAATTGATTATATTTCTGCAAATTACCACTTGATGTCATTAACAACTCAGATCCATTATATACTCCTGGTTATTCAGCGTATTTACTATCCCACCCTTGTTATTGTTGGTGTTCCTGGTAAGTCTCTCACCTGCTATTAACGCTAAAAGTAATCATTAACTGCATCGCTTTTCCTGCCAGTTTTTTCTGTCTCCTTGCTGCTGTTCCTGCTAAGCACATGCCCACCCATTAAATCTGTAAATCATATTTCATTCTATTAATGTTCTTGACATTAATCCCTGTCCATTGACTCGAACCCCATCCTTGGCCAAATGATGAGGATCAGTGAGATTGTTCAGAATCTTACCAATCCATTTACAGTCAAAGAGTTAGAGAGCTTTACAGCATGGAAACAGACTCTTCAGTCCAACTCATCCATGCCGATCAGACATCCCAAACTAATCTAGTCCCATTTGCCAGCACCTGGCCCATATCCTTCTAAACCCTTCGTATTCATACACCCATCCAAATTGTATAACAGCCTCCACCACTTCCTTTAACAGCTCATTCCATACATGTAACACCCTCTGCAAAAAGGTAACCCCTTAGGTTCCTTTTAAATTTTCCCTCTCTCTCCCTAAAACTGTGCCATCCAGTTCTGGACTCCCCCACACCAGGTTAAAGGCATTGTCTTTCTGCCCTATCCATGCTGCTTATGATTTTATAACCCACTATATGTTCACCCTCAGTCTCCAACACTGCAGGGAAAACAGCCCCAGCCAATCAGACACTCCTGATAGCTCAAATCCTCCTACCCTGGCAACATCCCTATAAATTTTTTCTGAACTCTTTCTGGTTTCACAGCCCCCTTCCGATTGGAGGGGATTGAACCCAAGCTTTGTCAAACTCATGCTCTTTCCTGGCACTGATTTTTGTGGCCCCCAATTCCACAATGTGTCTTATCACAGGGACCTTTTCAGTCAACTCACCTTCGCAGTTCCTCATCCTGACCAACATACCCACCCACCCCCTTTTCTGCTACATCAGGAGTAAACAAGTCTGCTCTCTGAAGACTGGCAGCCAAAAATAACAGAGTTGTTGGCAAACTGAAGACTTTTAGATTGTGTCTTGCAGTGTTTCTCAAAACTGTTGCTCAATTACGATTAACTTACCTGTACAATGCCAGTTCCTGGATTTCTTATGTTTCATTGCTTATGCGCCAATCTATTCCCAAGCTCCAAGTGACCCATGGTCCCTCTTTTGTCCAAATTGCCCAGTCTATCCAAACCAATGTCTGACAAAATCCAAAACCAGGCTAGGGTCTCTGTGCCATAACTGTTGGCTGTGAGAGAATGTTCCTGTATTTGTACTGGAGAAGGTCTACTCCCCCACAAGCTGAGTCAATGACCTGCTCAACCCCACCTGCAATACACCTTCCTCTACACCACCCCCCTGTAGGTAACCACACCAAGGAGTCAGCACTGTTCATGGTAGGGCCGTGGGGAGAGTTATCGAACACAGACACAAAGGGATGCAGGCACATAGCACCATGAGAGTGGCATCATAGGCAGACAGGGTGGTGAAGAAGGCATTTAGCAAACTTGTCCAAAACCAGAGGGTATAAGTTATAGGTGAGAACGATAAGATTTAAACGGGACCTGAGGGGCAACTTTATCACTCAAAGTATAGTGTTTCAATGGAGAGAGCTACCAGAGGAAGTGGTAGTGTTTGGGCCAATGACAACGTTTAAATCAATTTGAAACAGGTATATGGATAGGAAAGGTTTAAAGGGATATGGGACAAATACAGGAAAATAGGACTAATTCAGCTCAGGAAACATGGACCAGTTGGACAGAAAGCTCTGTTTGTGTGCTCTGTGACTCTATGACTCAATGGCCCATCGCTGAGGACACATGACAGAAGGATTGGCAGGAGAGAACATCAATCAGAGGCCAATCGCTCATTATAGACCCTACTACATGCCCAACCGCTTTCATCTCTCACGGCAACTGTGGGTGTTTTAAACTGTTCCCAGCCTGGCTAAGCCCTCTGTGCAGATACCAACATCAGTGAGAATGCAGAGACCACCCGAGGCTACAGATATGGTACAGTCCAAACAGTACCTTCGACTGTTCGAGAGTGTCCACTGTCAGTACCCGATGGTGGGCTTACAGAACTCTGTCCAGTCACTAACAACGCTATTGCTGGGCTCAGTGACCATGTGTAAACCCAGATAATAAATATTCTTCTGAACAAGATGCGTTGTCTCACACATTTGCCATCCATCCTATCATTTCACTGCCTGACAATGCAACCTGATTTCCTGTACAATTTTCCTCACTTATTTCCCCGAATCATGTTATCAAAGTTTGAAATCTTGCCCTATAACCCAGAATGTGCCTCAGCAGATCCAGTGGAACAATAGGGGAGCACTGATGTTTATAACCCTGTAGTCTGTAAACTACCTATTAAACACAACCCTGATTAAAGTCCATCGGAACATTGTTACAATCCTCAATGATATGGAGTAATCTATTATTTTTCCCATTCAATATGATCCTGTTAGTTTATTTACTTCTCAATCTACTGAGGAAATCCCTGTTTCATCCTCAGGTGTTCCTTTTGCTCCAAACCTGATGTACCACTTCCCTGAATTACAATGAGGTGCCAATTGTGATTATGTTATCATTGAATTTGCAGTGGACTCATTTCTAATCAAAGTTTTGTCATAATCGAATTCTGTGCGACCTGTTAGTGCTGAGGGAATCTATCAGCCAGTCAAACACTTAACCACCAACACCATTCCCACCTCCCACCCCCCCGGTGTGGAGTAAAATACCACAGATTCTGCCAATCTGAAATAAAAACACTGCTCAAAGTACTCAACAGATCTGGCAGCATCCATGGAGAGTGGGACAGTCAGGAATTCAGGTTAGAGATCTGTAGTCAGAACTGGGAGTGGTCAGAGCAGTTTATTTAAATTAGGCAGGGAAATGAGATGGCTGGGGAGAACGTGGAAAGGTCTGTACTTGGGTGGAAGACAGGAGAGGTAAAAGGACAAAAAGAATTGTCATGAAAGACAAAATGGTAAAGAGAGAAAAGATATATATCTTGAAGTATAAATGCAAAATCATCACTCTATCACAACAAGCGAATGAGTTCGAATTTTTGATCTGAACTTGTTGAACTCAGTGTTAAATGTAAACATTCTCCCATTTTTTGGGAAGCATCTTTGATGATGATGTTTGGATTTCATATTATAATTTTTCCTCCTTTACTTGTCCTGGTACGATCCCATTTTGCTTTTCATTTTCATCCCTTCTCCCATCTAATGTCTCCTGTCTCCCGGGTTACCACAGATCTTTTCATTTGTTGTTCCTTCCTTTCCATGACTGGTTTAAATCCTGTTTCAGTACATTTCCAGTTCTGACAAAGGGTTAGCAGCCTGCAATGTTAACTCTGTCTCCTCACAGGCACTGCCAGAGCTGCTGAGAATTTCCAGCATTTCCTGTTTGCTTTCTATATCTTTTCTTTTCCTTCTTGCCCTGACTGTAAAGATTTTAATCTGACTGAAACTGATATAATTTCTGAACTTTGATGTCATGTAATTGCAAGCCTTAGGTCAGTTACAATAGCACACCAAGTTGGGAGAGCTCATCGAAAGGGACTTACAGTTGGATTGGCTCCACAACCACTTGAGAATAATCAGCGTTTTCATAAGTTTCACAGACTTGAGTACATTTCCCACAATAAACATAAAGTTTTGATACTGAGCAAAGGGCATTTGTCGCATTCACAATGGAACACCCATCCTCAAGCTGCAGCCCTCAAACTTGCCTCTTAACTGGAACCGATCAGTGCCTTTCCCTGAGTGTCTTATAAACCTTTACTTTATCCACAGTTTGACACTTGGTTCTGTGTTATATTGAGTAAAGCTCTGTATCTACTCAGTCAGTTGATGAATTTGTTACTTACTTGTCCTTTCCGTGATAGCTTGTGGGTGGCACGGTGGCACAGTGGTTAGCACTGCTGCCTCACAGCGCCAGAGACCCGGGTTCAATTCCCGCCTCAGGCGACTGACTGTGTGGAGTTTGCAAGTTCTCCCCGTGTCTGCGTGGGTTTCCTCTGGGTGCTCCAGTTTCCTCCCTCAGTCCAAAGATGTGCAGGTCAGGTGAATTGGCCATGCTAAATTGCCCGTAGTGTTAGGTAAGGGGTAAATGTAGGGTTATGGGTGGGTTACACTTCGGTGGGTCGGTGTGGACTTGTTGGACCGAAGGGCCTGTTTCCACACTGTAATGTAATCTAATCTACTCTGGTTTTGAAATTCATTTCTCCTTGCTGTTTATTTATTAAAATGACCAATTAGTGAGACTACAGTGCAATTGTCCCTCTTCATGACTGTTTTGCCTGTTCCAGTCTGCGGGTGTCACTAGTTAATATGCAAATCCACACTCAATAAACTTTGAAATAAAGGATCTTTACATCCTCTGAATTAAACTTTTCCATCATCTTACTGCATCACATGACTTGCACAAAATTGTAACTCAGTCGAGCCTATCCATCTCACTTCTGTGGCTATATTACATGTAGATACAATTTTATAATGAACAATATGATTACCACATTCTGACAGTGGTGTAATAAAAATACATTCTACACTGAGGTATAGTGACTTATGACCAGTTGAGATGTTTTGCAATCCAAAAGTCTTTGAAAGTCTCCCCATTCACCACGGGGGTTGAGAAAGTATTCCCAGAATTACATTGAGGTCACTCAAAACAGTCCCTGAGATTTCAGAGAAATGGACCATTCTGCCAATATTAATGGAAAGTTATAAAATCAATGAACGAATGCAAAATACTGCAGGAGCTGGAAATCTGAAATAAGAACAGAAAAGGCTGGGAGTGCTGTTGGAACAGCATTAACCTGAAATGTTCACTTATCTCTCCATAAGTTTAACCTGATCCAACAGAGTAATGGAAGCTTGTTGTAAGTTTGGATCACGAGGTATCCTGTGAAAGAGAACAAGTTGAGCTAATGGTTTTCATTTCTGAAATATGTTAAATTTTCAGGTCCCATTCCTAATAAGTAATCACCTTGAGAGTTGATGGGGAAGGAGCATTGGTCCGGTTGTACTGAGACAGTGAGGAGGGATTTGAATGATTATTGAAATTGAATGAATGTCGGGGGAATGGGGAAGGGCAAGTGGTCGGCACTGTGCCAAAACGTGTAGACAGCCGATGCAGATACGATGGGCTGAATGGCTTCCTTCTGACAACTGGGTGATTATTAAACTTGATCTCCCTTTTCCTTTCCTGGGTATGCAGACTGCATGCTGGATTGTGCTTCAGTAGAAGTTCTCCAGTGCTCACCAGGATGTAACACAAGAAACACTTAAGCCACTATATAGTAATGGACCTGAAAATACCTTGTCAGTGGTTAATAGCTCCAATACTAGCCATATCCTGAGTTGGACTTGCAACCACCTATTAATATTTGGATTTAAACAGGTAAATCTCAAAGAGTAGAACAAATCAAATCCAAATAATTACCGCCCCATCAGTCTAATCGCAATTAACAGCAACGTTGTGGAAGGTGTCATCAAGAGTGCTACAGAGCTGCACTCACTCAGCAATAACTTGTTCACTGGTGTTCAGTTGCCCAGCACCAGACCTCATAACAACTATTATCCAAAGAAGGACAAAAGAGCTAAACTCCTAAGGTGAGGTGAGGTGAGGTGACACCAAACCAGCAATTGCCCAAGTCTGACCTGAAGGAAACTTAAAATAATGAGAAATGGGATGAACCTCTCATTGGTCGTGGTCATTCCTGGCACATTGGAGGATGGGTGTGATTGTTGGAAGTCAGTCACCTCAGCTCCAGGACATCGCTGCAGGAGTTCCTCAGGGAAGTGTCCTCGGCCCAGTTATCTTCAGCTGCTTCATCATGGACAATCCCTCCATCAAACGGTCAGAATTCAGGATGTTCGTTGATTGTTTGCAATGTTTAGTCCCATTCCTGACTCATCAGACACGATCGAAGAGTTTGGTGCTGGAAAAGCATAACTGGTCAGGCAGCATCTGTGGAGCTAGAATTGATGTTTCAGGCATAAGCCCATCATCAGAATTCCTGAAATGTAGATTCTCCTGCTTCTCGGATGCAGCCTGACCGGCTGTGTTTTTCCAGCACCACACTCTTTGATTCTGATCTCCAACATCTGTCAGATACTATGTCCATATATAACAACATTTGTACAATATTCCAGCCTGAGCTGACAAGTAACAGTTGCTCCACACAACTGTCAGGTATCTCCAAAAAGAGAGATTGTAACTATTTTTCATGACATCAATGCATTCTCTAGTGTCAGCATCCTGGGGGAGGGGCGAGGGGTTGCAATAGACCATTGTCTGAGCTGGATCAGTTATATAAATACCAGTGTTACAAGACTATCTCAGAGACTGGTGATTCTTTAATATGTACCTCACCTCCTGACTCCCCCAAATCTGACCACTATCTACAAAGGGCAAGTCATGAGTGTCTGGGTGACGTCTGCTCCAACAACTCTCAAGAAACTTGATAATACAGCAACGCCCTTGACTGGCACCACATCCACAAACATTGCCGGTTTCCACCATGAATGCAGCCCAGCAGCAATGTGCGGCATGTGGAAGATGTGGAAGAGCCCTTTGATAGATTTTTCCAAAGTAGCAACCTCTACCATCTCAACTCAATAGGCCATCAGCTGCACATGGAAACTACCTCTGAGTAGGTATCAGAGGATAACATCGACTGAGCTACCCTCACATTAATCCACCTTCATTGGATAATGATCAGGAGCAGAATATGTGTGCTGATATCCAGCATGGTCACTGGATACTAAGAATCTAGTGGGATGATCTGTCCACACTAATTCTGAATGACTCTGTAAAGATGAAGAACAGGACATTTCCACCACCCCAATACAGGGTCACTGACATCTGTTCTACTTCAGAAACTAAAGCATATATCTCATGGTCTTTGTGATATTTCCTGCATTCCCTTGTTTACTGAAGAAGGGCTCATGCCCGAAACGTCAATTCTCTTGCTCCTTGGATGCTGCCTGATCTGCTGTGCTTTTCCAGCAACACATTTTCAGCTTCCCTTGTTTACAGTTTAATAACATGTCAGCATAGTGTCTATCTTCACATCATCTCTCAAACTGCATTTCTTCATTTTCTGTTTCAACCCAAACATGACTTCCTAAATAATGGCTGACTTTTTTGGATCCAGCAGGTTACATGATAATGCGTATAAATACATCAATACATTTTCACTAACAGGGGCACACAAAGAAATCACATGATGTACTCTGTGTAATTGGTAACTATTCTACCAGCTTGATTAATTTTCCTGTTTATTTTCTTTCCCCACAGCAAACATCATAACAATTATAATTCTGTTGCAAGGAAAGTGTGGTCTTTCAAAATGTATTACGCGATACTTGGTGGCGATGTCAGCAGCAGACATACTAGTTATTATCCTCGATCTGCTATTGAGACACATTCCAATCATATATAAGAGAGAGTTACGTTTCCTACGGTCCATCCCCATCTGTAATATCCATGCTGTCTTCCTTTTTGCAGCCACTGACTGTTCTGTCTGGTTTACAGTCACTTTTACCTTTGATCGATATGTGGCCATTTGCTGCCCAAATGTGCAAATTAAATTTTGTACTGAGAAGACAGCAGCTGTGGTTCTGGGAACAGTGACTGTGCTGAGTGGTTTGAAGAACATTTTCTGGTACTTTATGTTCACATCTCAGTATTTGCTCAGGAATCAGCCCTGGTTTTGTTCAGTACCAACTGATATTCTCTCATCTCCAGTCTGGGGAACAATCGAGTGCCTTCATTATATCCTGAACCCAGCAGTGCCATTTGTTCTGATTCTGCTGCTCAATGCTTTAAGTGTCAGGCACATTTTAGTGGCCAGCAGAGCCCGCAGGAGACTTCAGGCTCACAGCAGTGGGGAGAATCCCAGTGACCCAGAAATGGGGAGTCGAAGGAAGTCCATCATTTTATTGTTTGTTATCTCAGGGAATTTCATCCTGTTATGGTCAGTGTTCATGCTATACTCTCTATGGAAACGCATGAGTCAGATGGGGTATCGGGCCATACATCTACATTATTTTGTCCGAGATATCGGATTCATTCTCCAGCTCCTAAGTTGCTGCACAAACACTTGTATATATGTCGTGACCCAGACTAAATTCAGGAAACAGCTGAAGAACATGGTAAAATACCCTCTTACTCGAATGGGAAAGCTCATTAAATTATGAGATGGATTGAAGAATTCAGTTTCAGAATCAATCCAATCCCCTCTCTGTGGGGTCAGTGATACAGACACAGTGAAGGGAGTCTGCTCTCTCCAATCTTTGTGACAGAAACTGAGTATGTTCAGTTGGCAGGCCTGATGATCTACTACAGACACAGTGTGATTGGCCTGTTATCTCTGGGTCAATGATATAGAGACAGTGCGGTCAGTCTACTCTACTCAATGTACATGACACCGATACAGTTGGGACAATCTGTCCTCTCTAGTGTCTACGACAAAGAGACAATGAGTTTGGTTTGCACTCTCACTGGGATAGATGTGAACACACTAATATGAATGAGGAGCAGGTCAGTTTGCACTTGAGTCTGATCTGCCATAGTTCTTGGTTGATCTTCCTGAAGCCTTAAACCACTTTTCCACCTATCTTCTATCCCATTGAATCCCTCATTAGTGATGAGTCCACATATCTCTTCCATACAAGCCATCAGCGAGCCTTCGTCCATTGTTATCAGAAAGATCCTTCCACAAACTATTGTACAGTAATGTGAAATATGTGTGGTATGTGTTGCCACAAATTCTTTGTCAGTTTTAAAGGGAGTTTGCAGAGTTTGGATGAGTTCAATTTGTTTGAACTCAATTATACATGAGGCGAGACAGGGACACTGAAATAGTGGACAATATCTGATTGTGTTCAATTTCATTGAGTAAAGCATTTGACAACAAAACTTGATTGGAAGAACATGCAAGAGACAAAACTGTTTTAAGACCCTGAGACATCGGAGCAGAATTTAGGTCATTCAGCCCAATGAGTCTGGTCCACCATTGAATTATGGCTGATATGTTTCTCAACTCCATGCTCCCACTTTCTCCCTGTAATCCTTGATCCTTTTGATACTCAAGAACCTGTCGACCTCAGTCTTAAATATATTCAATGATGTGGCCTCCACAGCCTTCTGTAGTAATGAGTTCCATAGATTCACCACTGTCTGGGCTAAAGAAGTTTCTCATTATCACCGTTCTAAAAGGCCTTCCCTTTACTCTAAGGCTTTGCCCTGGGTCCTCATCTCTCCTGCCAATGGAAACATCTTCCCAACATCTACTCTGTCCAAGCCATTCATTATTCTGTATGTTTCAATCAGATCCCCCCTCATTCTTCTAACCTCCATCAAATATAGACCCAGAATCCTTAAATGTTCCTCATATGTTAAGCTTTTCTTTCCTGGTAATTTTTTTAAATATTTCATTTCAATTACTCTGCTGTCCTGCGTGTTTTGCATTTCTTTGCACTCTATGCTGCCCTGTGTATGATCATGTAGTTTGTGCTGTCCATGTAGCACCTTGGTCCTGGAGGAACTCTGTCTCCTTTTTCCTGTATCGGTTGTATATGGTAGAAAAGACAAATAAAGCTACTCTTGATTCTTGAATCTTGACCCCTTTGAATATTCTTGTGAATCTTCTCTGAACACACTCCAAGGACAGTACATTCTTCCTGAGATATGGGCCCCAAAACTGCACACAATACTCCAAAAGTGTTCGGACCAGAGCCGTATAGAGACTTAAAGAGCCTCAGAAGTACACTCCTGCTTTAATGTTCTTGTCTTCACAGGATAAAAGCCTTTGCTGCACTTGCCTTCCCAACTACTGACTCAAACTGCAAGTTTACCTGGAGAGAATCCTGAATTAAAACTCCTAAGTCTCTTTGCACTCCAGACTTCTGAACTTTCTCCCCATTTAGAAAATACCCCATGCCTCTATTCTTCCTACCAAAGTGCATGACCTCACACTTTCCCACATTGTGCTCCATCTGCCACTTCTTTGACAACTCGCCTACTCTGTCCAAATCCTCTTGCAGCCTGCCCTCCTCCTCAATACTGTCTGTCACTCTACCTATCTTTGTATAAGTTGGAAACTTAGCTGGAATGCCCCCAGTTCCTTCATCGAGATCATTAATGTACAAAGTGAAAAGTTGGGGTCCCAACACTGAGCCTTGCAGAATACCTGTTGTCACCGGCTGCCATCCTGAGAAGGACCCTTTTACCCCCCTCTGCTTTCTGCCAGACAGCCAGACTTCTATCCATGCTAGCACCTGGCATCTCACACCATGGGCCCTGACCTTACTCAGTAGCCTCCTTTGCAGCACCTTGTCAAATGCCTTCTTGAAATCCAGGTAGACAACATCCATTGTCTCTCCTTGATCTAATCTGCTCGTTACTTCCTCAAAGAATTCTATAGATTTGACCTTCCCTTGATGAGACCATGCTAACTCCACTCTATTTTACCAGACACTTCCAAGTATTCAGAACTCTCATCCTTCACAATGGATTCAAGGATCTTACCCACAACCAAGGCTCGGTTGATTGGTCCATCATTTTCCATAATTTGCCTGACTCCTTCTAAATATTTAATATATTTTATACATAATCACATATTTAATCTTCTCCCTCATTATTTCTTTTTTTGTTGTTGCCCTCTGTCTTTGTAAATTCCCAATCCTCTGGTTTCCCACTGCCCTTTGCCACATTACATGCTTTTGCTTCTATGCTATCCCAGACTTCCTTCGTCAGCCATGGTTACCTCATCCTCCCTGTACCATGCTTCCTTTTCCCTCAGGATGAATCTCTGCTGTGTCTCCTGAACTACTCCCAGAAACTCCTGCCATTGCTGTTCCACTGTCTTTCCTGCTCGGCTCCTCTCCCAGTCAATTCTCCCCAGCTCCTCCCTCATGCCTCTGTACTTTCCTTTATTCAGCTGTAATACCGTTATCCCTGATTTTATCTTCTCCATTTCAAATTGCAGAGTAAATTCAATCATATTATGATCACAGCCTCCGAAGGATTCCTTCACCTTAAGCTCTCTCAGCAAGTCTGCCTCATTGCACAACACTAAATCTAGAGTTGCCTGTTCCCCCGTGGGCTCCACCACAAACTGCTCTAAATGGCCATTTCTTAGACATTCCACAAATTCCTTTTCTTGCAATCTACAACCAACCTGATTTTCTCAATCCACCTACATAATAAAATCCCCCGTGATCATTGCAACTTTGCCTTTCCTACACATCTTTTCTATCTCCTGGTGTGTCTTGTACCCCAGCTCCTGAGGATTGTTTGGAGGCCTGTATATAACTCCAAATATGTCTTTTTCAAATTTGCAGTTCCACTATTCTACCCACACAGATCCTACACCATCTGACCTGACTTTGTTTCTTACTATTGAGTTAATTTCATTTTATACTGATAAGGCATCACCACTCCCTCGGCCCACATGGCTTGTTTTTGATAGGATGTATATCATTGAATATTCATCTCCCAAACCTGAACCCCTTACAGCCAAGTCTCTGTGACACCCACCATGTCATACCTGCCAATTTTGATCTGCGTCACAATCTCATTTCCCTTATTCCTTATCCTGTGTGCATTCAATATGACACCTTCAGTCCTGAACTGAGCGTCTCTCTTCTCATTGCCATTCACTTGTCCAGTTATCCTTGTCATTAATACAAGACAGGCATCAAACTGGGTCTGAAACCTAACTCCCGGATACAAAACCACTTCCTTCCTTGAGACAGAATACCTCAAGTGCTCAGATTGACAAAAGCCCCTGACTCCTGTCTTTGAAAGTTGCTAAACCCAAAAAAGGCATCCCTCTGATCAAGCAAAACCCAACCTGGGCCAGGAGCACACTTCAAGTTCCCCCAGGATATTGAGAGCTCTCACAATGTGGTGTGTGAACCCTTGTTTTGTAGTTCATTTGGCCCTGTGCTCAATGTTAATTAAAACTTACTGTTTGACACCAACCTGCTCATGATGTGTTAATGGTTATTTTAATTGGCTTTCCCATCTGCATCAATTGCCTTTGTTTAAAGAGGTAAAAACAATGACTGCAGATGCTGGAAACCAGATTCTGGATTAGTGGTGCTGGAAGAGCACAGCAATTCAGGCAGCATCCGAGGACAGGCAAAATCGACGTTTCGGGCAAAAGCCCTTCATCAGGAATCGATTCCTGATGAAGGGCTTTTGCCCGAAACGTCAATTTTGCCTGTCCTCGGATGCTGCCTGAATTGCTGTGCTCTTCCAGCACCACTAATCCAGAATGCCTTTGTTTAAAGACTGTTGTTCTATCTCAGAATGACAGGCCTCTAAGCATTGCTGTATCCATGGCTTTAATTCTCAAGGGCAGTTTTAGCTGACAAAAGACTGGAGACGTCTTCTCTCTTCGACATGAACAGCCTTTTCACTAAAGCAAAACATTATTAATACTTGTGTGTAAAATTATTAAAAATCCAGCCTTTATTCAGTGATAATTTTGAATCTTTTTCTTCATCAATTGCAGCATAATGTAAATGTTTCTAATGCAGTTGCTTTGTTGCAACCCACCCACTGGTGAGGGACCGTTCTGGGAATATGTGCGGCTGTGTGACTGTCCAAGATAACTTTGTTTTTGTGGACGGTTTTGGAAAGATTTGGCCTCTTTCCCTTTGTAAGATTAACAAATGTGTATGTTTGTAAAACTTCTCTAAAAACAACCGATTAAATACATTTTTACACTAAATTCTATAACTCCAATTACTTACAATCTTCTCGATATATGATGGCCCTGAGAACTGTTTCCTAACTGGAGCCAAAGTCTCTTCTAATAAACAGGGTGGGGCTCATTGCCTCTCAGTGATTATTTCCACATCAGAAGGATGTGTTGTCCATTGTAACAGAGACTGTCAGAAGGATCTGATCTCTTGTTCGACTCCTCCCAGATCCTCCCACCATGTCATGGTCACTGTGGATTGTCCTTTTACACTCAATCAACATTAACCATTTCAGACCCATGTACAGCATTTCATCTATTGTTATCACATGGACTGAAGTACAGTGAAATGTTTTGTTTCGCGGGCAGTAGAGATACAACATAACATACAGACAGATCATTGGTTATTGAGGTGGAGCAAGGCATGCTGGGTTACAGCTGCAAAGGAGATACACAAATGCAAGATCAGTATTACATTTGAAGTTAAAGAGGTCCATTCAGCAGTTGAAGAACAGCAGGGAAGAAGCTGTGGCTGTGTGTGATGATGTTTCTACATCTCCTGCCTGATGGAAGTGGTTGGAAGAGAGTCTGATCAGGTGGGAGGAGTATTTGATGGTGTTCCCTGTCTTTCAGCAGCAACGTGAACTACAGATGGTTTCAATTGATGGAAGGTTGGCTTGTGTCATGGTCTGTGCTGTGTTCATAACTTTCTGTCGTTTTTTTACGGTCCTGGGCAGAGCTGTTCCCGTACCTAGCTGTGATGTACCCAGATAGAGTGCTTCATATGGTGCAGCTATAAACATTGGTGAGAGTCCTTATGAATGTGCTGAATTTGCTTAGCCTCCTGAGGAAGAAGAGTCATTGTTGTGAGCTCCATGACATCCTCTCTACATCTCTATTCAATCCTCTCCATTCCTTCATTCAGTCCTCCGTACACCTCCATGCAGTCCTCCGTACACTTCCATGCAGTCCCTAAGACTCCTCCATGCTGTCCTCTATAGACCTCCATACAGTCCCCAAGACACCTTCTTGCAGTCTCCCATGATTTGGAGATGCCGGTGTTGGACTGGGGTGTACAAAGTCAAAGTCACACAATACGAGGTTATAGTCTAACCGGTTTATTTGGAAGCAGTAGCTTTTGGAACTCTGCTCTGGAATAAGAATTTAAGACACAGAATTTATAGCAAAAGTTTACAGTGTGACAGAACTGAAATCATGTTTTGAAAAGAACCTGGATTGTTTGTTCAGTCTCTCATCTGTTAGAATGACCATGTTGGATTCAGTTTTCTCATATGTAAATCACAAAACCTTTTTTAAAAGTCACATTCTCAAGGGAGAAGGAGCAGTGCTATGAAAGCTAGTGCTTCCAAATAAACCTGTTGGACTATAACCTGGTGTGGAGTGATTTTTTAAATAATTTTATTCAATCTCCCATTAACCTCCATGCAGTGGAGGCAAAGAGGTGATGGTCTTCTAATATTATTAGGAGACCATCGATCCAATAACTCAGTCATGCTCTGGGGAACAACTGCCACGACAGATCGTGGAATTTGTACATTGTTTAAAAAAAATCTGCAAAAGAATCTGGTTCACTAATTTCCGATAAGGACGGAAATCTGCTGTCCTCACCTGGTCTGTCCTACATGTGACTCCAGACACACAGCAGTGTGAGTGATTCTCAATTGCCCCTGATCTGGCCTGGCAAGCCATTCAGTTGTACCAGTCATTACAAAGTCTCAAATAAATGAAATTGGACGGATCACCTGGCACCGACCTTGGCACCCGAATATGTAGAAACAGCCCTGTCGATTCTGCAAAGTCCTCCTTATTAAAATCTGTGGACTGGTGCCAAAATTGTGAGAGGGGTCTCACAGACTAGTCCGACATAGTCATACCCACTGAATCCTCCCTGACATTCTATGTCCCAGTCAGCACCATCACCATCCCTGGATATGTCCTGACAGACCCAGCAGAGGAGGCAGCACAGTGGGTATACAGTTGGGAGGGAGTTACCCTGTGAGTCCTCAACATTGACTGTGGACCCCATGACGTCTCATGGCTTGAGGTTAAACGTGAACAAGGAAAGCTCCTGCTGATTACCATGTACCGTCCTCCCTCAGCTGATGAATCAGTTCTCCTCCATGTTGAACAACACTTGGAGGAACCACTGAAGGTGACAAGGACACATCATGTACCCTGGGTGGGGGGGGGGGGGGGGGGGGGAGGGAGGGGAGGTGGGGAGGGATTTCAATGTTCACCATTGAGAGTGTCTCGGCAGCAGTACGACTGATTGAGCTGGTCGGGTCAGAAAGGACAGGGCTGTTAGACTGGGTCTGCGGCAGGTGGTGAGGGAACCAAGAGGAAAAACCATACTCGACCCCTTCATTGCCAATCTGACAGCTACAGATGCTTCTATCCATGGCAGTATCAGGAAGCATGATCACTGTACAGTCCTTAAAGAGACAAAGTCCTGTCTTCATATTGAGAGTCATCTCCATCGTGTTGTGTGGTACGAATGTGTGTGACAAATGAGACAGACCTCAAACAGATCCAACAACTCAAGACTTGACATCCATGATGTGATGTGGGCCATTAACAGCAGCACAATCCGTGACCTCATGGCCCAGCACATCCCCCCCTCAAACATGACCATCAAGCCAGGGGATCAACCCTGGTTCAATGGAGAGTGCAGGAGAGCATGCCAGGAATAACACCAGGCACAGCTGAAGATGAGATGTCAACCTGGTGATGCCACCAAACTGAACTACTTGCATGCCAATCAGCATAAACAGCAAGTGATAGACAGAGCCAAGTGATCCCACAATCAATGGGTCAGGTCTAAGCTCTGCAGGCCTGCCACATCCAGCTGTGAAAGGAGGTGGACAACTAAACAACTCACTAGAGGAGGAGGCTCCACAAATATTCCCACCTTGAATGGTGGAAGAGCCCAGAACATCATTGCAAAAAATATGGATGAAACATTTGCAGCAATCTTCCGTCAGAAGTGCTGAGTGGATTATCCATCTCACCCCCGTCCAAGGGCCCCAGCATTACAGATACCAGTCTTCAGCCAATTCGATTCATTCCACATGACATCATGAAATGGTTGGAGACACTGGATACTGCAAAGGCTCTATGCCCTGACACCAGTCCAGCAATAATACTGAAGACATGTGCTCCAGAGCATGCGGCTCCCCTCGACAAGCTGTTCCAGTACAGTTACAACACTGGCATCTACCCGACCGTGTGGAAAATTGCCCAGGTGTGTCCTGTACAGAAAAAAGCAGGTCAAATCCAAAACAGCCAATTACCAAACCATCAGTCTATTCTTGATAACGAGTGAGGTGATGGAAGTTGTGATCAGCACTGCTATTGAGCAGCTCCTGCTCAGTGATAACCTGGTCAGTGACGCCCAGTTTGGGTTCCACCAGGAGCACTCAACTCTTAAGGAAGCGCTCATGCCCAAAACGTCGATTCTCCTGCTCCTTGGATGCTGCCTGACCTGCCTGACCTGCTTTTCCAGCAACACATTTTCAGCCCCACTCAACTCTTGACCACATTACAGACTTGGTTAAAACATGGACAAAAGAGCTGAATTCAAAAGGGGAGGTGAGAGTGACAGACTGTAATATCAAGGCCAAGTGGACTGAGGGTGGCATCAAGGACCCCTAGCAAAGCTGAATTGATGGGCGAATGGATGGGGGGGATGACTGGGGCAAACTCCTTAGTGGTTGGAGTCAGACCAGAGACATAGAAAGATGGTTGTGGTTGTTGAAGGTCAGTTAATTCAGCTCCAGGACATCTCTGCAGGAGTTCCTTAGGGTCCTGCCCTTGGCAAAAATATCTCCAGCTGCTTCAGCATAAGGTGCCCATAAGCACATTTCCTCCCTCATAAAGTTGAAGTGGGGATGTTCAGCGATGACTGAGCAATGTTCTGCATCATTTAGATATTGAAACAGTTTGTGTTAAAATGCAATGTCCAGGCTTGGGCTGACAAGTGGCCAGTAACATTCGCAGCACACACAGCCAGGCTATGACCATCACCAATAAGAGACAATCTGACAATTGACACTTGACTTTCAATGGTGTGGCCATCACTGTATCCCCAAATGCCAACATCCTGGGGGTTAGCATTGACCAGACACTCCACTGGACTCACCACATAAACACAGTAATGACAAGACCAGTTCAGAGGCTAATAATACGACAGAGAGTGACTCACCTCCTGACTCCCCATGGCACAAGCCAGGAGTGTGTTCTAATATTCCCCACTTGCCTGAATGAGTGAAGTTCCAACAATACTCAAGAAACTTGACACCATCCAGGGCAAAGGAGGCCGCTCGATTGGCATTACATCCACAAGCATTCACTCCCTTCCCCTCTGACGCTCAGTGGCAGGTATGTAAAATCTACAAGATGCACCAAAGATCATCAGACAACACCTTCCAAATCCATAAATACTTCCACCTAGAAGGACAAGGGTGGCAGATACATAGGAATTCAAGTTCCCCACCAAGCTCCTCACCATCCTGACTTGGAAATGCATCGCCATTCCTTCATTGTCACTGGGTCAAAACCCTGGAATTCCCACCCTAATGGCATTGTGGGTCAACTCACAGCAAGTGGACTGCACCGGGTCAAGAAGGTAAATCACTACCACCTTCTCAAGTGCAACTAATGCTGAGCAATAAATACTAGCCCAGTCAGCGACACCCAGATCCCACCAATGAATAAATAATGTCCTCTGCACACCTCCATGCTGTCCTCTATACAGATTCATCCCCTGCACTGTCTGATACTCTGACTAGTGACATGGTGAATGCCTGTCACTCTGCACTAAACACTGAGATAAACCTGACAGCCCACAAGTAAACACAAAGTGAATGAGCCTTGAGAAAGTTAGCTCAGAGCCAGATGATGCATCCGATATTGCTGCATGAAATGTGCCCATGCCCCTGACTGTGAACCAACCTGGCAGAAGCAGGTATGACATCATTGTCTCTGAGCTCCAAGTGAAGGGTGAGTTAATCTGAAAGCAGCCAGAATGATGTGGTGAGGCTGGGGTTTGGTGATGCCCACACACACCGACAAAGTGTGGGAGAGGACAGTGTTGATGGAGCATGCAGTGAAATGGTGCTGATGGTGGAGATGGATGAAGACCTGGAGAAGCAAACAGTGAGCTCCTGCCTCCAGGTAACTGCCCAGGCTTTCCTGTTGGGAACTGGCACCATCTGGTTTCCATAGGAACTAAAGTGAGGATTGGTATCTCCATCGAAATGAGGCAAGATCAGCTCCTAATGAGATATTTCGGCATGAAAATGAAGTGGTCACCCCGCACTAGTGCAATTCAGAATTCGCTCTTTTATCTGGAATAGTGGTTTGATTCTTGCCATATTTCTTTAACTTTCTTACCTTTGCTCAGACCCACTCAAGGGCAGCAGAAAATTCAAGTCTGTAAAACTAACGAACAATGTTCTTTTTTAATCTACCAACAGGTTTGAGGATCCCAGGCCTGATTATTTTCAATGCTGGTCATCCTATAGGACACAGAGCAGACCCATCAGCTTCCCATAGGGGTCACATGGATGCCCGGAGCTATGATCTGACCTCTGACCCTGCAGTGACCTGACTTCGACGGGAACGGAATCGGCCCTATCAGTGTCTTGACCCCGAGGAGGATAACCAGGAAGAAAGCCCTGGATTAAATTTACACCGCCATAAACATTCCAAGACAAAATTCCCCGAGGCCTTATTCATCGTGGCTGGTGACCCCCAACCAAACCAACCTCAAGAGGGCGCTGCCAAAGTCCCACCAACACATCTCCTGCCCCACTGGAGGACCCAACATCCTGGACCAGTGTTACACAACCATCAAACACACCGACAGCTCCACCCCCTGCAGCACACATCGGAAAATCAGATCACAATGTTGTGTCCCTCCTCCCAGCTTACAAGGAGAAGCTAAAGTGGGAGGATCCTTCTCAGAAAGAAATACAATGCTGGTCCAAGGCAGTGGAAGAGCATCTGCAGGACAGTTTGGGATCAGTGAACTGGACTGTGTTCAAATACTCAGCGAAAAACCTGGACGATTACACCACCACAGTCACAGAGGTCATGAGCAACTCCATGGACGATTGCGTGCCAAAGTCACTCCGGCTGTTCCCCAAATGGGAACTTTGGATGAACTGGGAAATCCAGTCCCTACTGAACACCAGGCACTCAGCATTCAAGTTGGATAACCCAGACCATTAGAGAAAATCCAGATGTGACCTCCGCAAAGCCATCAGAAATTCTAAGAGGCAATACGGGCCAAGTTAGATGTCCAAACCAACCATTCAGGCAACCACTGCCTGTGGGAAGGCCGAAACAACATAACGGGATACAAAATGAAGCTCAGCAAGATAGCAGACAAAGACACATCCCTCCCCGATACCATCAATGCTTTCTATGCTCAGTTCAAGCAGAATGCCAGCAGCGCGGTGTCACCTGCCCCAATAACTCTGGATGCTCAGGTATCCTCCCACAATCTAAAGGTGTGCAGGTTTGTTGAATTGACCATGTTAAATTGCCCATCCCATTGTTCAGGGAGATGTAGGTTAGGTGCATTAGTCAGGGGTAGATATAGACAGTGGAATGTGGTTTTATTTGAGTTATTCTTCGGAGGGTCAGTGTGCACTTGTTGGGCTGATGGGTCTGTTTCTATACTGTAGGGATTCTAAGTCACTGACAGGGCCAATTCTATTCCATGTTGAGGTCAAGACCCTCAGGGGTCAGGGGTCAGATCATGGTTCTGGTGTCCATGTGGTCCTGCAGGATGACCAGCATTGACAGTACTTGGCTTGAGCAATTGTGGGATCCTCAATCCTGTCAGCAGATTAAAAATTACATTGTTAGTAAGTTTTATAGAGTTGGATTTTCTGCTGCCTTGAGTTGTATGAGCAAAGACAAGAAAGTTGGGGAAATATGGCAAGAATAAAAGCATTACATTTTGTTGTGAAACCTATTTCCAATTTTCCCATTTCTGGTTGAAGCAGCCAATTCTGAATCTCACTAGTGAGGGGTGACCACTTCATTTTCATGCCGTTCTATCTCATTAGGAGCTGGTCTTGCCTCATTTCGATGGAGATTCTAATCCTTCCTTCAGTTCCTATGGAAACCAGATGGTGCCAGTTCCCAACAGGAAAGCCTGGGCAGTTACCTGGAGGCAGGAGCTCACTGTTTGCTTCTCCAGGTCTTCATCCATCTCCACCATCAGCACCATTTCACTGCATGCTCCATCAACACTGTCCTCTCCCACACTTTGTCGGTGTGTGTGGGCATCACCACACCCCAGCCTCACCACATCATTCTGGCTGCTTTCAGATTAACTCACCCTTCACTGTGGAGCTCAGAGACAGTGATGTCGTACCTGCTTCGGCCAGGTTGGTTCACAGTCAGGGGCATGGGCACATTTCATGCATCTGGCTCTGAGCTAACTTTCTAAAGGCTCATTCACTTTGTGTTTACTTATGGGCTGTTAGGTTTATCTCAGTGTTTAGTGCAGAGTGACAGGCATTCACCATGTCACTAGTCAGAGTATCAGACAGTGCAGGGGATGAATCTGTATAGAGAACAGCATGGAGATGTGTCGAGGAAATTACATATTCATTGGTGGAATCTGGGCATCGCTGGCTGCCCGCTATTTATTGCCCGTCCCTAGTTGCCCCTTGAGAAGGTGGTGGGGAGTTACCTTCTTGAACTGCTGCAGTCCACCTGCTGTGGGTTGACCCACAATGCCATTAGGGAGGGAATTCCAGGATTTTGGCCCAGTCATTGTGGAGGAACGATGATCTATTTCAAATCTGGATGGTGAGGGGCTGGAAGGGGAACTTGAAGGAGGTAGCATTCCTATATATCTTCTGCTCTTGTCCTTCTGAATGGAAGTGGTTGTGCGTTTAGAAGTTGCTGTCTGATGTTCTTTGGTGATTTTCTACAGCACATACTACGCACCACTACAACTGAGCATCGGAGTTCGAGGGAATGGATGCTTATGGATGTAGTGCTCATCAAGCAGACTGCTTTGTCCTGGATGGTGTCAGCTTCCTGAGTGTTGTTGGAACTTCACTTATTCACTCATTCTCTCACACTCCCGACTTCTGCCTTGTAGATGGCGGATAGGCTTTTGGAAGTGAAGAGATGATTTCCTCATTACTGTGTACCCTGCCTCTGACCTGCTCTTGTTGCCACTGTGTTTATGTGGCGAATCCAGTGGAGTTTCTGGTCAATATAATCCCCAGGATGTTGACATTTGAGGATTCAGTGATGTTCACACCATTTAAATTCAAGGGCCAGTTGTTAGATTGTCTGTTATTGATGATGGTCATAGACTGGCATGTGTGTGCTGTCAATATAACTTGCCACTTGTCAAGCCAAGCCTGGACATTATCCAGATCTTGTTGTATTTGAACACGAACTGCTTCAATATCTGAGGAGTTGTGAGTGATGCTGAAAACTGTCAAATAATCGGTGAACATCTCCACTTCTCACCTTATGATGGAGGGAAGCTGCTTCTCAGGACCTTATCATGAAGCAGCTGGAGATGATTGGGTCAAGGAAATTACCCTGAGGACCTCCTGCAGAGATGTCCTGGAGCTAAGATGGCTGACCTCCAATAATCACAACCATCTTCATCTGTGTCTGGCCTGACTCCAACCACTGGGGAACTTGTCCTCCATTAATTCCAGTTTTGCTCAGACTCCTTGATACCACACTCAGTCCAATTGGTCTTGATGTTACGCTATATTCTCACCTCCCCTCTGGAATTCAGCTCTTTTGTCCATATTTGAACCAAGGCTGTAATGAGGTCAGGAGCTGGGTGGACCTGGTGAACCCAAACTGGGCGTCACTGAGTAGGTTATTGCTGACTGGGAGCTGCTCAATAGCACGGCTGATGTCACCTTCCAACACTTTACTGGTGATCGAGAATAGATGGAAGGGTGCGGTAGCTGGCCGGGTTGAATTTGAAATGCTTCATAGAAACAGGACGTATCTGGGCAATTTTACACATGGTTGAGTAAATGTTAATGTTATAACTGTACTGGAACAGCTTGGCTTGGGGAGCAACAAGTTCTGGAGCACATGACTCCAGTATTATTGCTGGAATGTTGTCAGTGCCTATAGCCTTTGCAGCATCCAGTGTATCCAGCCATTTTGTGATGTCATTGCAGTGAATCGAATTGCCTTAAGACTGGTACCTGTAATACTGGGCAACATTGGAGGAGGGTGAGATGGATCATCCACTCAGTACTTCTGGCTGAAGTTTGCTGCAAAATGTTCATCCTTATATTTTTGCACTGATTTGCTGGAATTTTCCATCATTCAGGATTGGAATATTTGTGGAGCCTCCTCCTCCAGTGAGTTGTTTAATTGCCCATCACCATTCACGATTGGATGTGGCAGGACTGCAGAGCTTCGATCTGATCCATTCGTTATGGGTTCGCTTAGCTCTGTCTGTCACTTGCTGTTTATGCTGATTGACATGCAAGTAGTTCAGTTTGGTGGCTTCACCAGGTTGATACCACATCTTCAGCTGTGCCTGGTGTTACTGCTGGCATGCTCCCCTGCACTCTCCATTGACCCACGGGTGATCCCTGGCATGATGGTCATGGTTGAGTTGACGATGAGCTGGACCATGAGGTCACAGACTGTGCTTCTGTTAATGGCCCACATCACACCATGGATGCCAACCCATGAGTTGTTAGATCTGTTTGAAGTCTGTCCCATTTAGCATTGGGATAGAACCACTCAACACGATGGAGGTTATTCTCATTGTGAAAGGGAGACTTTGTCTCCTTAAGGACTGTATGGTGATCGCTGTTCCTGACACTGTCATGGACAGATGTATCTGCTCATGGCAGATTGCTGAGTGTTATAACCAGGTCAGACACCCTCAAAACATTTCAAGGAAGTCATAGAGTCGTTGAGATGTACAGCCTGGAAACAGACCCTTCAGTCCCACTCGTCCATGCCAACCAGATATCCCAAACCAATCTTGTCCCACCTGCCAGTGCCCGGCCCATATCCCTCCAAACCCTTCCTATTCATATACCCATCCAAATGCCTCTTAAATGTTACAAATGTACCAGCCTCCACCACATCCTCTGGCAGCACATTCGGTACACGTACCACCCTCTGTGTGAAAAAGTTGCTCCTGAGGTCTCTTTTATATCTTTCCCCTCTCACTCTAAACCTATGCCCTCTAGTTCTGGATTCCCCGACCCCAGGGAAAAGACTTTGTCTATTTATCCTATCCATACCCCTCATAATTTTGTAAACCTCTATAGGGTCACCTCTCAGCCTCCGACACTCCAGGGAAAACAGCCCCAGCCTGTTCAGCCTCTCCCTGGAGCTCAGATACTCCAACTCTGGCAATATCTTTGTAAATCTTTTCTGAACCCTTTCAAGTTTCACAACATCTTTCTGATAGGAAGGAGACCAAAATTGCATGCAATATTCCAACAGTGGCCTAACCAATGTCTTGTACAGCCGCAACATGACCTCCCAACTCCTGTACTCAATACTCTGATCAATAAAGGAAAGCATACCAAACACCTTCTTCACTATCCTATCTACCTGCGACTCCACTGTCAAGGAGCTATGAACCTGTACTCCAAGGTCTGTTTGTTCAGCAACAGGATTTATACACTTACCATCAAGTGTATAAATCCTGCTAAGATTTGCTTTCCCAAAATGCAGCACCTCGCATTATTTGAATTAAACTTGATCTGCCACTTCTCAGCCCATTGGACTATCTGGTCCAGATCCTGTTGTAATCTGAGGTAACCCTCTTCGCTGTCCACTACACCTCCAATTTTGGTGTCATCTGCAAACTTACTAACTGTACCTCTTATGCTTGAATCCAAATCATTTATGTAAATGACAAAAAGTACAGGACCCAGCACCGATCCTTGTGGCACTCCACTGGTCACAGGCCTCCAGTCTGAAAAACTACCCTCCACCACCACTCTCTGTCTTCTGCCTTTGAGCCAGTTCTGTATCCAAATGGCTAGTTCTCCCTGTACTGCATGAGATCTAACCTTGCTAATCAGTCTCCCATGGGGAACTTTGTCGAACGCCTTACTGAAGTCCATATAAATCACATCTACTGCTCTGCCCTCATCAATCTTCTTTGTTACTTCTTCAAAAAACTCAATCAAGTTTGTGAGACATGATTTCCCACGCACAAAGCCATGTTGACTCTCCTGCATCAGTCCTTGCCTTTCCAAATACATGCACATCCTATCCCTCAGAATTCCCTCCAACAACTTGCCCACCACCGAGGTCAGGCTCACCGGTCTATACTTCCCTGGATTGTCTTTACCGCCCTTCTTAAACAGTGGCACCACGTTTGCCAACCTCCAGTCTTCCGGCACCTCACCTGTGACTATCGATGATACAAATATCTCAGCAAGTGGCCCAGCAATCACTTCCTTAGCTTCCCACAGAGTTCTCGGGTACACCTGATCAGGTCCTGGGGATTTATACACCTTTAACCGTTTCAAGACATCCAGCACTTCCTCCTCTGTAATCTGGACATTTTGCAAGATGTCACCATCTATTTCCCTACATATCCTTTTCCCCAGTAAATACTGATGCAAAATATTCATTTAGTATCTCCCCCATTTTCTATGGCTCCACACAAAGGCCGCCTTGCTGATCTTTGAGGGTCCCTATTCTCTCCCTAGTTATCCTTTTGTCCTTAATATATTTGTAAAACACCTTTGGATTCTCCTTAATTCTATTTGCCAAAGCTATCTCATGTCCCTGTTTTGCCCTCCTGATTTCCCTCTTAAGTATACTCCTACTTTCTTTATACTCTTCTAAAGATTCACTCGATCTATCCTGTTCTATACCTGACATATGCTTCCTTCTTTTTCTCAACCAAACCCTCAATTTCTTTAGTCATCCAGCATTCCCTATACCTACCAGCCTTCCCTTTCACCCTGACAGGAATATATTTTCTCTGGATTCTTGTTATCTCATTTCTGAAGGCTTCCCATTTTCCAGCCGTCCCATTACCTGCGAACATCTGCCTCGAATCAGCTTTTGAAAGTTCTTGCCTAATACCGTCAAAATTGGCCTTTCTCCAATTTCGAACTTAAACTTTTCGATCTGGTCTATCCTTTTCCATCACTATTTTAAAACTAATAGAATTATGGTTGCTGGCCCCAAAGTGCTCCCCCACTGACACCTCAGTCACCTGCCCTGCCTTCTTTCCCAAGAGTAGGTCAGGTTTTGCACCTTCTCTAGTAGGTACATCCACATACCGAATCAGAAAATTGCCTTGTACACACTTAAGAAATTCCTCTTCATCTAAACCTTTAACACTAAGGCAGTCCCAGTCAAGGTTTGGAAAGTTAAAATCCCTGACCATAACTACCCGATTATTCTTACAGTAGTCAAGATCCGAACTGTGTTCGTTATTTAAAGCAATTGTAACGTGGATATTCCAGGAGGTATGCAGTTGGTCCAACCACATAGTTTTAAGCAAAACAAATTTATTTCCAAGATTACTGAATTAAACAGAAACAAAAGACAACTGCATACCAAATATCGTAACCTATCTGAAAGCCCAACATATTATCGCACTTAATGATGTTGTTTCAAATGCATGCAACAAAACCCTTTAAACACCCCTGGAAGACCATAGGTAAACTAAACACAGGGTCTTCCAGGAGAGATGTCAGAGAGAGAGAGGAGGATCAGCATGGACCTGCACCTTTGGGTCCAGCAGCTTTACAACAGCTTGACATTTCCCAATGAATAGCTAGACTGCCAAAAAACCCAAAACAAACCACAGGGAAGTTGAGCTGTGAGAACTGGCCTCTCCCCTTTCATTGTTTTGATATAAAAGCTGAAAGCATTTTGCCTGAGGCAGTATCTGTTATTTGTTAATCAAACTGGCCCAAAAACACATCTAAGCCCAGACTTTTCAGACTCTGTGTTTTTACAATCTTTTGAAACTGAAACCAAGTATAACATCACCTTGTTAAACAAGCAGCACCATCGTACCTCACCCTAAAATGAAATGAACCCACTAAACCAAAGCTGGCTTCAATTTAAAACCCCTTAATTGTAAACTCTTTGTACTTCATAACAGACACATACATTACAATGACAACAATCACACAAACATGCATTGGTACATTTTATTTCAGTCTATTTTACTCCTGCCATGAATGCCTCCATTTCTCATTCAAGTCTCGCCACTGCATCTGCAATCATGTTTTGTCATCCTGCCACGTGCACAATTTTCAAATTGAATAGCTAAAGCAACAGGCTCCATCTGAACAGACTGCGTTTTTGCCCTTAAATTTCTCCAGAAATTTCAATGGGTTATGATTAGTGTGTAAGATTGTCTCAGATATGCATCTTCCCACAAGAGCACAGCACTAACACCCACATCACTTGCATCAATAGCCACCTTGAATGGCTTTGCACAATTCGGTGTAGCTAGTACTGCGACAGTAGCTAACACAGTTTTCAGGCTGTCAAATGCCTCTGACAGTCCAATGTCCACTGAAATGCCTTGCCTTTCTTTAGCAATTCCGTGAGTAGAGCAGCCATACTGCTAAAATTTGGGAAAGTCCACTCAATCCCAGGAATTGTAGTACTGCGTTTATTGTCGATTGCATGGGATACTCCCCAATTCCCTTGGTTGTTGTATCCCATGGGGTCATTTATCCCTGTCCAATAACATGGCCCAGGAAGGTGACCTGGGCTTTGACCGTTTACTTTTAACCAGGTTTATCACCAAGCCTGCCTTCCGAAGTTGATGGAACAAGTCTGATAAATCGTTGCAAATGTTCATTCCGTATGTGACTAAAAATCACCAGGTCATCAATATATATGACACAGTTGGGTAATCCAGCAGTGATATTATTGGTTAGTCTCTGAAACATGACTGGCACATTTTTCATTCCAAACAACATTACTTTAAACTGATACAGTCTATTCTGTGTTACGAAAGCTGAAATTGTCTTTGCACTTTCGGACAAATGCACCTGACAGTATCTTTTGAGCAATCTAACTTAGAAATACGCATTGCTTCTCCCACACTTTCAGCACAGTCTTCCAAACACGGAAGTGGATATGCTTCAGACTTTGTAACTGCGTTGACTTTGCAATAGCCCACACCTTACCGTTGGGTACTATTTGGTTTTGGCACCATGACTATGGTTTAGCTCTACTCACTGTAACTCGCTTCGATTATGTCATCTTGGAGCATGTGTTCAATCTCCTTTTGAACCTGTGCCAACTTTAGAGGGTTATTCCGGTAAGGAGTTTGCTTAATCGGAACAGCATCTCCTCTCATCGACAACATACATAATTCGGGAAGTACTTCCCAGCTTCTTCCCACATACCTCCCCATGTGAGAGCAATAACTTTCAGGTCATTTTGATTTTCCACTGGAAGGTAACTCAATCATTTATCCCAATTTTTGACAACTTCATCCTTGTCCAATTTAATTGGTGGAATGCCCAATTCAGAATCCTCTGGACTTGGTTCTTTCTTCTGAGCTGTCTCGGGCGACTGACTGTGTGGAGTTTGTACATTCACCCTGTGTCTGCTTGGGTTTCCTCTGGATGCTCCGGTTTCCTCCCCAAATCCAAATATGTCCAGGTTCGGTGAATTGCCCATGCTAAATTGCCCATAGCGTTCAGGGATGTGTCGGTTATGTGCATTTGTCAGGGATAAATACAGAGTAGGGGAATGAGTCTGGGTGGGTTACTCTTCGGAGGATCGGTGTGGACATGATGGGCCAAAGGGCCTGTTGCCATGCAGTCGGGATTCTATGAAATGGATTGAATTTGGTCGAGTCATTTGGTGCATCTCTGATCGCAAGAAGTATAAATTCCCTCATCCCAACCATCTGGATAGTTTTGACTGTAAGCCCTCAACATGGTCTTTAATGTCTGATACCACCTTTTTAGTACTCCCTGCGATACTGGATGGTACACTGTAGGTTTGAATTGTTTTATTCCTAAGCTCTGGATAACCTCCTTGAATAATTTTGCTGTAAAGTTTGATCTTTCATCTGATTTTCTCTGTGGGTACACCATACCTCGTGAAAGAATTGGGTAACTCCTCTACAATCCTTTTAGCTGTGATATTGCATAATGGGACAGCCTCTGGAAATCTCGTGGACACATCCTGGATTGTTAACATATACTGATTCCCACTTTTTGGTTTTGGTAGGGGTCCGATACAATCAATTATGACTCTCATAAAAGGTTCCTTAAATGCAGGAACAGGTATTAAAGGGGCAGCTTTTATTATAGCCTGGGGTTTTCCAATTACCTGACAAATGTGATATGTCTGGCAAAATTCAACCAGTGCAGTCCAGGCGAGCAAAAATGTTCTTGTATTTCAGCGTGATCTTTTCTCACTCCTAACTGACCCCCTAGAGGTAGCTCATGTACCACTCGCAACACCTCCTTTCTATAACTCACTGGCAATATAACTTGATGAACCTCTGCCCATTTCTCATCTGCCTGAATATGTGATGGACTCCATTTCCTATTAAGACATAATTTTTAAGATAATAATGTTCAGGGATACATTAGGATTGGTTTACTGTGTATGCCTTTTGATATAATTGCCTTAAATTTTCATCTTTCTGCTGTAAATCTGTTCATCTATCTGAGCTAAAGATATCTGCTGTGTCATCTATCTGCTCCGGGCTTGTCTCAACCATGTGATCAAACGGGGTCTCTATTAATTCCACTTCAACTTTCTTATCTTTACTCTTTGATCTCTTCTGTTTCAACTGGTGACTCTGTGACCTTGTTACCACATTGTCAGGTAAAATCCCAGGATACAGGTCCTGCAATAGCTCAGTTGCCTGAGTTTCCACTGGCTTTTCAACCACAGGAGGCAGCACTCCTACCTGTGACACAGCTATATCATTAGCAAGGACAAACTGTATTGCTGGAGCTGAGAGTTTGTTCAGTACTCCCACCACAACATCTCCACTCTTCACTGGACACACTAACCTCACTTTACATAACTGAGCGCTTCTTGTCTCACTGTGAATTCCTGTTACTCGTATCTTTCCTGGTAATATGTACCTTCAGTGGTACATATCTCCTCATCTTTCATCATCACAGACTGAGAGGATCCTGTATCTCTTAACGTTGTAATCTCTTTACCTGCTGCTCCTGCCCGATGTGAGTAAACTTTACCTTCACAGGTGTATGGTTTAAGAAGATCTGGCACTTCCTCGTTAACTGACCTCCGACCTGCTTGTACATTCCCAGTGCAACTTTCTATCCTCCACTGTGCTTTTTGTTATCTTTCTAACAAAATTCACTGGCTTATCCTGTTTTCCTATATCTGGCTTCCCAGTGCTTTTGCTAACCCACCAACACTGTGATTTCATGCGGCCTATTTATTACAGTGAAAAAAACAGAGCTGTTTTGTCTCTTTCTCGTGTTTCTTTTATACCCTGTGGGTAAGTTATCCTTATGATCTTCACCGAGATCTACCTTTCCCTTTCCACGTCAGGATTTCTCTTTTCCCCAATTACTATCCCTCACGGATTGATATCGATGTTGGAAGACAAACTTTGATTCATAGACCAACTCATAACCACCAGCCATTCCAGCTGCTAACCTTGTTGTTTAACTCTCTGCTCTTCCACATGAGTTCTCACTTGCTCAAGGAGTGAATTTTTGAACTTCTCCAAAATAATCATTTCTCTCTGAGCGTTGTATGTTTGCTCCATTTTTAATGCACTGATCAAAATTACTTTGTTTGATCCTTTCAAATTCAGTGGTTCCCTTCTTCGAATCCTGAAGCGTTGTCTGTGGGCTTCTGGCACATGCTCAAATACACTTAAAATGGCTTTGTTCACCTCCTCATACCCCCCAGATACCTCCTCTGATACCTCCTCTGATAGTCATGCAAATATGTCACTAGCTCGACTGACAAGTTTTATTTGGATCAACAAAACCCACATTGTCACTGGCCACTGCATTCTTTTAACCACCTTTTCAACTGAGATGGAATAAGTTTCCATATCCTCCTCATCAACTTGAGGCCATGCTTGAATATATTTAAACAGTTTCTCACCAGTCTCCTGGCTACCATGGGTTTGCTCATCCTCACTCTCCTCCTCATCAAGCTTCCCTTCAGTGTTCATCACCATCCCTTTAAACTGGCTTTCCTGTCGCAGTGACAATTTCCAGCACGAGGGAATACAGCTTTAAATTGACGGGTCAGAGATATAAGACAGATGTCAGAGGTAGTTTCTTTAGTAGGAGGGGTGTGGAATGCACTGCCTGTAACAGTAGTAGACCCGGCAACTTTAAGGGCATTTAAATGGTCATTGGAATAATGTAGGTTAGATGGGCTTCAGATAGGTTTCACAGGTCAGTGTAACATCGAGGGTCGAAGGGCCTGTACTGCACGGTAATGTTTTATGTTCTGAAGTTCAAACTCCCTCTCTTTCTACTTTTCCTCACTCTCTTCTCTCGTTTTCGCCCTATTCTCTCTTTCTCTCTCTTTTCCTTTTTGTTCTGCAAATTGAAATGCTGAGCTATTGCTGTTCCAGGTGTTGAATTGCTGTAATTATCTCTCCTTTCCTTACGGAAGGAGATAGCTCCAACCCCAGCTTGTCCGCTAATTCCAGCAGCTTGTAAAACCCCCAAAGTCACTTCTTCCATCCCCAGAAATCTATTGGTGACTGAAAGAGTCATTGCTATCCCAAGCACTGGTTGACCCGACTGAATTCAACACCTGGAACAAAAGACACGAACACCTACCACCCACTGTCTTCGAGACCAACAACCCTAATCCCAATTTGGAACTGCAGAACAAATCCCACAAAGAGTCCCCAATCTGTTATAGACCAGGCCCGACCCCCTCAAAACATTTCAAGAAAATAGCCCTGACCCTCATTTTGCCAATTGTTTGAAGAAGGTGTAACGCAGATATTTCAGGAGGGATGCAACTGGTCAAATCACATAGTTTTAAACAAAACAGGATTTATTTTCGATATTGACAAATTAAACACTGAAAAAGACATCAGTATACCAAATAATTTAACCTATCTGAAAACCCAACAAATTATCCCAACTTAATGATGCTGTTCCAAATGTTTGTGACAATCCTACTGGGCACACAAGGTAAACTCAAACACAGGGTCTTCCAGGAGAGATGTCAGAGAGAGAGGAGGATCAGCACGGACCTGCTCCTTTGGGTCCAGCAGCTTTAAACCTGCCTGACTGCTTTCAGTGAATAGCCAGGCTGCCAAAAACAAGACCAAATCATTGAGCAGCTGAGTTGGGAGAACTGGCCACTTCCCATTTCACCTTTTTTTCTAAATCTCGAAAGATTTTTGCCTGAGGCAGTATCTGTTAGCTATAATCAAACTGGCCCTAAAACCCATCAAACCCAGTCTTTTCAGAAGCTGTGTTTTTACGAACTCCTGAAAATAAAACCAAGGCCAACATCACCTTGTTAAAGGAGCAGCCTCATCACGGTTAGGATGAGGTCGAGTAAGTTTTTCCCTCTTGTTGGTTCCCTCACCACCTGCCACAGACCCAGTCTAACAGCTCTGTCCTTTCCGACCCGAACAGCTCAATCAGTCGTACTGCTGCTGAGACACTCTTGATGGTGAACATTGAAATCCCCCCCCCCCCCCCCCCCCCACCCAGGGTACATGTTGTGTCCTTTCACCTTCAGTGGCTCCTCCAAGTGTGATTCAACATGGAGGAGAACTGATTCATCAATTGAGGGAGATGGTATGTGTTAATTAGCATGTCCATATTTAACTTCAAGCCATGAGACTTCGTAGGGTCCAGGGTCAATATGGAGGACTCACAGGGGAACTCTCTCCTGACTGTTCCCCATGGTGCTGTCATCTCTGCTGGGTCTGTCAGGACATATTCAGGGATGGTGATGGTGGTGACTAGGACAGAGTCTGTAAGGTATGTTTCTGTGAGTATGACTATGACCGGTTGTTGCTTGACTAGCCCATGGGACAGCTCTCCCAGTGTTGGCAGTAGCCCCCAGATGTCAGTAAGGAGGACGTTGCAGGATCGACAGGGCTGTTCCTGCATTTTCCGGTGCTGAGGGCGGTGCCAGGTGATCTGTCCAGTTTCATTTCTTTGAGACTTTGCAATGACTGGTACAACTGAATGGCTTGCCCGGCCTGTTCAGGGGGCAACTGAGAATCAATCACACTGCTGTGGGTGTGGAGTCATATGTAGGCCAGACCAGGTCATAGATTCAGAGTCATAGAGATGTATAGCACGGAAACAGATCATTCAGTCCAATCTGTTCATGCTGACGAGATATCCGAACCCAACCTAGTCACACCTGCCAGCACCCAGCCCATATCCCACTAAACCTTCCTATTCATATACCCATTCAGATGCCTTTTAAATGATGCAGTTGTACCAGCCTTCACCACGTCATCTCACAGCTCATTCCACACACATATCACACTCTGCATGAAAACGCTGCCCCTTAGGGCTCTTTTATATCTTTCCCCTCTCACTCTAAACCTATGCCCTCAAGTTCTGGACTCCTCCACGCCCTAGAAAAGGCTTAGTCTATTTATCCTATCCATGCCCTTCATGATTTTATGAGCCTCTATAAGGTCACCCCTCAGTCTCTGATGCTCCCGGGAAAACAGCTTCCCCTATAGCTCAAATCCTGCAACCCTGGAAACATCCTTGTAAATCTTTTCAGAACCCTTTCAAGTTTGACAACATCCTTTCAGTAGGAAGGAGACCAGAATTGCACACAATATTCCAACAGTGGCCAAACCAGTGTACAGCCTGTACAGCCACAACATGACCTCCAAACTCCTGTACTTGATACCCTGACCAATAAAGGAAAGCATACCAAACGCCTTCTTCACTCTCCTATCTACCTGTGACTCCACTTTCAAGGAGCATTGACCCTGCACTCCAAGGTCTCATTGTTCATCTACACTCCCTCGGATCTTACCATTAAATGATTAAGTCTTGCTGAGATTTGCTTTCCCAAACTGCAGCACTTTGCATTTATCTAAATTAAACTCCATCTTCCATTTATTGGCCCATCTGATCAAGATCGCATTTTAATCTGAGGTAGCTTTCTTCGCTGTCCACAACATCTCCAATTTTGATGTCATCTGTAAACTTACTCATTATACCTCTTATGCTCACATACATAACATTTCCATAAATCACGAAAAGTAGTGGACCCAGCACCAAGCCTTGTTGGAATCTACTGTTTACAGGCCTCCAGTCAGAAGAACAACCCTGTGCCACCATCCTCTTGTCTTCTACCTTTCAGCCACTTCTGTTTCCAAATGGCTAGTAATCCGTATATTCCGTGAGATCTAACTTTCCGATCCAGTCTCCCATGGGGAACCTTGTTGAATGCCTTACTGAAGTCCATGTAGATAATATCCACTGCTCCGTCCTCATTAATCCCCTTTGATACTTGTGAAAAAAGTTTTGTGAGACATGATTTCTCACACACAAAGCCATGTTCACCTTCCCTAATTAGTCCTTGTCATTCCAAATACATGTACATCCTGTCCCTCAGGACTCCCTCCAACTTTCCGACCACAAACGTCAGACTCACTGGTCTATAGTTCCCTGGCTTGTCCTCGCCACCTTTCTTAAACAGTGGCACCATGTTAGCCAGTCTCCAGTCTTCCACCACCTCACCTGTGACTATCGATTACACAAATATCTCAGCAATGGTCCCAGCAATCACTACCCTTGCTTCCCACAGAGCTCTAGGGTACACCTGATCAGGTACTGGGGATTGATCCATTTTTATGCATGTCAAGATATCCAGCACTTCCTCCTCTGTAATATGGACATTTTGCAAGATGTCACCCTCTATTTCCCTACATTCTATACCTTCCATGTCCTTTTCCACAGTAAATACTGATGCAAAATACTCGTTTAGTGTCTCCTCCATCTCCTGCGGCTCCACACAAAGGCTGCCTTGCTGATCTTTGAGGGGCCCTGTCCTCTCCCTAGCTACCCTTTTGTCCTTAATGTATTTGTAAAAACCCTTTGGATTCTCCTTAATCCTATTTACCAAAGTCATCTCATGTCCCCTTTTTGCCCTCCTTATCTCACTCTTAAGTATCCTCCTACTGCCTTTATACTCTTGTAAGGATTCACTCGATCTACCTTGTCTATACCTGACATATGTTTCCTTCTCTTTCTTAAGTAAACCCTCAATTGCTTTCGTCATCCAGCATTCCTTACACCTAACAACCTTTCTATTCACCCTAACAGGAATATACTATCATTGCACTCTCGTTATCTCATTTTTTATGTTTTCCCATTTTCCAGCCGTCCCTTTCCCTGTGAACATCTGCCCCCAATCAGCTTTTGAAAGTTCTTGACTAATACCGTCAAAATTAGCCTTCCTCCGATTTAGAACTTTAACTTTTAGATCTGGTCTCTCCTTTTCCATCACTAATTTAAAGCTAATAGAATTATGGTCACTGGCCCCAAAGTGCTCCCCCACTGACACCTCAGTCACCTGTCCTGCCTTATTTCCCAAGAGTAGGTCAAGTTTTGCACCTTCTCTAGTGGGTACATCCACATACTAAATCAGAAAACTTTCTTGTACACACTTTATAAATTCCTCTCCACCTAGACTCTTAAGACAATGGCAGTCCCAGTCTATGTTTGGAAGATTAAAATCCCCTCCCATAACCATCCTATTAAAACAGTCCATTTATTTCCCAACTCCCTTCCTGCCTTCTCAGAAGCTTCATTAGCTGACACTGTGTTGGGGATCTCAGTATGCTCATTCTCATTGGGTATGGTATTGCCCCGTGGGTAGGAGGTTTACTTGATTTCTCTGGACCAGAGCTGCATTTTCAATTCTAACTCCGGGATTTCCCTTTTTCCGTCCCTTGGTTCCTTACAGATGGAATTTAATTCCCGCTCTGTCCCTAAGAATTGCCGTCGACAGCACATTATCGCTGTGAACTCCTCGAGTTTGGAAGCACGTTTCCCTTGAGTTCTGATAAAATTATCCCAGTCCTTCTGCCCTGGGGATCCTGGGCCCATTTCATCGCTACAACAAAATTCTGCCCACGTGGAGCGCTTTTTCTAACTAATATACTGTCTCAGCGTTGTTACCCATACTCTACTCTCGTGTCATTCTCTGTCATTTTCAATTAAACTATGGGGTATAAGGGGTGGATAAGACTGAGGGTATGGCTTTTGTTATGATCTGGTCCTAAACACATCGGGTGTCTCCTGACATTCAGTGCTTTCCCTTCCCGGTCACACACACACACTCTGTGCCTCTCTCCCACACACACACAGACACACACACAGACACACAGTACAGACGTTTGTTGGTTTAGGAGTAAACATCTGTGGTTTTATCTTTTAAAGCACAGTTCAGTTTAGACCATTCTGTTCTCTTTGATTTACTTGAACCCCTGACCTTCGCGTGGGACAGCTGTCCTCTTAACAACCATCTCAGGCAAAATCTCAAGGAATCCTAGGTTCCACGGGCTTCGATCTCAGAGCGACAAAGTCACTTCTTATCGAGGTCTGATCTTGGGGGGCCAATTTGTTGTCCCTGCTACACAGTGTGTTTTAAATCATATCCAGCAAAAGAACTGAGAAAACTCTTCATAATAATAAACAATAATAATCATTTATTTGACACAACTAACACTATCATAACAAAATACAATATAATTTAACCATTTACACTACAAATGCTATCTTGTGCTTTACTTTAACTCTGGATGATCATATCCCCCCACACTAGAACTCGACCGTGCCCCACATCATGATGTCACCTGGTCATCTCCCAATGATTTCAGGGGTATCTTCCTTTCTTGGTGGTTTGTCTCGAGTTTCCGCCCTGAGCGTAGTGTTGTGGCAATTCTTACACTCTAAATCTTCGTGTCCTTTTGGGAGGGTCTTCACCATTAACCAATGGATTGATCAGGCTCGATCACCCTGATCAATCCGACCCAGCCAGGCGTTGGCATGACGATGGTCAGGTCATCCTCAGGTCTCCATTGCTGGAGGTGCTGGGAACACATACCCTCCTCCAAATAAGGGTGTGAGGTGCCCCCCCCTCCCCCGTGTCTGGTACGTATCTCAATGTTTCCGATCATCCTGAGGATGACATTGCATCGACACCATTCAACCCTGACTTCAGGTGTGTATTGTAGCGTCTGCAATAACCAGGTTCGTTACAAACTGTCTGTTGGTAGCTGCAGCCTGCCTGGGTTCTGCAGCATGTGGATTAGCACAATCACTTTGGTCAAGGCCGGTTTCCATTTCCCAGCATGCTTTAGTCCTTGTCCACTTTACATCAAATTAATCACAGATTTAATCTTTTTGAGCACATCTTCCCTTCAATTCCTGCATTCAATTCTGTTCCTGATAAGCCATAATGTTCTATTAGATTTTCCTGATTACTTGCTGTAACTACATTCTAGCATTCAGTGATTCATGGGCCAGGACTCCCAGATCCCTCTGCCCCTCAGAGCTCTGCAACCTCTGACCTTTCAGATAAGGTGTTTGTTTTTAATTCTTTCTGACTCAATGGACAGTTTCCCAGTTCCCCACATTTTCCTCCATTTGCCAGATCTTTGCCCATTCAATGAACCAATCCATACCCTTTGTCGGCTCCTCATGTCCTCTTCACAACTCACTTTCCACGTTAGCTTTGTGTCATCAGTACATTTAGCTCCATATCTTCAGTACCTCCATCCAAATCATTTCTATAAATTGCAAAGAGTTGAACCCATTGTTTCCCATTTCCCTGCCTGCTGCTAAACACTGTACATTCAGATGTGGGTCCTGATTGCTGACACCACGGGTCCCTCTCCTGCCTGAGTAGCTGCCTGGTCACTGCCGGTCCCTCCGAGTGCCAGCGGCCTGGGGCATTTCTTCCTCAGCCAGCTGCGGAGCTGTGGCAGTGAGGTGCTCGCCAGCTTGTGCTGCCACACTCTCTAAGGCTAACCTTCCCACCGAGGTCTCAGAGTCAGAGCTGGTGGGGTGTCTTTTACACCTCAGTACTCTCGTCCTCATGGGGAGGAGATGGCTTGTGTGGGAAACGGCCATGTTACTGTGGGGGTGGTGGAGATGCTGGTGGTACCCACAAGGCACAGAGAGAGAGAGAGAGAGAGAGAGAGAGAAAGAATTACAGCCACTGGTTGGAAGTGGTGAGCGATGAATGAGACTGACAGTGTTTCTCTCTGAGTTATGTCCCTCAGTCTGTGTTATAGTCAGAATGCCATTAGTCCTTTAATTCACATGTTTGAATTTTCCTAACCTGTCAATTAAATAACACTTCACCTTTTCGAAGTCATATTCCTTCTGGAACATGAAACATGCTGAACTCAGCATTTCCAAAGAACTTTACTTTATCAAAGAACTCCATTAAGCCCATAATAGCTGTCACTTGTTCAACTCTTCTTCAAATAAATAAAACTATATTTTATCTTGGTCATTAGGGGACACTATTACAAACATCCAGTCCTCTTGGCCCTCTCCCATATTTTCATTGTTCCTTTACTCAGCATCCCTCACACATTCTACCCAGACCAGGTATAAGTTTAACTTTACTCTGGGACAAAGGCACTGGATTGAAAGGAGTTCAATGACCCTGTTTGTTCAGTGACTGTAATTAATGTCAATCTCTGTGGGCCCTAACTGAGTCTCTGGGTGGATTCCTCCTTCTATTAATAAATGAGTCTCAGCTGCAACGTTCCTCGAAACAGGGAGAGATGACAGATCAGAATCTGAGGAGAGCAGACTGCAATGTTCCCACAATGGGCCGGAGTCTCTCTGGGACAATTGACTATTTTTCTGTAAATTATCACCAGATGTATTTGGAACGTCGGATCCGATACATACTTCTGATTTTTCAACACATTTACTATCCGACTCTCGCTGCTGTTGGTATTCCAGGTAAGTGTCTCTGTCTGGGTGGTAATTCTGTGGATCATGGTTTAACTTTATTACTGTTCTTGTCATTTCCCATTCTGTTGCTTGCTGCTCCTGCTGTAACTAAGTCTCTGTCTCCCTCCCAGTTGATTTATAAACTACTAGACTCCTGCTATTTTCACTTGAATCTTGTGAAGCCCAATACCTGTCACACCTGGTTCCTGTCACACATTCAGTTTTCTATCATTTGCCTTGATCCACCCCCTGGCTTCAGGCTGAACCAAAATGTTTGTAGCCTCAGGGCTCCCTTTAACCCTAACCTGAGGTTTGACCCTACATCCTCTCCATTGCAAAGCTTGTTTACCATCCCCTCTGTAATATCTCCGTCTCCTGCCTGCTTCATCCGGGATGCTACACACGACACCGTCTCTGGGTTTGATGAATCCAGATTCGAGTATTCCACTGATATCATCTTTAACCTCACAGTGTCAAACCTGTGCCCATTCTGAGCTCCTATCATGTTTGGTTTACCATTTCTTTTTGTGCTAATTGACCAACAAACATTCCTGATCCAACAACTTCCCTTTTTAATGTTCTCATTTTTGAATTCAAATTCCTTCAAGGCCTGACCTGTCTAATTATTCCCACCCCCGGTCCCATCCTTATCGTCCTGTACGTAGAGTCACAGAGACACAGCACCCTTCCCCTTCTCAGTTCTCTCCCCATCGTCCTGTAAATCTATCCCCTTCTAATTTTTATCCAATTCCATTCTGAAAATTCATTTCTTTCGATTTGTCTCTCCATCTTCTACATCTTACTTTTTCCCTCTCCCTCTCCTCATATTTAAACCTCTCTCTCTGTGTCTCTCTTTCTGTCTCCCTCTCTCTCTCTCTCTCTCTCTCTCTCTCCCTCTCTCTCTCTCTCTTTCTCTCTCTCCCTCCCACTCTCTCTCTGCCCTCTCCCTGTTCTCTGTGTGGTCAGAATGAGGGAGGTGCACCTGCCTCTGTTAGTCAGTGTGTGAGGGCCCTGCACACCCACCCAGCCTCAGGATCCCCCAACCAGACCCTCCAAGGCCAATGGGCTCCAGTGTAGGGCAGGCTTTCTCCAGACCAGCCGCAGACCTCAGGAAGCACCGAGACCTGGCGGTAGAGTGAGAAAGCAGATGTGCTGGTGGCACAGGCGACATGTTATTGGAAATAGTTTTTCACATCTATGCGTTCAACCATTACAATCAAATCTGCCTGTGAGTCTCTGTCCAACTGCAAATCTGGCATTACAGGGACTGGACCCAGCCATCCCTGTCACTGCACACCGCTCCATCGCCCCAAGTGGGAGGTAACCCATAGCTACCGTATACAGGCAATAGGGAAATCTCAGGACACTGTCACCCTGGCAACTACGCTCTCACTTTTTAGAGACACCAATGTGCTGCAGAAATGACTGGACTTCCCAAGATATTCAAGATATTCCCAAGTTAACAAAAGGTGCTGCTGAGAACTGACTGAGGAGGATTCTGGGAGGAATCAGCTCAGCCACCAGGAGTGAACAAAAAGGAGGCAAGCTCCAGCCGAGAGGCCATTGTTGGAGCGGCCATTTTGAGAAGGGCTGCTTTGCTGTTGAAGTGCTGCTGGAGGTTTAAGTGTGAGTTTTCGTGGATACTGGGATACTCGGTGAGGAGGGTGATCAGCAACGTGGTACGGGTAAGTTAAAATTCTATTCTTTGTCTTCCTGTGAGTTGACAGAGATGGCAGTTAGGGCAGTGGAATGCTCCTTCTGCCAGATGTGGGAGATCAGGGAATAGTCTAGTGTCCCTGACGACTGAGTCTGCAGGAAGTGTGATCAGCTACAGCTCCTCACAAACTGTGTGGTTGAGGTGGAAAAAGAGTTGGATCCACTGAGGAGCATACAAGGGGCAGAGAGTGTGATAGACACGAGTTACAGTGATGTAGCCACACCACAGGTTCAGTCAGGGAGATGGGTGACTGCCAGGAGAGGCAGGTAGTGCAGGAGTCTCCAGTGGCTTTTCCCCTCTCTAACAGGGATACCATTTGGGATACTGTTGGGGGGTATAACCTCTCTCAGGAAAGTGCAACAGCAGCAGACAGGCCTGTGGTACCATGAATGGCTTAGCTGCAAACCTTTGGGAAGGCAATTACATAGAACATTAGGTAACTCGCCAGTCAGGGTCACAGACAGGGTATCTGTGGCTGTGACCGAGACTCCAGGATGGTGTGCTCCCTCCCTGGTGTCAGGGCTGAGGGTGTCTCTGAACATTGTATCGAATTCCTCAGGGGGAGGATGAGCGGGCAGAGGTTATTGTACACATTGGTACCAACAACATAGGGAGGAAAAGAGGTGAGGTCCTGAAGAGTCATGAAAGGGAGTTAAGCAGATGGTTAAAATGTAGGATCTCAAGGGAAGTAACTTGGGAACTATTAGTTTCAGCGAGAACAAGAAAAGGGGGATTTAGCAGATGAAATGTGTGGCTAAGAGCTGGTGCAGGGGCAGGGATTCAGATTCTTGGATCATTGGGACATGTTCTGGGGCAGAGGTGATCTGCCCAAGTGGGACATTTTGTAACTGAACTGGAGGGAGTCAATATCCTGGTGGGGAGATTTGTGAGAGCCACTTGTGATGAGTAAAACTAATCTGGCAGGGAGATGAGGACAGGTGTTGGGGGACATCCAAAGGAGCAGGGAGACATAACAGAAGGTTGATGACAGGAGAGAAGATAATGAGAGCAAGTAAAACAGTCGAGGCAGTGTTGGTAATAATCGTACTAGACAGGGCCGAGAGGGGAGATACACAAATAGGTTGAGAGGGACAACATTTTCCCACAGAAGGTGGTGAGTGTCTGGAATGGGCTCCCAGAGGTAGTGATAGAAGTGAGTACAATATTGTCACTTAAGAAACATTTAGACAGGTACATGGTTGTGATAGGCAGAGAGGGATATGGACTAAACGTATACAAACTGCACAAGTTTAATTGTACCAACTGGGTAGCATGGACAAGTTGGGCCGAAGGGCCTGTTTCCATGCTGTAAACCTGTATGACACTAAATGCTCTGAGCTGTTTGGGGAAGGAGCTGCAAGGTACAATATTAAAGGGTCTGCCCTTCAGTGTTTGGGTGTGTGCTGAGTGACCTTGCCCTTTGAAGGGGCCTCCCATTGCATGGACTTGCAGATACCCCACCCCCACCCGAGGCTGCACATCCAAACACTTACCCTGCTGGCCTCATGTTCAGGTGCAGCCATCTTCATTTCTGAGTCACAGCAGGATGGAAGGCAAGAGCAGGCTTCCCTCAGACACTGAGTTCCAGCCTCCTCCTCTGCACACAGGGGAACCCTCAAGGATAAAATGGCCCTTCCTGCTAGCACACCCCCACACCCTGTTAACCTCTCAGACCTCACACTTCTCCGAGTCCCCAACCAACTCATCTGCATCTACATACCCTCCGGCCCTGAGCCCAGTCCCGTCAGGTCAATTTGCCAGGTTTGGGATTGCACTGCCCCCCCTCCCCCTTGGGAATCACCAGGTTCCCAGTCAGACCTCTTTCCATGACTGGAATTGTTAGTGTCTAGTTTCTATCCAGAGAATGATTGAATGGGCATCTGCATGTTAATGAGGTGAGATTTGGTGTTAATGTGGGTGATTATGAGCAAAGTCAATAAAGGCCTCTCACCACAGCCCACCTTGTTCTTGCCCCAATATTACTCGCTAGGTTCCAGTTGTACTCTAACTGTTCACTCTTTGTCAATCGTTTTGCCATTTTGAGCTGACTTTTATTTTCTGTTCCTGACTTACCAGCCAACGTTTAGCAATTATCTGCTTTTTATTGAACTTCAATGTCATTTTAAACGCGGATGGTGGGTGCTCCATTTGGAAGTTTTCCTTTCTCATTTTGAATGTATTTATTGTGTGTAATCTGAATTATGTCCTTCAATGCTGACCACTACTGAGTTCTCCCTGAACCTCATTTCCATGTTCACTTTCATGCTCTCAAATCTACCCTTACTTAAATTTATAACACAGGTCTAGGACCCACCCTTCTCTCCCTCACACTCTGTTTCCCCATCGGCTGTAATTTTTCCTGCTTCACATATTTCTCCACTTACATATTTATAATTTACTATTGAATCAATATATGTCACTCTATTAGACTGTGCATTCCGAATCCGAATCACTCATTGTGTAGAACAAATATGTTCATGTCACCCTCTGCTTCTTTTGCCAGTCATATTAAATCTGTGTGCTCTGATTATTGCCATTACAGGTCTTTTGGAGCATAGAAACTGGAGGATGCCATTCAGCCCATCAAGTCTTCTCTGCCATTTAATTCAATCCTGACTGACCAGACACTTCAATGCCTTTTATAGACGATCCTCCTAACTCTTTATGTGATTGATACTCAAAGATTTATCAACCACTACTTTCGATAGACTCGTAGGCTGAGCTGCCACAGCCCTCTATGAAAGAGCTTTCCAAAGATATTGAACAAAACAATTTCTCATCAACAGAGTCCTAAATGGCATGTTTCTTATTCTTAATCAATGCTTATTTCGAGTCTCCTTGACCGATATATTCCTGTATCTATTTTGTATATCCTGGCAAGCATTCTGTAGATTTCCCACATGACAATAACTCCGATTTCCCTGGTCCATCCATGTATCTGAATTCCCTTCGTGCTGGAACCCGCACTGGTTAAAATGTCCTCATACCCATTGGAAAATTTCCACGTCCTTATTAAAGTGTGCTGCCTAGTACTGGTCACAGAGCAGAAAGCCCAAAGATATAAACATCAAATTCATCACTGATTGTTCTGACATAATACAAAGGTCTTCTCCAACTCCTTCACACTACCCTCTTGGTTCCAGCATAATGTAGCATTCCCCTTGGTAACTGCTGTGCCGATGGAATCGTTGAACTGACTGCTGTTCTGAATGTATTTAAGATGGTCGTTGTGATGACTCTGTATTCCCCCATATGCCCTCCCTCCATAAGCGTTCTTTCTTGATTGACTTGGCCAGTGATGATCAAGTGGTCGAATCCCTCAGTAAAACTGGTGATGTCAATCTTGATTCATTGACTTAAACAGCACCGAAGGAGGTTGGTCAACAAAGATCTGACAACACTAATGCCACTTTACACCTGTAGCTCTGGAGACCATCAAACAGAAGTGAATATTTAATGACTGATTAAGGGTTAAAATCGTTTCAACTCAATGCCTTTTCAGAAGGTGAGTTCCAGATGCCCACCTCGCTCTGGGGAGAAAAAAAAAAATTCTCTCCTCTTTACCCTCTGCTTCTCACGGTAAATCTCTGCCTCCTGTTTATTGACCTCTTTACTCATGGCGCAAGTGTCTTTCTATTCACCCTATCTCCAGCCCTCATAATCTTGTACTCCTCGATCAGGTCCCCTCTCACTCCTTACTGCTCCAAGGTAAACAGCCCCAGCCATTCCAATCTTTCCTCATTGCTCAGACCCTCCAGCCCAGACAACATTCTGGTGAATCTCCTCTGTTTCCTCTCGAGTGCAATCACATCCTTCCTATAATGTTGGTGACCAGAACGACAGACAGGACTCCAATTGTGGCCTAACCAATGCACAACACCACCACCCAACCCGTCCTTTTCATCTAAGCCTCTGCTAATAAAAGACAAGTATCTAAAATGCCTTCTTAACCAGGTTATCTACCTGACCTGCTATCATCAGGGATGTGTGGCTATGCATCCGAGGTCTCTCTGATCATCAGTCCTTTCCAGGGCCCTATCATTCAGAGAGTAATCCCTTGCCTTGTAAGCCCCTCCTAAAATAAAACATAGAACAATCCTGTGCAGTACAGGCTGTTCGTTCCTCGATGTTGCTCCAACTTAAGAAGTTAATCTGATGCCCAACCTACACCATTCCATTATTATCCATATGTATGTCCAATGCCCATTTAAATACCCTTGCCATGCCACGCCCCTCCTACTCTCTGAGTAAAGAAACTACCCGTGATGTCTGTCCGAAATCTATTACCCTTCAATTTAAATCTATGCCCCCTCATGTTAGCCTTCACCATCTGAGGAAAAAGGATCTCACTATCCATCATATCTAACCCTCTGATTATCTTTGACGTCTCGATCAGGTCACCTCTCAACCTTTTTCTCTGCAACGAAAACAGCCTCAAGTCCCTCAGCCTTTCCTCATAAGACCTTGCCTCCATACCAGCAACATGCAAGTAAATCTCCACTGAACCCTTTCCATAGCTTCCCCATCCTTTCCCAGAACTCCACAAAATACTCCAGGTGGGGCCTGACCAGTTTCTTGTACAGCTGAAGCATGACCTCATGGCTCTGAAACTCAATCTCCCTACCAATAAACTTCAACACACCATATGTCTTCTTAACAGCCCTGTCAACGTGGGTTGCAACTTTCAGGGATTTATGCACCTGGACACTTAGAACTCTCTGTTCATCTACACTGCCAAGAATTTTACCATTAGCCCAGAACTCTGCATTCCTGTTACTTCTTCTGAAGTGAACTATCTTGCACTTTTCTGCATTAATCTCCATTTGCCACTTCTCAGCCCAGCTCTGCATCTTATCTATGTCCCTCGGTAGCCCACAACAGGGGCTGCATGGTGGCTCAGTTGTTAGCACTGCTGCCTCACAGCACCAGGGATCAGGTTTTGATTCCAGCCTCAGGCGAAAGTCTGTATGGAGTTTGCACATTCTTCCCATGTCTGTGTGGGTTTCCACCCACAATCCAAAGATGTGCAGCTCAGGTGAATTAGACATGCTAAATTGCACATAGTGTTAGGTACATCAGTCAAGAGTAAATGTAAGGAAATGGGTCTGGGTTGGTTATTCTTCAGAGGGTCGGTATGGACTTGTTGGGCTGAAGGACATGTTTCCACGCTGTATGGAATCTTGTCTTTTGGCAATATCTGCAAAGCTACCTACCTCAGTGTCATCTGCAAATTTACTAACCAATCCTTCTACGCCCACATCCAGATCATTTATAAAAATGACAAACAGCAGTGGCTCCAAAACAGAAGCGAGCAGCACACTGCTGGTAACTGAGCTCCAGTATGAATATTTCCCATTTGCCACTACCCTCTGTCTTCATTCAGCTCGCCAACTTCTGATTTAAACCGCTGAATCAACTTCAGTCCTGAAATTCCATATTTTGTGCAATAGCCAACCATATGGAGCCTTATCAAAAGGCTTACTGACGTCCAATCCCTCGTAACCTTTTCCAAGACCTTACCCACAACTGAATTAAGGCTCATTGGTCTATAATTACCAGGGTTGGCCCAAATCCTCTTCTTAAAGAAGGGAACAACATTTGCTATCCTCCAGTCTTATGGCAGTACTCCTGTTGACATTGATGACATAAAGGTCAATGCCAAAGGCCCTGCAATGTCCTCCCTGGCTTCCCAGAGAATCTGGGGGTAAATCCCATCCAGCCCAGGGGGCTTGGCTATTTTCAGATCTTCCAAAATGATAAAAACCTCCTCTTTGCCAACTGCAATCCTATCTAACCTAATAGACAGTATCTCGATATTCCCACTGACATTGACCTTTTCCAATGTGAATACTGATGAAGGGAAAGTAACCCTTTTATCAGGTTGAGTTCCTGTTGTCCCTGCTCTGCCCAGCTGCCCAGGCCATCGCTATCCTCCTGCAGGTTACAGATATCCTCCTCACTTTTTACCACCCTGCCAAGTTTCATGCCATCTGTGAACCTCTTTATCATATTCCCTGAATTTAAGTCTAAATGATTCATCGACACAACAGACAGCAAGCTCTGAGAAACCCCACAGGAAACAGACTTCCTGTCACAGAGACATCCCTCAACCATTCCCCTCTCCTTCCTGCCTCTCAGCCAGTTTTCGATCCAACATGCCACTTACCTGGGATCCCATTGGCCCTTACTGTCTTGAACAATCTGCATGAGGACCTTTACCAAAAGCCTTGCTGAAGTCCATGTAGACCACATCAAATGCACTGCCCTCATCAACACGCCAGGTTACCTCCTCAAAATATTCAGCAGTTATCAAGCACAAACTTTCTGTAACGAATCCTGTGTCTGAGTAATTATTCTCTCTTCAGGTGCAGGTATAGTCTCCCTGCCCTGTCCTTTTGGTCTCCTTTGTTGATGTATTTCTCTTGCAGCTGTGAGACAGAAAGGGAACCGAGATTGTCGAGCTTGCAGTTCTGAAACCACGTTGGGAATTGGGGGCAGATGCCTTAAGCCAGTGTCTGCAGCCTGACAAGGCCACATGGGGAAATCCTTTTCCAATGCAGGGAGGCTTAGCAGGGAGACACCTCGACAGTTATGGCAATCTCTGCAGTTGCTCTTGTTCATGTACAGGGTCACAATCCTTGCATCACACACTCCCTGTGGAAATGTCCCCTCCTCCAGAAGAAACAGTGAGGTTAGTGCAGAAGCTGCAGGAGTGGGGGTTTCTGTGCTTGATGAGGACTGGGAAAAGTGACTGGAGCTTTGTCCATGAGTGTGTGTTAATAGCTTTGTTAAAGCTCTCCACTGAGGGTTTGATTCCCAGCTCTGAGGTAACAGGGAGGCTTTTTAATGGTGTCTAGAGCTTCCTCAGTGACAATGTTCTCCCTGTGTTATAGCTCAAGGCGAGGATCTCCCCATCTCTCCAACTATTTGTTACAGAGGGTGATGATCTCTCCTGCCTTTGTTTCAGTCGAGCTGTTACTTTTCCTCATGCATCTTTCACCTTTCCCATCCCTTCATCCACACATTTCCCTGTGATGGAGTAGCTGTGGATATTCCTGCAGAGTTAGAAATGTTATTATTGGATCGTTGCTCAGCATTCTCTTGGACTTCACTTCAAATGGCTCTTCCTGCATTCAGAGATTCCTCACTCAGATCTCTCTTGTAATCGATGAGAGTGGAGATCTTGGCTTCAATGACAGGCTCTATCACAGTATGTGTAACCTCAAACCAGTCTGTGATGCTTAACTGCTGCTTCTTGTCTGTTCAGGGTGTGGTATTATAGATGATGGTGTCTCATATCGTCTGAGACTTCTGCTTTCTGAGTGGGAATGCTGCAAAGTGCCTTTCAGTCTTCTTGTGGAAGTGTTGCTATGTATTTGAGAAAGCAGTATGACTGACGTTAACATAAGGGCAGTACATCTGCTTTGAATGAAAAAGAACTTCAAGGGTTCCCCGCTTACTTTGGTCCAAATCAGAGAGATGTGTGCTTCAAAGTATAAAGGATTTATTTTTGATGGCTCCTCTTGAGAGTTATCTTTTGATTTTCAGGGCTACCTTTACACTCTCACTGTCTCCTTTATTAATTGATGCAGTCAACATCTTACATTACCTTCTGTGTATGTTTTGCTGTGTTGGATACTTACATTTGTAAGCAGAATTCAAGGAACTTATCAATTTTATTAAGGAGTATGAACCCCCAATCAAGCCACAATGTTCTTGGAAAAGATTAATTTCCTGGATGGATGCTGTAATTAAGTTGGTACAAGAGCACAGGCATAACTTAGCAAAATATGTTTTTTCCCACTATAGCTGACACACACTTCATGAGACACACAAAGCTGTAATGATAAGCATCCTTCTTACAGACTGGAGAAGTGACCGCTCATGGATTTCCACACATATTCACAAAATTGGAATATTTCTCCACCATATTGTTGCTACCTTTTTATTACTGAGATATGAGAAAATGAATATTTATTTCAATAAAATGTGGAGCTGGAAAGGCCCAGTAGGTCCGACAGCATCAGAGAAGCAGGCAAGTCCTGATGAAGCATCCCGACCTAAAACATTGCCTTTCCTGCTCCTCTGATGCTGCCTGACCTGCTGGGCCTTTCCAGTTCCACATTTCATCCTCTCTAACTTCAAGCACCTGCACTCCTTATTATCTCCAATAAATATTTATCTCTTTGTTAACTGATCAGATAAAAGTTTCAGATGTCAAATTCAAAATAAAATAAAACAACTTATATAATGTACATGACAATAGCATCCACTGATCACTCTCCCATCGAGTATCCCCTGACCATATGTCGCCTTAATCTGGAAAGAACTGAAAATGTGTTGCTGGAAAAGCGCAGCAGGTCAGGCAGCATCCAAAGAACAGGAGAATCGACTTCTTCAGGAAGATTTTAAATCTTCTCGTAGATTTTAATCTGGAAAGACCACATCCATTTGCAAGTAATTAATTCCCTCAATGATTTCATGTTTACCTCATTCCTGGTCAGCTGAAATTTTTTTTATTAACAGTTTTGAAACTAGTCTCTGCTTGCAATGTCCCTCTTCTCTCTCACTTCAGACTTCACAACCTCTCACTCCCTCAACCATCCTCTCGTAGTTTTTAACCCTTTCTCTGTCTCTCTCTTTCTCTCTCTCTCCCTCCCACTCTCTTGCAGTTTCACTCTCCCTCTTTCATTCCCATCCTTCCTCTCCCTCTACCACCCTCTCGTGGTTTTTAACTCTTTCTCTCGCTCTCCAATATCGTTCTCTCTGACTCTTTCTATCCCTCCCACTGTCTTGCAGTGTCAGTCTCTCTTTTCCATCCCCCTCCTTCCTGTCTCACTTGTCCTCGTGTGACCTCTCTTTGTTCCCCATCCCACTGGTTTCTCAGTACCCCTCAGCACCATTGTGTCAGCACCATCTCCTGGCAGTTTTCTTATGGCCTCCCCATAATTTCCCAATCCCAACATGGCCTCCTTGTCTCGTCTGGGATTACTTGGAACTTCCCTCTTGCCCCTACAACACTCCTGGACCTGTCTGCAATGGCTGGCTTGGCTCCTCCCTCTGGCTCTCCCTCCCAGACCTGGTTTCCATCCACTTGCTCCAAGCCCACAACCCACCTTCCCCCAGAGAGACCCTTATTGGCAGAATTACTGAGCTGCATACTGGACCTGCATCCAAACCCTACTCACCAATAACAAGTTGTTTCCCTCTTGCATTTGTCACTGATAGGCTGCTTCTCTGCATGCTTGCTGTTGATAGGCTCATCACTAAACCTATGTTTGGAGGAGCACCTGCTTTCCATTCTCACCAGCATCTGGGGACTTTTGGAAAATTAAAACCAGCGCATCTGCTATCTCATTCAGCATTCCCTTGAAAACCTTTGGATGCATTTTGTCAGAATCTGGGATAAGTCAGTCTTTAGTTCAAATAATTTTCTGAGTAACCATTTCTCATGAATGTCATTGTTTTTAGATCGTACCTTCCTTTCAAGATTCGAAAATTACTAAAAGTCTCGTAAATTGCTCACATTGATTTTATTTAGGTGTAACTTTACTCTTAGCTGGAATTAACATGTTCTTGTTTATCTTCCTTTCTCAAAGTTAACATAGTGACAATAGTGATTCTGTCGCAGAGAAAATGTGATCTTTCTAAATGTATCACTCGCTACCTGGTGGCCATGGCAGCAGTGGACTTATTGCTCATGATCATTGATCTGATATTGAGACACATTCCAATTATTTATAAAACTGAATTTACATTTCTGAAGACCGTCCCCGTGTGTAACATCCATGCCGTCCTGGTTTTTGCAGCTATAGACTGCTCTGTCTGGTTCACTGTCGCTTTCACCTTTGATCGATTTGTGGCCATTTGTTGTCAAAAGATGAAAGACAACTATTGCACTGAGAAAACTGCAGCCGTGATTCTGGGAACAATAACTGTGCTCAGCTGTTTAAAGAACATTTCCTGGTATTTTATGCTAACACCTTGGTATAGTCTGAGAAACCAGCCCTGGTTTTGTTTGGCAAAAAAGTATATTATATTTTCTCCCGTCTGAGGATCAATTGAGCTTATTCACTACATTCTGACCCCAGCACTCCCATTTGTTCTGGTTCTGCTGCTCAATGCTCTCACTGGGAGGTACATTTTAGTGGCCAGCAGAGCCCGCAGGAGACTCCAGTCTGACAGCAGGGGGCAGCATTCCAAGGACCGACACTTGGAGAGCCGAAGGAAATCCATCATTTTAATGTTTGTTATCTCAGGGAATTTTGTCCTGTTATGGTCAATGTTTCTGGTGTATTCTGTGTGGAAACGAATGCACCGTTTGGGTTTTAAGGCTGTCGTTTTCCAATACATTTTACGAGATGTAGGATTCATTCTCCAGCTCCTGAGTAGCTGCACAAACACATGTATATATGCCGTGACCCAGACTAAGTTCAGAGAACAGCTGAAGAACATGGAAACATACCCTTTTGCTCGATTAGTGACATTTATGAAAAGATGAGATGGATTGATGTATTCTGGGTTCAAAAACCATTTGGTTGGGGAATTGTCTGGTTAAATGTTTTCATAATGAAGCATGTACCAGGCCAACAGGAATGGTCAGTTTTACATTTTATTCATCAAATTTCCCATGTAACACAAGCAGTCGGTCTGTACCAGTTCCAACTGCCTGGTCTTATGAAGGTGTAAAGGGTACACTGAACATAACAGTGCAGTACAGGCCCTTCGGCCCTCGATGTTGCGCCGCCCTGTCATACTAATCTGAAGCCCCTCCCACCTACACTATTCCATGTACGTCCATTTGCCTGTCCAATGACGACTTAAATGCACTGAAACTTGGTGAATCTACTACCGATGCAGGCAAAGCATTCCATACCCTTACTACTCTCTGAGTGAAGAAACTACCTCTGACATCTGTCTTACACCTATCTCCCCTCACTTTAAAGTTGTGTCCCCTTGTGTTTGCCGTCCCTATACTTGGAAAAAGGCTCTCCCTGTCCACCCTATCTAACCCTCTGATTATCTTGTATGTCTCTATTAAGTCACCGCTCAACCTTCTTCTCTCTAACGAGAACAGGCTCAAGACCCTCAGCCTTTCCTCGTAAGACCTCCCCTCCATACCAGACAACATCCTAGTAAATCTCCTCTGCGCCCTTTCCAAAGCTTCCACATGCTTCTTATAAAGCGGTGACCAGAACTGTACACAATAGTCCAAGTGTGGCTGTACCAGAGCTTTGTACAGCTGCAGCATAACCTCCTGGTTCCGGAACTCAATCCCTCTTATTAATAAAGGCCCAAACACTTTATGTCTTCTTAACAACCCTTTCAATCTGGGAGGCAACTTTCAGGGATCTGTGTACATGGACACCGAGATCTCTCTGCTCATCTGCACTCCCAAGAATCCTACCATTATCCCAGTACTTTGCATTCTGATTACTCCGGCCAAAGTGTATCACCTCACACTTGTCCACATTAAACTCCATTTGCCACCTCTCAGTCCAGCTCTGCATCCTATCTATGTCTCTCTGCAACCTACTACATCCTTTGTCACTATTCACAACTCCACCAACCTTAGTGTCATCCGCAAATTTACTAACCCACCCTTCTCAGCCCTCATACAGGTCATTTATAAAATTGGTGAACAGCAGTGGACCCAACACCGACCCTTGCAGTACACCGCTAGTAACTGGACACCAAGCTGAACATGTTCCATCAACTACAACCCTCTGTTTTCTTTCAGCAAGCCAATTACTGATCCAAACTGCTATTTCTCCCACAATCCCATTCCTCCTCATTTTGTATAATAGCCTACTGTGGGGAACCTTATCGAATGCCTTGCTGAAGTCCATATACACGACATCAACCAGTTTACTCTCATCTACCTGTTTGGTCACTTTGTCAAAAAACTCAATAAGATTTGTTAGGCACGACCTACCCTTCACAAAACCGTTCTGACTGCCCCTGATCAGATTATTCTTTTCTAGATGGTTATAAATCCTATCTCTTATAACTTTTTTCAACACTTTACCAACAACTGAAGTGAGACTCACTGGTCTGTAATTATCAGGGTTGTCTCTACTACCCTTTTTGAACAAGGGAACCACATTTGCTATCCTCCAGTCCTCAGGCACTATTCCTGTAGACAGTGATGATTTGAAGATCAATGCCAAAGGCTCGGCAGTCTCTTCCCTTGCTTCCCTGAGGATCCTAGGATAGATCCCATCCGGCCCAGGGGACCTGTCTATTTTCACACTCTGCAGTATTTCTAATACCTCTTCCTTGTGAACCTCAATCTCTTCTCATCTCGATGCAAGTATCTCTGCATCTTCCTCACCAACATTTTCATTTTCTATAGTGAACACTGTCGAAAAATATTTATTTAGTGCTTCCCCATCTCCTCTGACTCCACACACAACTTCCCACAATTATCCTTGATTGGCCCTAATTTAACTCTCGTCATTCTTTTATTCCTGACATACCTATGGAAAGCCTTAGGGTTAACCCTGATCCTATCCGCCAACAACTTCTCATGTCCCCTCCTGGCTCTCCTGAGCTCTCTTTTTAGGTCTTTCCTGACTTCCTTGTAACCCTCAAGCACCTTAACTGAGTTTTCACATTTTGTCCGAACATAAGCCTTCTTCTTCTCCTTGACCAGGGATTCCACTTCCTCAGTAAACCACAGCTCACGCGTTCTATATCTTCCTCCCTGCCTGACAGGTACATACTTACCTAGGACACACAGGAGCTTTTCCTTGAATAAGCTCCACATTTGTAATGTGCTCAACCCCTGTAGTTTCCTTCCCCATTCTTCGCTTCCCAAATCTTTCCTAATTGCATCGTAATTTCTCTTCCCCCAGCTGTAACTCTTGCTCGGTGGAGTACACCTATCCCTTTCCATCGCTAAAGTAAACCTGACAGAATTGTGATCACTGTCTCCAAAGTGCTCACCTACTTCCAAATCTAACAGCTGGCCAGGCTTGTTATCCAGTACTAAATCTAAAGTGGCTTCGCCCCTTGTAGGCCTGTCTACATACTGGGTCAGGAAGCCCTCCTGCACACACTAGACAAAAACTGACCCACCTATAGCTCTTGTGACCCCAGTCAATATTTAGATAGTTGAAGTCCCCCATGACAACGACCGTGCCTCTCACTCCTATCGAGAATCAGCTTTGCTATCCTTTCCTCTACATCTCTGGGACTATTCGGAGGCCGATAGAAAGCTCCCAGCATGGTGACTTCTCCTTTCCTGTTCCTAACCTCAGCCCATACTACCTCAGTTAATGAGTCCCCAAACATCCTTTCTACAACTGTAATATTGTCCCTGATCAACAATGCCACACCGCCCCCTCTTTTAACATCTTCTCTGTTCTTACTGAAACATCTGAATCCTGGAACCTGCAACAGCCATTCCTGTCCCTGCTCTATCCATGTCTCCGTAATGGCCACAACATCGAAGTCCCAGGTACCCACGCTGCCAGTTCACCCACTTTATTTCGGACGCTCCTCACATGGAAGTACACACACTTCAAACCAGGTTCTCACTTGCCAGTGTCAGGTACTTCACTTAGGAACTCCCTACTCTCATTCTCTTCTGTACCTGTCCTACAGTTTTGGTTCCCAGCCCCCTGCTGTATTAGTTTAAATCAACCTTAATAGCTTTAGCGGATTTCCCCCCCAGGATATTGGTACCCCTCTGGTTTAGATGAAGACCATCCTGCTTGTAGAGGTCCCACCTACCCCAGAAAGAGCTCTAATTATCCAAAAACCCGAAACCCGCCCTCCTGCACCATCTCTGTAGCCACGTGTTCAACCCCCTTCTCTCCCTATTCCTCACCTCACTGGCACGTGGCACGAACAGCAAACCAGAGAAAACAACTCTGTTTGTCTGAGCTCTCAGCTTCCATCCTAGCTCCCTGAATTTCTGCCTCAAGTCCCCATCTCTCTTCCGACCTATGTCACTGGTGCCAATGTGGACCATGACTTGGGGCTGCTCTCCCTCCCCCCGAAGGATCCCAAAAACACGAACAGAGACTGTATCTTGAAGAGAGTTAATTGCTCGCAGAACTACCTAATACAGCACCAAGGTACCTATGTAGCATTGGGTCAAACTTCTAGATTAGTTAGGTTACCTGGAGATGTCAAAACAAATTCAAATTTGGCCAATCCTTTGAAATCATGCCCCAAAATACCAATCTCCAATAAAGTTTGCATTAGCGTTTTGACAATATTAACACAAATGAAATGATCCAATGCTTCAGAATATAAAACCTGAAAAAAATTGAACATTTGGAGGAGAACTGCCAAGCCACCAACATACGCAGACTGCCCGGAGAATAACTCTCTTAAAGGTACATTAGCCCTTATAACCTTCATAACACCTCCCCACTGAAGAAAACAAATGAAAAAGTGGCTTTTTTTTCTATTCTTTAAACCAATTACCTTAACATACAGATAACGTTAATCGAAGTTCACCCTAACTTCCTCCTGAGGTTTGGTTGCTGTTTTGATAACAATTCAACTGTGACCAACAAATTTAGACCAAACACTCAGCCCTTCAAAGCCAATCGAATTTCAAATCTGATGATATTGACAGCCTGAAACCAATCCAACGATAGGAATTTCAGGTGGAATCCAGGGGGTAAAAACAATTGTTTTTGAACATCGAGGAGAAAGTGAACCAACAGCATTGAACAGCTCTGAAAGAAATCTCAGAACGCACCCATTATTAAAGGTACAAAGGAATTTTATACAAAGATACTCACAGTCAAAACAGCTCAGGGGGAAACAGCAGGATTAAAAGGATGGAAGTCAACAGCACATTCAGAAGAGCAGAAGGAAAGCAGCATATGCTACTGTTTGGATTTTGAGAGATGGAATTAATTTAATGTTTCGTAATTGTGTAATTGAAGCAGCATTTTAATTGGATTGGGGTCAGATAGGGAAAAGGGGATTGGGTTTGTTCATCGTTTTAGTTTAGTGTCCACTACTGAGTTAGAAGAATGAATGGTAATGTTTATCTTTACAGAGTGGAAATCAGGGGGTTTCTTTCACTCAGATGTGGTGAAAGAGGCAAAGCTGGTGGGATTAGTGGAAGTAGTAAAGGGAACCTCAATAGAGGTCAAGGAGCTGCAGGAGAGTGCACAGAATACCCAGGGACTACGTCTTGAGTTAGTGCCTGATCTCAATGAAGTCTTCACCTCTCTGGGTAGCGTTTACTCAGGAAGAACTGGGGGAGAAAGGAAAGAAGTTGCAATTTCAAGAGATACAGGATCTGGTGAGTGTCTAATACTCAGAGATGAAAGTATTTGCACTCCTTCTGAACAGTTTTCTACAAGAGTGGTAATTTGTGGAATCGATGGACTGAAAATTTGCATTCCTCTGTCTAAGATCAGGTTGGAGAGCCAAATCAAGTTTGGGGAAGTGATAGCGAGAGTTACTGACAGATTGTTACTTCCAGGAATACAGTTTGTTCTTGGAAATAACCTAGTAGGATCCAAGGTGGGAGTGATACCCCTTGTGTGCAGAAGCTGAAGGAGGACCAGGGAACTGAGGTCTTTAAAAAATATATCTTGGATTTTTTTTCCAGACTGTGGAATAAAAAAGATAAGTTACAGCAAGAAGGAAGCACTAAAGAGAAAGATGAAGGAGTTGAGGTTCAGTTAGCTGACACCCTGTTTGATGTAATGGTTCAGGGAAACCCTGAACAGACAGAGGGTCAGGCAGAGGTGTTTAATCCTGTAAGACTAATGAAAGATGTCACGATAAAATATCTATATCATGATGCATACTCAGTAATGGAATCAGAATGTATTCCTGAGGGTTATTCTCTTAAGGAGAGAATCCAAAGGCGAATGTGGAGACCATGGCAGGTTAGTGCAGCGGAGTAGTGGGGAAGTGCACCAGATTGCATTGCCAGTTGCATAGAGACAGGAAGTGCTTTGGCTAGCACATGAATTACTTATAGGAGGTCACCTAGGTGTGAGGAAGATTCAGGCTAAGATACAAAACCATGTCTGTTGGCCTGGACAGCATAAGCATGTGGTTCAAGTTTGTTGTACCTGTTATACATACCAAATGGTAGTTAAGCCATGGGCAGTAATAAGCCTAGCCCCTTTGTTAATAATTCCCACATTCAAAAAGCCTTTCTCAAAGGTTATGATTGATTGTGTAGGTCCCCTCCCTAAAATTAAAAGTGGGAACCAATATTTGCTGACCAAAATGGATGTGTCTGCCAGCTTTCTGGAGGCAATTCCATTATGGAGTGTTTAGGTTAAAAGGATGGTGAAGGAGTTGGTAGCTTTCTTTACCTGGTATGGGCTACCCAGGGAGATTCACTCAGACCAAGGGTCTAACATTACTGCTAAACTATTTGTGGAAGTCATGGATAGTTTGGCACACAGCACTTTAAATCAAGTGTAGACCATCCTGCATCCCAGGGAGCATTGGAAAGGTAGCATCAGACCCTGAAGCCCATGTTAAGAGCTTACAACCAGGATTACCTGAATGATTGGACTAAAGGTATCCCATTCCTTTTGTTTGCCATTCGAGATGCCCAAATGAATCAACTCAGTCTTGATGCAGGAAAATGAAGATGGAATTGAACAGCCAATTGGCTATTTTTCAAAAAAACTCAATATCCAACAGAGAGAATGTTCCACCATTGAGAAAGATTTATTGAGTTTGAATTTACAACATTTTAATATTTTTGTGATGAATAATATTTCAGAGATGGTTGTGTATAAGGATCACAACTTTCTCACATGTTTGGAAAGATTTAAAAGATAAAAATATGAGACTATTTCATTAGAGTCTTATGTCACAGACTTCTAGTTAATAAATGATACATGTTGCGGCTCATACAATGTTATTGCAGACGTGTTATCACAGAATTAAAAGAAAATGGAAAGACAAGGTTGGACTACATCAATTCCAATGTTATATAAATGTGCAGAATTAGTATGAGGGGAATAATTTATATTAATTGCATATGTATTTAATAATAATAGCTTTAAGATACAGAAACAAAAATGAAGCCGTCGTTTCATTATGATTGTTCATTCTTTCTTAAGGCGGGAGGGGAAGGTGTTACAATGTATATGGTCATTTTAAGATAGAAAGTGTTTTCTGCATTTAGATCACAGCCACCATTGCCAGTATAGAGAACAGCTGGGAGAAGGACTGTTCCAAAATAGATACATATAATAGTTGGCTATTCAACTGATACCTGAGTTTTTGTTGCTGTTTTGTCAACAATTCAAATGCAACCATGAATTTTACTTGTGCCCAGGATACCAAAACCCAACTGAATTTGAATTTATTGTATTGACAACATCGTACCAATGAGAGGGTACAATGTTGGGGAGTATAAAATACAAAGGGAGTTTGAAAATTGGTCAGAGGAACAGCCATAGAGTCAAAGAGCAAGTGACATCTGAAGAAAAAAGACGTTGCTTTCAATGAAATCTCAGAAGGGAATATCTATTAAAAGTTCCTTTTCCTGTAAAAGCAGTTAGAAGTAAGAAGACGGCCCAGGGAGCAGACCACAGAATTGGAAGACTGGAAGGGAGACAGCTTACGGGACTGCATGGCCTTTGAGTGATTATATCAATGTAAAGTTTAATCGTTTTGTTAATGGAAAAGCATAAAGTTCAGGTCAGCTAAGAGATACCGGTTAGTTCGGGGAAAGAGTATTCAATTTGTTCATTGTTTTGGTTAGTACTCACTATTAAAGTAAAACAAATTGTGACTTTGTGTGTTAGTTGTGACTTTTCTTAGATAAAGTAAATTGAAATTGAAGGTGGAGATGAAAACGATGATATGCAGGATCCAGCTCCATGAGAACTTTCCACTTCTCTTTTGACTTCTTTCCTGAGGGAAGTTGGAAAGCAGTTTGCAGTTTATTCAGGTTCCATCTCTGGGGCTGTGACACAGCAACATTGACAGGAACATGACTCAGCCAGAACAGAACTGCAAACAGGTTGGGAAATAAAAAGAGATGTAGCAATATTGGTCAAAGACAGTAACGTAGCCCCTGAATTAGATACACTTCCTGAATTCGAATCTGTATGGTTGAAGGTCAGAAACAGGAAGGAAGCAGTGACCTTGTTGGGTGTTTATTGTGGAGCCCCAAGTAGTGGGCAGGAAGTAGAAGAGAGCATTTCTAGGCAGATTATGGAAATTTGCAGGAGAAGAAGGGTTGTGATAAACGGTGATTTCAATAACTGAGGTAGACTGGGTAAAAGATAGAACCTAGAAAAGTACAGCACAGAACAGGCCCTTCGGCCTACGATGTTGTACCGAGGATTAATCCCAGTGTAAAATAAAATAACCTTACCTACGTATCCTTCAACTCACTGCCATCCGTGTGCATGTCCAGCAAGCACTTGAATGTCCCTAACGCCTCAGGATGGAAGACAAAAGGGAAGTGGAATGTTCTCATGGGGCTGGATCCTGGTCTTCATCGCCTTCATCTCCAGCTTCAACTTCCCCTGCAGCAACAAGTCATAGAGTCATAAAGGCATAGAGACGGAAACAGCACGGAAACAGATTCTTTGGTTCAATGCGTCCATGCTGGCCAGATATACTAACCTAATCTAATCCCATTTGCCAGCACTTGGCCTGTATCCCTCCACCCTTCCTATTCATTTGTCCATCCAGATGTCTTATAAATGTTGTAATTGTTCCAGCCTCCATCACTTCCTCTGGCAGCTCATTCCACACACGCACCACCCCCATGTCAAAAGGTTGACCCTTATGCTCCTTTTAAGTCTTTGCCCTCTCACCCTTAACCAATGCCGTCTCGTTCTGTACTCCCCCACCCCAGGTAAAAGACCTTGTATATTTATCCCATCCATGCTCCTCAAACTCTGATGTTCCAGGGAAAACAGTCCCAGCTTATTCTGCCCCGCCGTCTAGTTCAAATCCTCCAACCTTAGTGTCACAAAACTGGTGCTTTTTCTAAAAGCTGTTCCTTTTCTCAAGGATACTGTGTCCTTGATTTTCTCAGAGGGGGTGTAAAACAGTCCGAGCTCTGAATTGGCTGTGCTGTTCCAGAGATTATAAGAATATTGGGAGGCCATTTGTTTAATACATAAACATATGAGACTTTAGGCCACAGCTTTCATGTTTACGAAGTAACCTGCGTAATGAAATGGGAGTGGTCAGTCCTAAAATCTGAAAAGTTTTTCGAGTCAGTTTAGCAGTGGCCTGGGTGGAAACAGGCTGCTCGACTCTCTCTCTCTCTCCTTCTGCCCTCTAACTTCGATCTGTCAGCCTTTGTTTCATTTTTACTCTGTGTTCAAAGGGGTTTGTTTATTGGGACTCTTGTGCACCTTCACAATATCATAATTAAGTCTAGGTTGGATAGCCTTATTTCTGCGGGTATTCTATATTCTGTTATTTCTGCTTTGCACCGTAATTTTATTTATTTTTTTCTTTTTTAAAACCTGATAGTCAACGTCGCTAATATACCCCAGATAATTTTCACTGTGCACTTACCTAAACAAATTGCAAAGTTACGGTCTGGGCTGCCAGCTTAAGAATGTTGTGAGTGGCCTGGCCTAGTCCATAACACATGGTAACATCCTCGGAAATCTTTTCTGAATCCTTTCATGTTTCACAACATCCTTCCGATAGGAAGAAGACCAGAACTGCACACAGTATTCCAAAAGTGGCCCAACCAGTGTCATGTACAGCCACAACATGACCTCCCAACTCCTGTACTCAATGCTCTGACCAATAAAGGAAAGCATACCAAACACCTTTTCCGCTATCCAATGTACCTGCGACTCTCAAGGAACTATGAACCTGAACGCCAAGTCCCCTTTGTTCAGCAACACAGTCCAGGACCTTACCATGAAGTGTATAATTCATACACAGGTTTGTTTTCCCAAAATGCAGCACCTCACACTTATCTAAGTTAAACTCCATCTGCCACTCCTCAGTCCATTGGCCCATCTGATCAAGATCCCATTTGCCTCTGAGGTAACCTTCTTTGTTGTCCACTACACCTCCAATTTTGATGTCATCTGCAAACTTATTAACTATACCTCCTCGGTTTACATCCAAATCATGTATATAAATCACAAAAGACAGCGGTCCCAACACATCATTGGTCATAGTTCTCCAGTCTGAAAAGCAACCCTCCACCACCACCCTCTTCTTCTACCTTTGAGCCAGTCCTACACCCAAATGGCTGGTTCTCCCTGTATTCCATAAGATCTAACCTTGATTATCAATCTCTAATAAGGAGCCTTATCGAATGCTTCACTGAAGTCCATATAGATCACGTCCACTACTCTGCCCTCTTTGTTACTTCTTCAAAAACTCAATCAATTTCATGAGACATGGTTTCCCATGCACAAAGCCACGCTGACTGTCTCTAATCAGTCCTTGCCTTTCTGAATACATGTAAATTCTGTCCCTCAAGAAACCCTCCAACAACTTTCCCACCACCAATGTCGGGCTCATCGGTCTATAGTTCCCTGCCTTTTCCTTACCACCTTTCTTAAGTAGTGGCACCACATTAGCCAACCTCCAGTCTTCCACCACCTCACCTGTGACTATCGATGATAATAATATCTCAGCAAGGGGCCTTCCCTAATTTCCCACAGAGTTCTAAGGTACACCTGATCAGGTCCTGGGGATTTATCCACTTTTTTTGCATTTCAAGACATCCAGTACCTACTCCTCTGTAATATGGACATTTTTAAAGATATCACCATCTATTTCCCCACATTCTATGTCTTCCATGGTCTTCTGCGCGGTAAACACTGATGCAAAATACTCTTTTAGTATCTCACCCTGTCTCCTGCGACTCCACACATAGGTTGCCTTGCTGATTTTTGAGTAGCCCTGTTCTCTCCTTAGTTACCCTTTTGTCTTTAACACATTCATAAAAACCCTTTGGATTCTCCTTTACCCTATTTGCCAAAGCTATCTCATGTCCCCTTTTTGCCCTCCTGATTTCCCTCTGAATTATACTCCTACTGCCTTTATACTCTTCCACGGATTCATTCGATCTCTTCCAGTCTATAAATCCGCTGTGGAGCAGTCTTCACAATGGGATTCACAGAGCTCCTCGACATCCTCTGCCTCCACCTCTTCAAATCCAACTTGCTTTGTCAGAGCGACACAATACCTATTGATTGTTGAAGCCCCTCTGATGGTTCAATGCCTTTAAAATCATGGAGTAAATCTGGGGGAAGCTTCTACCAAAGTGCATGCAGGCAGTGCTTACTGACATCACCCCAGACCTCCACCATGGTGTCAATAGCATTCTTAATGTTAAAGCTCCTCCAAAGGTGTCCCTAATACTGGCCATGAGGGACGAACTGTATACTGTCCTCATGATCCCCCTCAGTAGCTGCAATCAGCTTCCAGAATGCGTGCCTTATCTAATAAGCTTTAAAAGCTGCTATTGCATCCTGGCCCATGGGTTGAATGAAAGAGGTTGTGTTCGGAGGTAGGAATAAAACATTGGTGTTTTCAGAAAGCTCACCGGTGGTGGGAGGGTGGCTTGGTGCATTGTCCAGAATGAGGAGAACCTTGAAATCCAAATCCCTTCCCCTGCAATCGTTTCTAAAATTCACCCTCAAAGACATCAACAATACGGAAAGAGAAAATGTGCCCCGGCATCAAACCACTTTTGCTTGATCTGAAGTAAACACCAAGACTGGATTTAAGGGAACCGGGGATGGAATCGCCTGATAGCCAAAAGGTGTTCGCCTTTTTTAAAAAAATCATTCCCCAATTCACCAATCACGTTGCAGCCAAGTTATATCAGTGAAACGTGCGATGTAACAGAATTACCTGTGTCTAAAGCAGTTGTACCCTGGATGACTGAGGATATTAATAAGAAAATAAGGAAGATCAATGGAGCATATGATGCAGACGAGAATAATAATAGCAAGAGAAATCAGGAAGATCACCACAAAGGCAGGAGAGAGGCTCAGGCTCGAATAAGGAAGGCGAAGAAAAAGTGAGAGGAAAGGATGGCACGCTGTGCTCAAACAAACAGGAAAATGTTCTTCAAACAGAGGAATAGTGAAAGGTTAGTGAAGGATAGAGTGGAGCCCGGCAAAGGACAGGCAGAATAAGCTGCTGACTGAAGGAAATGACATGGTAGAGATACTAAAGGAGCACTTGCATCTGTCTTTAACAAATTAAAACATAGTGTGAATGGCTGAGTTAAAATATGAATGTTGAGCAACTGAGCAGTATAGTGATAGATAAAGAAGAGGTGCTAAAAGGTCTGGCACTTCAGGAAGAGAATTCGCTACACCCAGGCAGGATGCATCTAGTTTGCTGAGAGAATTCGGGAAGCAAAGAAATTGACAGGAATTTTCCAGACCTCTCTGTACACAGGAATAGTCCTGGGGGTTTGGACAACTGTAAAATGTGGCAGCGTTGTTTCAGAAATGAGCTAATGATAACCCAGGTGCCTACAGACCAAGCAGCTTGACATTATCTGATGGAGCTGAAAATATTTTGCTGGAAAAGCGCAGCAGGTCAGGCAGCATCCAAGGAACAGGAGAATCGACATTTCGGTCATAAGCCCTGAAGAAGAGCTAATGCCCGAAACGTCGATTCTCCTGGGCCTTGGATGCTGCCTGACCTGCTGCGCTTTTCCAGCAACACATTTTCAGCTCTGATCTCCAGCATCTGCAGCCCTCACTTTCACCATCTGATGGAGGCCATAATGCAGTATATGCGGAATAAGGACAGGGAAAATAAATAAATTCGAGACAGTTAACATGGCCTTGTCAAGGGCAGGTCATATCTAACAATCTGAACTGTGTTCCTTGACGGGGTGACAATGAAACAACTTAGAGTGAGATCTGTTTTTATTCTGATTTTTATAAACAATTTGGAGATGGAAGTTGAGGGCAAACTTTCTCAATTTGCAGATGATACGAAGTTAGGGAGAATAGTGAAATAGTTCCGGTGTGTGATTCTCTGAAAGTGGCAGCCCTATTTTTAAAGTGTGTCGCCCCCTCCGCTCCCAGTTCTAGATTCTCCCAGAAAAGATAACATCTTTTCCACATTGAATTGGTCAAGTCTCCTCAGGATCTTATATGTTTCAGTTAAGTCACCTCTGTATAGAAGTCTCCTACACACCAGAGTATACAGGCCGAGTCTGTCCAACCTTTCCTCATCAGGTACTCAGCACATTCCAGGTGTCAGACCAATAAACCTTCTCTGAACAGCTTCCACCATGTTAACAGCCTATGTGTACACTGACCAGTACTGTGCACTGTACTCCAGATGTGGTCTCACCAATGACCTGTATAACTGAAGCATAACCTGAATACTGTTGCATTCAGTTCCCCTCCTGATAAACCAGAGCATTCTATTAGTTTTTTTCTGAATCCTTGCTGTCCCTGCATACTGATTCGAGGATCACAGTTTCAGAGGAACAGAAACAGGAGCAGGCCATTTGGCCCATTGTGCCTGCTCTGTCCTTCATAAAGGTCACGGCTGATCTATCCATCCCCTCAGCTCCTCCCACCTGCATTATCCCCATAAACCTTCATTCCTCTACCATGTAAATTCCCATCCAGCTCTGTCTTGAGTACATTTAATGAAGCTGCCTCCACTGCTTTCTTGGACAGACAATTCCACAGATTCACTACTATCTGGCAAAAGCCATTCCTCATCATCTCTGTCCAAAATCTACTCCCCCTAAACTTGAGGCCATGTCCCCTAGTCCGAGTCTCACCCACCAGCAGAAACAACTTGCCTGCCACTATCATATCTATCCCTTACATCATTCTATATGTCTCTATAAGATTCCCTTTCAATCTTCTCAAATCTAGTGAGTACAGTCCCAGGCATCTCAACCTCACCTCAGAGAGTACCCCGCTCATCTCTGGAACAAACCTGGTGAACCTCCTCTTCACCGCCTCCAAACCCAGTATGTCCTTCCTCAAGTAAGCAGACCAGAACTGAGCACAATACGTCGGGTGCATCCTCACCAACATCTTGTACAATTGAGCAGATCCTCCCTGCTCTTCAATTCGATCTCTCCGGCAATGAAAGCCAACATTCTGCTTGCCTTCCTGTTTACCTGCTGCACCCACAAATCAACTTTTAGCGGTTCATGTATGAGCACTCCTCAGTCCCTCTGCACAACAGCATGCTGATGCACCATCCTTCTTCCCCCTCTCACGGACGGTGACCTGTGAAGGTCTCCTGTATAGTTGTGCTGACTATGGAAATGTCTCCCAGAATTCCACTGTGATTACTCTCAGCTGCCCTCTGACTCGCCCTTCAGTGATTCATGCACTAGGCCACCCAGGTCCCTCTGCATCTCAGAGCTCTCCAAACTCTGACCATTCATAGAAGGTGTTTGTTTATTATTCTTTCTGCCACAATGGACTGTTTCTCACTTTCCCACATTTTTCTCCATTTGTCAGATCTTTGCCCACTCACTGAACCAATCCATACCCTTTTTTAGGCTGCTCGTGTCCTCTTCACAACTCACTTTCCTTTCTATCTTTGTGTCATCAGTAAATTCAGCTCCATACCTTCGATCCCTCCATCCAAATTATTTCTGTAAATTGTAAAGTGTTGAGAGTCCAGCACTCCCCCCCGAGACATACCATTGACACATCCTGTCAGGCTGAAAAAGACCCACTTATTCGTACACGCTGCATCCTGTTCACTAACCAATCCTCTATCCAGGTCACTATGTTATCCCAACTCTATGAGCTTTTATTTTTGGCAATAACATTCGATGTAACACGTTATCAAGCACCCTCAGGATCCACTGCACTCCTGCAGCCTCTGGGTAATGGGGCCCATTGTAAACCATTTCCCCATCTGCCGCTCCTCCCTGTACATTCAGATGTGGGTCCTGATTGCTGACACCACGGGCTCCTCTCCTGCCTGAGTAGCTGTCTGGTCTCTGCCGGTCCCTCCGAGTGCCAGCAGCCTGGGGCATTTCTTCCTCAGTCAGCTGCGGACCTGTGGCAGTGAGGTGCTCACCAGCTTGTGCTCCCACACTCTCTAAGGCTCACCTACCCACCGAATTCTCAGGGTCAGAGCTGGTGGGGTGTCTTTTACACCTCTGTACTCTTGTCCTCACAGGGGGAGGAGGTGGCTTGTGTGGGGAACGGCCACGTTACTGTGGGGGTGGTGGAGATGCTGGTGGTACCCGCAAGGCACAGAGAGAGAGAGAGAGAGTGTCATGGCCACTGGTTGGCAGTGGTGTGCGATGAATGAGACTGACAGAGCAGTTAATGAGAGAGTGGGAACAAAGCACAGCACAAGCTTAAGGAACAACATCTCTTTTTTGACAGAGGAACTTTCCAGCTTTGATGTGTCAACACTAATTTCCACAAATTCAGAGTTTGACTGCATTTTGTCTCCACTGCACTTTTCTTTAATTCCTGCAATCAATGACATGTTGTTATATTCTCAGCTCTTTTACACACACAGCTTTCCTTTCTGTCTTATTTACATTGCTGCTAGTAGAGAGGACCCGTGCACTTCTTTTCACACTTTAGATTAGATTAGATTAGATTCCCTATAGTGTGAAAACAGGCCCTTCGGCCCAACAAGTCCACACCGACCCTTGGAAGAGCAACCCACCCAGACCCATTCCCCTACACGTAACACTACGGACAATTTAGCATGGCCAATTCACCGAACCTGCACATCTTTGGACTGTAGGAGGAAAAAGTGAGGACTGCAGATGCTGTAGATCAGAGCCGATAATGTATGGCTGGAAAAGCGCAGCAGGTCAGGCAGCATCCAAGGAGCAGGAGAATCAACGTTTCGGGCATGAGCCCTTCTTCAGGAAGGGGAGAATTGTACTAAGTTAGGGAGAATAGTGAAATAGTTCCGGTGTGTGATTCTCTGAAAGTGGCAGCCCTATTTTTTAACTGTGACCCTCACCTCCTCCCAGTTCTAGATTCTCCCAGAAAAGGTAACATCTTTTCCACATTGAATTGGTCAAGTCTCCTCAGGATCTTATATGTTTCAGTTAAGTCACCTCTGTATAGAAGTCTCCTACACACCAGAGTATACAGGCCGAGTCTGTCCAACCTTTCCTCATCAGGTACTCAGCACATTCCAGCTATCAGACCAATAAACCTTCTCTGAACAGCTTCCACCATGTTAACAGCCTATGTGTACGCTGACCAGTACTGTGCACTGTACTCCAGATGTGGTCTCACCAATGACCTGACTAGAACTGTGGGAGGAAACCGGAGCACCTGGAGGAAGCCCACGCAGACACGGGGAGAATGTGCAAATGCCACACAGATAGTTGCCTGAGGTGGGAATTGAACCCGGCTCCCTGGCTCTGTGAGGCAGCAGTGCTAACCACTGAGCCACCGTGCCACCCTAACTTACTTTATTCCCATTTTACATCTTTTCTTTTCCTCTTCCAACACCATTAACAGCTCACTTGTCTTTTACACTGAGCGTCGATACCATTTCATTTTTCTTCTACCTCTGTCAAAAATATAAAATAATCCATTTCACCCCCACCCCCAACTCGGTTCTGAGTCATACACAACGGCACAATGGCTCAATGGTTCGCACTGCTGCCTCACGGTGCCAAGGAGTTTGGTGGGTTTCCACCAGGTGCTCCGGTTTCCTTGCATGGTCCAAAGATGTGCAGGTTAGATGGGTTGGCGATGTCAAATTTCCCACAGTGTCCAGGGATGTGTAGATTAGGTGGATTACCATGGGAAATGCAGGGTTACAGGGATAGAGTAGTACGCTGTGTCGGAACATGATAGCCGATATCAGACGGTTAGTGTGGACTCTATGGGCCGAATGGCCTGCTTTCTGTTCTGTGAGGACTCGAAGGATTAACTCTGTTTCCCTCTTCACAGATGCTGCCTGATCTGCTGCGTTTCTACAGCATTCTCTGTTTGTTTCGGTTTTGCAGCATCAGCAATATCTTGGTTCAAATGATCTCCTGATGTCTGCTACTATCCTCCTTAATAATCAGTGGCTTTCTCTCTGTCTTGTTTTCTACAAACCTGGAAATCATGCCCTTTATAAATAACATATTTGTCAATGTCATTAATACATGTATTACAAAGATCAGTGTCCCTAAGCTGATCTTGCCTTATTTTTATGGAGATTCTAATCCTTCCTTCAGTTCCGATGGAAACCAGATGGTGTCAGTTCCCAACAGGAAAGCCTGGGCAGTTCCCTGGAGGCAGGAGCTCACTGTTTGCTTCTCCAGGTCTTCATCCATCTCCACCATCAGCACCATTTCACTGCATGCTCCATCAACACTGTCCTCTCCCACACTCTGTCCGTGTGTGTGGGCATCACCAAACCCCAGCCTCACCACATCATTCTGGCTGCTTTAAGATTAACTCACCCTTCACTGTGGAGCTCAGAGACAATGATGCCGTACCTGCTTCTGCCAGGTTGATTCACAGTCAGGGGCATGGGCACATTTCAGGCATCGACACAGTAAGCTCACTATCTATCAATGATAGATTTGACTCTGGTCCCCTTCCTGAATAAGGGAACAACATTTGCTGTCCTCAAATCTTCTGGCACTCTTCCTGCAGTCAATAACAACACAAAGATCAAAGCCAATGCTCTACAATCTCCTCTCTGGCTTCCCAGAGAACCCTAGATTTAGTCCCATCCAGTCCAGGGGACTTACCTATTTTCACACTTTCCAGAATTGCTAACACCTCCTCCTTCTGAACCTCAATCCCGTCTAGTCTAATAGCCTGTGTCTCAGTATTCTCCTCAACAGCATTATCTTTTTCCTGTGTGAATACTGACAAAAACTATTCCTGTAGCACCTCTCCTGACTCCTCGGACTCCACGCACAACTTCCCACTATTGTCCTTTACTGGCCCAATCTCACTCCTGACATTCTTTTATTCCTGACATACTTGGAGAAAGCTTTTCGGTTTTCCTTGATCCTAACTGCCAAAGACGTCTCATGTCCCCTCCTGGCTCTTCCTAGCTCTCTCTTTAGGTCCTTCCTCGCTAACTTGTGTCCAAAGCTGAGCCTCCATGTCACATCTGCACACCACCCTTCTTGTTTCTCTTGACAAGAGATTCATCTTCATTATTATGCCACAGTTCTTTGTTTGAAAACTTCCTCCCTTTCTGACAGGTACATACTTATCAAGGACACGCAGTTGCTGTTCCTTGAATAAGCTTCATATTTCAATTGTGTCCATCCCCTGCAGTTTCTTTCCCCATCCAATGCATCCTGAATCTTGCTTAAATGCATCCTTATTGCCTTTCCCCCAATTATAAATCTTGCCCTTCGGTATATACCTATCCCTTTCTGTAGCTAAAGTAAACATAACCGAATTGTGGTCACTATCACCAAAGTGCTCACCTTCCTCCAAATCAAGCACCTTGCCAGGTTCATTAACTCGTATCAAATCCAATGCCTCTTGTTTGACTATCCACGTACCTTGTCCGGAATTGTGCCAATATGTGAAAGTTAAAGGCCCAAAATCAACTCTCCTAATATTTTTGCTCTTATCCAGAATCATCTTTGCAACCCTTTCCGCTACATCTCTGGAACGATTCAGAGGTCTTTCGAAAACTCCCAACAGAGTGACCTTTCCTTTCAGTTTCTATTCTCAGCCCATACTCCCTCAGTGGACAAATCCTTATCAAATGTCCTTTGTGCCACCGTAACACTGTCCTTGACTAACAATGCCACACATCTCCCTCTTTTACCATCTTCCCTGTTCTTACAGAAAAGTCTAAATCCAGGAAACTGCAACAAGCATTCCTGTCCCTACTCTCTCCGGGTCTGCAAAATGGCCACAACATCGAAGTCCCAGGTACCAACCCACGCTGCAAGTTTACCTACCTTACTCCGGATGCTCCTGGCGTTGAAGTAGACACACTTTAAACCACCTTCCTGCCTACAGGTGCACTCTTAAGACCTGAAAACCTTATTTACGACCTCAAATCCCTGTGCACTGGAGCCACAATTCAGGTTCCCATTCTCCTGCTGAAATAGTTTTAACCCTCCCAAAGAGCATTAGCAAATATCCCCCCAGGATATTGGTACCTCTCTGGTTCAGGTGTAGACTATTCCAGTTATAAAGGACCCACCTACCTCAGAATGAGCCCCAGTTATCCAGATATCTGAATCCCTCCCTCCTGCACCATTCCTGTTGCCGCATGTTCAACTCCTGTCTCTCCCTACTCCTCGTCTCGCTAGTATGTGGGACGGAACAAGCCAGACATTTTACTGTAAGGTAATCTAGGTCTGTGGGAGCAATGGCCTATCAGGGTCACTCCATCCGAGCAACAGGAGGTGTTGAGCAGGAAGCATCCCCCATCGCCCTTCACTTTCCAAAAGGATGGCAAGTGGTCCATGTAGTGTTTAGGGAACCCATCAACTTGTAGGGAGGAGTCAGGAATGGCAGGGGTGAGACAGGTCTCTATGAAACAGAGCACAGGGCTTGGTGGGGAACTTGAAGTTGGTGGTGTTCCCATATATCTGCTGCCCGAGACCTTCTAGATGGAAGTGGTTGTGGGTTTGGAAGGTGCTGTCTGATGATCTTTGGTGATTTTCTACTTTGCATTTTGTCGATACTACACACTGCTAGTACTGAGTGTCAGAGATGGAGGGAATTGATGCTTGTGCTTATAGTGCCAGTCAAGAGATCCGCTTTGTCCTGGATGGTGTCAAGCCTCTTGAGTATTGCTGGGGCGGCACCCATCTCATGGGTGGGGAGTGTTCCATCACACTGCTGACTTGTGCCTTGGAGATAGTGGATATGTTCTGTGGAGTCAGGGGGTGATTTACTCACCGTGGTATGTCTAGCCTCTGACCTGCTCTTGTGTTTATGTGGCGAGCACAGTGGAATTTCTGGTCTGTGATAACCCCCAGGATGTTGATATTGGGGGATTCAACGATGGTCACACCATTGGGGCAGTGGTTAGATTGTGTCTTATTGGTGATTGTCTTCGTCTGGCAGGTATGTGCTGCGAATGTTACTTGCCACTTGTCAGCCCGAGCCTGGACATTGTCCAGATATTGTTGCATTTGAACACGGACTGCTTCAATATGTAAGGAATCGTTAATGAAGCTGAACTTTGTGAAATCATCGTTGCAAATTCCCATTTCTAACCTTATGAGGGAGGGAAAGTGCTTATGGGGACCTTACGATGAACAGCTGGAGATGTTGGGCCAAGGACACTACCCTGAGCAATTCCTGCAGAGATGTCCTGGAGCTGAGATGACTGACTCCAACATCCACAACCATCTTCCTCTGTGTCTGGTCTGACTCCAACCACCGGAGAGTTTGTCCCCCATTGATTCCCGTTTTGCTCGGACCCCTTGATGCCACACTTGGTCCAATTGGCCTTGATGGCACAGGCTGTCACTCTCCCCTCCCCTCTGGAACTCAGCTCTTTTGTCCATGTTTGAACCAAGGCTGTAATGAGGTCAGGAGCTGGGTGATCCTGGTGGACCCAAACTGGGCGTCACTGAGCAGGTTATTGCTGACTAGGAGCTGCTCAATAGCACTGCCTGATGTCACCTTCCATCACTTTACTGGTGATCGAGAATAGACTGATGGTGCGGGAATTGGCTGTTTTGGATTTGAACTGCTTTTCCTGTACAGGAAATGCCTGGTCAATTTTCCACATTGTCATAGTTGCCTTTGTTGTAACTGTACTCGAACAGCTTGGTAGGTATACGGAAAGTCTTGGAACACAAGTCTGCAGTATTGTGGTTGGAATGTTGTCAGGGCTTATAGTATCTAGTGTCTTAAAACCCTTACGTGATATCATGTGGAATGGTTCGAATTGGCTGAGGACTGGTATCTGTAATGCTGGGGACCACTGGAGGAGGGTGAAATGGATCATCCATTCAGCAGATCTGGCTGAAGATTCCTGCAAACTTGTATCTTTTACACTGACGTGCTGGGCTCTTCCATCATTCAGGATGGGAATGTTTGTGGAGCCTCTTCCTCCAGTGAGGTGTTTGATTGTCCACTACCATTAACGACTGGATGTGGCAGGACTGCAGAGCTCAGATCGGATCCGTTGGTTGTGGGATCATTTAGCTCTGTCCATCACTTGTTGTTTATGCTGATTGGCATGCAATTAGTTCAGCTTAGTGACTGCACCAGGTTGATACCTCACCTTCAGCAATGTCTGGTGTTGGTCCTGGCATGCCCTCCTGCACTCTCTACTGAAACAGAGTTGGTCCCCTGACTTGATGGTCATGGTTGAGTGGGGGATGTGCTGGACCATGAGCTGCTGTTAATGGCCCACAATCACATCATCGATGCCAAGTCTTGAGTTGCTAGATCTGTTTGAAATCTGTCCCATTTAGCACAGTGATACTGCCACATAACACGATGGAGGTTATTCTCAATGTGAAGACAGGGTAGAATTGACTGGGAGAGGAGCCGAGCAGGAAAGACAGTGAGCAGCAATGGCAGGGGTTTCTGGGAGTAATTCAGGAGACACAGCAGAAATTCATCCTGAGAAAAAGGAAGCATGGTACAGGGAGGATGAGGAAACCATGTCTGACTAGGCACGTCAGGGATCGCATAAAAGTAAAAGAGAAAGTATATCATGGGCAAAAGGCAGTGGGAAACCAAAGGATTGGGAAGCTTTAAAAGATCAACAGAGGGCAATAAAAAAGAAATAAGGAGGGAAAAGATTAAATGTGCGATTATATATAAAATATATTAAATATTTAGAAGGCAATAAAGCAAATGATGGGAAATAACAGACTGATTTGACTAACCTCAGCCATGGTTAAGATCCTTGAATCCATTGCGAAGGGTGAGAGTTCTGAATTCTTGTAAGTGTACGGTAAAGTAGGGCAAAGTCAGCATGGTTTCATCAAGGGGATTATCAAATCTGCTTGAATTCTTTGAGGAAGTAACGAGCAGGTTAGATGTTATGTACCTGGATTTCAAGAAGGCCTTTGACAAGGTGCCGCACAGGATGTAAGGGCCATGGTGTTGGAGGCAAGGTGCTGGCATGGATAGAAGCCTGGCTGTCTGGCAGGGAGCTGAGAGTGAGAATGAAAGGCTCCTTCTCAGGATGGCAGCCAGTGACAACTGGGATTCTGCAAGGCTCAGTGTTGGGGCCACAACTTTTCACTTTATACATTAATGATCTTGATGAAGGAACAGAGGGCATTCTGGCTAAGTCTCCAGATGATACAAAAATAGGTGGACAGACAGGCAGCATTGAGGAGGCGGGAAGGCTGCAGAAGGATTTGGACAGATTAGGAGAGTGGGCAAAGAAGTGACAGATGGAGCACAATGTGGGAAAGTGTGAGGTCATGCACTTTGGTAGGAAGAATAGAGGCATGGACTATTGTCTAAATGATGAGAAAATTCAGAAGTCTGAAGTGCAAAGAGACTTGGAAGTTTTAATTCAAGATTCTGTCAAGGTAAACTTGCAGGTTGAGTCAGTAGTTAGGAAGGCAAGTGCAGGAATGGCTTTTATCTTGAATATTAAAGCAGGGATGTACTTCTGAGGCTCGAGAAGTCTCTACTTTTAGAGTATTGTGTGCAGTTTTGGGGCCCATATCTCAGGAAGTATATCCTGTCCCTGGAGTGTATTCAGAGAAGGTTCACGAGAATGGTCCCAGGAGTCAAGGGTCTAGAGTCAAGAGTAGCTTTATTTGTCTTTTCTACCACATACAACCGATACAGGAAAAAGGAGACAGAGTTCCTCCAGGACCAAGGTGCTACATGGACAGCACAAACTACACAGTCATACACAGTTCAGAATAAAGAGCACAAGAAATTCCACACATGCAAGACAGCAGAGTAATTGAAATGAAATGAAAGTTACCAGAAATGAAAAGCTTAACATATGAGGATCATTTGAGGACTCTGAGTCCATACTTGATGGAGTTGAGAAGGATCAGGTTGGATCTAATTCAAACATGGAGAATACTAAATGGTCTGGACAGAGTAGATGTCAGGAAGATGTTTCCATTGGTAGGAGAGACTAGGACAAGAGAGCCAAGGCTTAGAGTAAAAGGAAGACCGTTTAGAATGGAGATAATGAGAACCTTCTTCAGCCAGAGAGTGATAATCTATGGAATTCATTGTTACAGATGGCTGTGGAGACCAGGTCATTGAATGTATTTAAAACTGAGAACGATAGGTTCTTGAGTATCAAAGGGATCAACGGATATGGGGAGAAAGTGGGAGAATAGGGTTGAGAAACGTATCAGCCATGAGTGAATGGCCGAGCAGTCTCATTGTGCTGAATGGCCTAAATTCTGGTCTTTTGTCTTACGGTCTCATAACATTAGTGTTTCTTGCATGTTCTTTCAATTGAGATTTGTTGTCAGATGAGGAGAAAGTGAGGTCTGCAGATGCTGGAGATCAAAGTTGAAACTTTATTGCTGGAACAGCACAGCAGGCCAGGTAGCATCCAGGGAACAGGAGATTCGACGTTTCGGGCACAGGCCCTTCTTCAGGAATGAGCAGAGAGTGTTCAGCAGGAGAAGATAAAAGGTAGGGAGGAGGGACTTGGAGGAGGGGCGTTGGAAATGTGATAGTTGGAAAGAGGTCAAGGTGAGGGTGATAGGTCGGAGTAGGATGGAGGCGGAGAGGTCAAGAAGAAGACTGCAGGTCAGGAAGGCGGTGCCGGGCTGGAGGGATCCGGCTGAGACAAGGTGGGGGGAGGGGGGATGAAGAAACTGGTGAAGTCCAAGTTCATCCCCTGTGGTTGGAGGGTTCCCAGTCGGAAGATAAGACGCTCCTCCTCCGACCGTCGCGTTGTTGTGGTTTGGCGGTGGATGAGCCCAGTGACCTGCATATCCTCGGTGGAGTGGGAGGGGGAGTTGAAATGCTGTGCTACAGGGTGGTTGGGTTGGTTCGTCCGGGTGGCCCAGATGTGCTCTCTGAATCGCTCCGCAAGTAGGCGGCCTGTCTCCCCAATATAGAGGAGGCCACACCGGCTGCAGCGGATGCAGTAGATGATGTGGGTGGAGGTGCAGGTGAATCTGTGGCGGATATGGAAGTTTCCTTTGGGGCCTTGGAGAGAAGTGAGGGGGGAGGTGTGGGCGCAAGTGTTGCACCTCCTGCGGTTGCAAGGGAAGGTGCCAGGAGTGGAGGTTGGGTCAGTGGGGGGTGTGGATCTGACAAGGGAGTTGCGGAGGGAGTGGTCTGTACGGAAAGCTGATAGGGGAGGGGAGGGAAATATATCCTTGGTGCTGGGGTCTGTTTGGAGGTGGCGGAAGTGACGGCGGATGATGCGCTGTACATGGAGATTGGTGGGGTGGTAGGTGAGGACCAGTGGGGTTCTGTCCTGGTGGCGGTTGGAGGGGCGGGGCTCAAGGGCGGAGGAGCGGGAAGTGGAGGAGATGCGGTTGAGGGCACCGTCGACCACGTCGGGGGGGAAATTGCGGTCCTTGAAGAAGGAGGCCATCTGTGTTGTACGTACTTTGAACTGGTCCTCCTGGGAGCAGATGCGGCGGAGACGAAGGAATTGGGAGAATGGGATGGCGTTTTTACAGGGGGCAGGATGGGAGGAGGTGTCGTCCAGGTAGCTGTGGGAGTCGGTTGGTTTGTAGTAGATGTCTGTGTTGATTCGGTCGCCTGAGATAGAAACAGAAAGGTCTAGGAAGGGGAGGGAGGAGTCCGAGACTGTCCAGGTGAATTTGAGGTCGGGGTGGAAGGTGTTAGTGTAGTGGATGAACTGTTCAACCTCCTCGTGGGAGCACGAGGTAGCGCCGATACAGTCATCTATGTAGCGAAGGAAAAGATGGGGGGTGGGGCCAGTGTAGTTGCGGAAGATGGATTGTTCCACATACCCTACGAAGATGAGTCAGATGAGTCAGCTTTACTTAAATGAAACTTAACACAATCCGATATTGTTCACAATTTCATAGTCCTTGTCTTGCCTCATGTATATTCACACTCTGTAAACCCCCTTATCAAACTGACAAAGTATTTGTAGCAGCACATACAACATGTGATTCACCTCACTGTACAATAGTGTGTGGAAGGATGTTCCAGATAACAATGGAGGCAGGCTCATTGATGACTTGTCTGGAAAACTCTTTGCTGACAAGCCATTCAATAGGGATAGAACGTATTGGAAAAGAGGATTAAGTCTGTCGGAAGATCAACCATGAACTATGGCAGATCAGACTCAAGTGCTAACTGACCTGCTCCTCATTCATATTAGTTTTTTCACATGCATCCCAAAGAGAGAGCAGATGAAACTCACTATCTCTTTGTGAAAGATCCTCGAGAGGGCAGATTGTCCCTACTGTATCAGTGTCATGTACTTTGAGTAGAGTAGACTGACCGCACTGTGTCTATACCATTGACCCAGAGATAACAGACCAATCACACTGTGTCTGTAGTAGATCACCAGGACTTCCAACTGAATATACTCAGTCTGTATCACAAAGATTGGAAAGAGCAGGCTCTCCTCACTGTGTCTGTATCACTGACCCCACGGAGAGTGGGTATGGATGGATTCTGAGCCAGAACAAATTTCTAATACCTGAATTCTTCAATCCATCTAATCATTTAGTGAATTTCCCCATTCGAGTAAAAGGGTATTTTACCATGTTCTTCAGCAGTTTCCTGATCGTAGTCTGGGTCACGACAGATGTACAAGTATTTGTGCAGCAACTTAAGAGCTGGAGAATGAATCCAATATCCCGTACAAAATAATGTAGATGTTTGGCCCGATACCTCATTTGACTCATGTGCTTCCACAGAAAGTATTCCATAAACACTGACCATAACAGCATGAAATTCCCTGAGATAATAAACAATGAAATGATATGATTTAGAGATGCCGGTGTTGGACTGGGGTGTACAAAGTTAAAAATCACACAACACCAGGTTATAGTGCAACAGGTTTAATTGGAAGCACTAGCATTCGGAGCGATGCTCCTTCATCAGGTGATTGTGGAGGGCTCGATCGTAACAGAATTTATAGCAAAACTTTACAGTGTGATGTAACTGAAATTATACACTGAAAAATTGATTGTCTGTTAAGACTTTCATCTGTTAGAATACAGTATAGTTTCACTTCTTTCATGTGTAAATCACGAAACCTTTTTTTAAAAAAGTTGTATTCTCAGGTTAGCTGTTAACAATAGTGATAGCTAGAGAATATGTTGAAGATGTTGGCCCCCTGTGTTCTCTGTCTATGCCATGATGTTTAGATTGATTCTAATCTAAAAAGTGAGATAACGGAGTTTTACATAAATTCATGCAGTTTTTTAGCTCAGAGTTCGACAATGCTTGCAAGACGTGTCAGAGTGTGGACATAGATACACCATTACGCGTGGGAACACCTCCCACCTTGTACATGGCAGGTACTCATGTGACTCAGCCAACGTTGTCTATCTTATACGTTGCAGGCAGGGATGCCTGGAGGCATGGTACACTGGGGAAACCGAGCAAAGGCTACGACAACGGATGAATGGGCACCACACAATAATCAACAGACAGGAGGGTTCCCTCCCAGTTGGGGAACACTTCAGTGGTCCAGGACATTCAGCCTCGGACCATCGGGTGACCATCCTCCAAGGTGGCCTTCGGGACAGGCAGCAGAGGAAAGTGGCCGAGCAGAGGCTGATAGCTAAGTTTCGTACCCATAGGGAGGCCATCAACCATGAGTATGGAAAGAGACCCTTCAGTCCAACTCCTCCATGATGACCAGGTATCCGAAATTAATCTACTCCCATTTCCCTGAATTTGTTCCATATCTCTCCAAACTCTTCCTATTCAACTACCCATGCAGATGCCTTTTAAATACTACCTGCCTCCCCCACTTTCTCTGGCAGCTTATTCCATGCACTAACCACCTTCTGCATGAAAACGTTGCCCCTCAGGTTTCTTTTAAATATTTTCCCTCTCACCCTGAACACATGTCCTCTAGTTTGGACTCACCCACCTCAAGAAAAATACATTGTCTGTCCTATCCATGCCCCTCATGGTTTTATAAACCTCGATTAGGTCACCCCCTCAGCCCCCGATGCTCAAGGGTAAACAGCACCAGGCTATACAGCCTCTCCTTATATCTCAAACCCTTCAGTCCTGGCAATGTCCTTGTAAATCTTTTTTGAACCTTTTTAAGTTTCACAACATCCTGCCAAAGGAGGGAGACCAGAGTTGCACACAAGATTCCAAACGTGGCCTAACCAATGTCCTGTACAGCAGCAACATGACTCCCAACTCCTTCTTAAAGAAATATTTTTCTCTCTATCACATTTTGTCTTTCATGACAATTTTTTGTCATTTAATCTCTCCTGTCTTCCACCCAAGTACAGACCTTTCCATGTTCTCCCCAGCCATCTCATTCCCCTGCCTAATTTAAATAAATAGCCCTGACCACTCCCAGTTCTGACTCCAGATCTCTAACCTGAATTCCTGACTCTCCCACTCTCCATGGATGCTGCCTGATCTGTTGAGTACTTTGAGCATTGTGTTTTTATTTCAGATTGGCTGAATTTACTGTATTTTACTCCACACGGGGAGTTAGGTGTTGGATTGGCTGAAAGATTTCCTGACCTGCAAGAGGCCACACAGAATTCAATGACTAAAAATGGTATATTATGTTTGGAAATGAGTCCAATCAATGAAAAATGATCACAATTGCACTTCATTTTAAATTAGGGAAATGGTATATTATGTTTGGATGGAAAGGAATGGTTGAGGATGACATGTGCAGATTCGTTCCAGCAGCCAGTGATGGATTTAATTTTTGATCCCATGTCAAGGATTTGCATTGGTTTAAATGAAACAATCAATTCACTGGAATGAGTGTTTAATGAAACATGGATTTCCTCAGCAGATTGAGAAGTAAATAAACTAACAGAATCATGTTGAATGGAAAGAATAACAGATTAGTAACTATCATCGAGAATTGTAATAATGTTCCAGTGGGCCTTAATCAGCGTTGTGTTGAATAGACATTTTACAGACTGCAGGCTTATCAACATCAGTGCTCCCCTGTTGTTCCACTGGGACTGGTGAGGTACACTCATGGCTCTAACTCTGGGTTATAGGGCAACATTTCAAACTTTGGTGACATGATACGGGGAAATAGACAATGAGGAAGAATGGACTAGAATTCAAAATCCATTGACAGGAAGTGAACGGAGCAAACACATGAGAAATATGTGAGCTAATGCATGTTGTTCTGAAGAATATAGATTGTCTGGGTGCACACACGCCTCATCTTCCGCCTCGGAACACTTCAACCCCAGGGAATCAATGTGGATTTCAACAGTTTCCTCATTTCCCCTTCCCCCACCTCATCCTAGTTTCTAACCTCCAGCAACTCGACTTGTCCGGACTTGTCCGACCTGCCCAGCTCCTTTTCCACCTATCCACTCCACCCTCTCTTCCCTGACCTATCACCTTCATCTCCTTCCCCACTGATCTATTGTACTCTATGCTACTCTCTCCCCACCCCCACCCTCCTCTAGCTTATCTCTCCATGCTTCAGGCTCTCTGCCTTTATTCCTGATGTAGGGCTTTTGCCCGAAACGTCGATTTTGCCTGTCCTCGGATGCTGCCTGAATTGCTGTGCTCTTCCAGCACCACTAATCCAGAATCTGGTTTCCAGCATCTGCAGTCATTGTTTTTACCACATGGTCACAGAGCCCAGCAATAGCTTTGTCAGTGACTAGACTGAGTTCTGAAAGCCCACCATCAGGTTTAGACAGTGGACACTTTTGAACAGTCAAAGGTATTGTTTGGACTGTACCATAGCTGCAGTCCCAGATGGTCTCTGCATTCTCACTGATGTTGGTATCTGCACATAGGGCTTAGCCAGGCTGGAAACAGTGTAAAACACCCACTGTTGCCATGGGAGATGAAAGCGGTTGGGCATGCAGTGCGGTCTACAATGGGGAATGGTTTCAGGTTGATGTTTTCTCCTGTCATTGGTCCTCAGCTCTGACCCATAGCCATAGAATCATACAGCACCGAGACAGAGCTTTCGGTCCAACAGGTCATTACAACCAAGTTTCTGAAACTGAACTTGTCCCATTTGCCTGGATTTGGCCCATGGCCCTCTCAGCCTTTCACATTATTTTGGTTGTTTTCCTTATCCAGAAACTTTTCCAAAATTGTTTTAGATGATGTCATTGTACCGGCCTCTATCACCTCCTCTGGCAGCTCATTCCATACAAGCACCACCCTCTGTGTGAAAAAGATGCCCCTCAGGTCCCCTTTAAACCTTTCCCTTCTCACCTTGAACCCTGTGCCCTCCAGTTTTGAGGAAGTGAGCCAAATGCCTTCTCCGCCTCCCTATCGACCTGATGAGGCCAGTTCCAAGGAACAATGTGCCTGCACCCTCCAGTCTCTCTTTTCAATAACTCTCCCCAGAGCCCTATCATTAACTGTGATGAATCCTTGGTGTGGTTAACTCTTCACGAAACAAATAATACGTCCATGACCAGACATTGACCAGGCAATTAATCATAATTAAGTAACACTTCTATGAAACAAAGCAAGATGCATTCTAAAAATCTCTGGTTTTCAGACAAACTCCAACACCATTCCCTGAGTCTACCTCATGCACAATAGCATTAGTCCTGCCCATCTTATTCCTGTATTTGTTCTCATATTGCTGCAACAAGCCTTTTGGCTGTGTTCATTGCTCCTGAGACAGATAGATTACTCACCTATCCCATTCCTCACGTACTTCCTCATTGTTTAACGTATTTTGAGGAACATCAAACTCCACACCATCTGGATTTGATTTCTCACTCTGCGGGGCAGGAACTAACACCTGTTTCTCCAGATCCTTCTCTCAATGATGATAAGGTTCAAACATATTCACACTGCATGCGGGATTTAGTATTTTTCCTTATCTGACATCTATTCCAGATAGTTTAACTGACTCAACTTTTTCTCAATTTGAGAGGGACCACTAAACCTGGCTTTGAAGGCCTGTCCTCCCACTGGTACAATACTAATATCTCATCACCACTGGAAAACATCCAAATTTCAGAGTTTTATCTGCCGGCTGCTTCATTCTCTGCTGTGCCCTCTTCAGGTGCTGTTTAGCTAACTCACCGACCTGATTTAATCTCTCCCTCACCTCTGATGTATAATATAGTTGTGAGATCTCTGACTTCAGTGCTGTCAATTTTTCTTTATTAATTTCAAAGGCCCTCTCACTTCATGTGCGAATATTAACTGAAAGGGAGTAGTCTGAGTAGATTCATTTGGGGCATCTCTGATGGCAAGCAACACAAATAGAATAGAGTCGATGAGTGTGGTGTTGGAAACTCACAGTCAATCAGGCAGCAACCGAGGAACAGGAGAGTGGACAATTCAAGCATAAGCTCTTCAACAGGAATCGACTCTCCCACTCCTTGGATACTGCCTGACCAGCTGGGATTTTCCAGCACCACATTCTTCCACTCTGACCTCCAGCATCTGCAGTCCTCACTTTCTCCTAACACAAATGGAATACTTTATCCCAGTCATTTGTGTAATCCTGACAGTACGCTCTTAACTTGGTCTTCATGGTCTGATGCCACCTTTCCAAACTCCCTGGCATTCAGGATGAGACACACTCTGATTTAAGGTGCTGTACGCTTAAGTTATCCATGACTTCTTTAAACAGTCTAGCAGAAAAATTAGACCCTTGGTCTAATTGAATCTCTCTGGGTAGCCCATACCACATGAAGAAAGCTATTAACTTTTCTACCATCCTTTTTTGCCTTAATACTCCATAATGGAATTGCCTCCAGAAATCTGGTCGTCACATCCATTATGGTTAGCAGGTACTGGTTCCCAATTTTAGTTCTCGGGAGGTAACCCACACAATCAATCATAATCTGCATGAAAGGCTCTTCGAATGTTGGAGTTGGCAACAAAGGTGCTGGCTTTATTAGGAGAAAGTGGGAACTGCAAATGCTGGAGATCAGAGTCAAAGAGTGTTGTGCTGGAAAAACAACATCCGAGGAGCAGGAGAGTCGATGTTTCCAGTGTAACCTCTTCATCAGAAATGAGGAGGTGGCCCAAGGCATCTGAGAGATGAATGGAAGGTCGGGTAGGGCAGGGGGTAGTTAGCTGGGAAGACAATAGGTAGATGAAGGTGGGGGTGAAGGTGATCGTTCAGAGAGGAGAGTAGAGCAGATAATAGAGCAGGAAGGAAGATGGACAGGTCGGATAGTTCAAGAGGATGGTGCCGAGTTGGAAGGTTGGATCTGGGATAAGGTAAAGGGAGGGTCAATGATTTGATCCCGTGAAATTGGAGGGTCCCAAGGCGGAAGATGAGGCATTCTCCCTCCAGATTCCGTGTGGCTAGAGTTTGGCGGTGGAGGAGATTGATCATCCATTTCATACTTCTAGCTGAAGATTCCTGCAAACGCTTCATCCTTATCATTTGCACGGATGTGCTTGGCTCTTCCACCATTGAGGATGGGAATATTTGTGGAGCCTCCTTCTCCAGTGAGTTGTTTAATTGCCCACCACCATTCATGACTGGATGTGACAGGACTGCAGAGCTTAGATCTGGTCCATTGGTTGAGGAATCGCTAAGCTCTGTCTATCACTTGCTGTTTATGCTGTTTCACATGCAAGTAGTTCAGTCTGGTGCTTTCACCTTCAGCTATGCCTGGTGTTGCTCCTGGCATGCATTTCTGCGCTCTCCATTCAACCAGGGTTGATCCCCTGGCTTGATGGTCATGGCTGAGTGGGGGATGTGCTGGGCCATGAGGTCACAGATTGTGCTGCTGTTAATGGCCCACATCACATCATGGATGCCAAGTCTTGAGTTGTTGGAGTTGTTTGAAGTCTGTCTCATTTAGCACAATGATAGTGCCTCACCACACATTGGAGGTTATTCTCAATATGAAGAAGGGACTTTGTCTCCTTAAGGACTGCGCATTGATTTCTTTTCCCGTTACCGTCATGGACAGATGTATCTGAGCTGGCAGATTGGTAAGGATGACACTGAGTATGTTTTTTCCTCTTGTTGGTTCCCTCACCACCTGCCGCAGACCCAGTCTCACAGATATTTCCTTGAGGACCCAACCAACTCAGTCAGTCGTACTGCTGCCGAGACACTCTTGACGGTGAACATTGAAATCCCCCCCCCCCCCCCCCAGGGTACATGTTGTGTCCTTGTCACCTTCAGTGGTTCCTCCAAGTGTTTTTCAACATGGAGGAGAACTGATTCATCAGCTGAGGGAGGGTGGTACGTGGTAATCAGCAGGAGCTTTCCTTGTTCATGTTTAACCTGAAGCCGTGAGACTTTATGGGGTCCGGAGTTAATATTGAGGACTCACAGGGCAACTCCCTCCCGACTGTATCCCCACTGTGCTGCCTCCTCTGCTGGGTCTGTCAGGACATATCCAGGGATGGTGATGGTGCTGACTGGGACATAGAATGTCAGGGAGGATTCTGTCAGTATGACTATGTCAGATTGTTGCTTGACAAGTCTGTGAGACAGCTCTCCCAATTTTGGCAGTAGCCCCCAGATGTCAGGAAGGAGGACGTTGCAGGATTGACAGGGCTGTTCCTGCATTTTCCGGTGCCGAGCGCGGTGCCAGGTGATCTGTCCAGTTTCATTTCTCTGAGACTTTGTAATGACTGGTACAACTGTGCGGCACGGTGGCACAGCAGTTAGCACTGCTGCCTCACAGCGCCAGAGACCCGTGTTCAATTCCCGCCTCAGGCGACTGACTGTGTGGAGTTTGCACGTTCTCCCCGTGTCTGCGTGGGTTTCCTCCGGGTGCTCCGGTTTCTCCCACAGTCCAAAGATGTGCAGGTCAGGTGAATTTGCCATGCTAAATTGCCCGTAGTGTTAGGTAAGGGGTACATGTAGGGGTATGGGTGGGTTGCGCTTCGGCGGGGCGGTGTGGACTTGTTGGGCCGAAGGGCCTGTTTCCACACTGTAAGTAATCTAAACTGAATGGTTTGCCAGGTCAGATCAGGGGGCAACTGAGAATCAATCACACTGCTGTGGGTCTGGAGTCACATGTCGGCCAGACCAGGTGAGGACAGCATTAGTGAACCAGATGAATTTTTCCCTGGTCATCAGTGAATCTTAATTACAGATGATTGTTTTAGACTGAATTGAATGACTCCATTGCGGGACAGGATTCACTCCTGGGTCCCCAGAGCATTGGCTGAGATTCTGAATTGATAGTCTCGTGATAATACCAGCCAGTATCACCTCCCTTCCCCCAGTGCATGGAGGGGTACAGAGCACTAAATGGAGGTTTATAGCAGACTGCATGGAGGGGTATAGAACACTGCATGGAGGTGTAAAGCAGGCTGCATGGAGTTGTATAGAGGACTGCATGGAGGGGCATAGAGGATTGCATGGATGTATACAGAGGACTGCATGGAGATTAATGGAGAACTGTATGGGCGTGAATGGTGTACTGCATGGAGGTGTATTGAGCCTTGCATGTAGGTGTCGAGTGGACTTCATGGTGGTGTATACAGGAGACTGCGTGGAGTTCTGCAGAGGACTTTGTTGTGGTCAAAATAGGATTGCATGGAGATGTAGAGAGGACTTCATGTACTTCCCAACAATGCCTCTTATTTCTCAGGAGGGTCAGGAAATTCAGCACATTTGGAAGGCCTCTCAGTAACATTTATCGCAGCACCATAGAAAGCATTCTATCTGGGTGCATCACGGTTTGGTACGGTAACAGCTCTCTCCAGGAACATAAGAAACTACAAGAAAGTTCATCAGGAGAGATGAAATGCAGAAGCCCATAACACCGACTCTCCTGTTCCTCAGGTATTGCCCGACCTGCCGTCTTTTTCCAGTGCAACCCTTTTCGACTCTGACTCTCCAACATCCGCGGTCCTCACTTTCTCCTACTCCTCATTCAGATTTGTTTGTTCACATGTATCCCAGAGAGGGCAGATAGTCCTGACTGTGTCTGTATCACTTAGCTTGGGCAGAGCAGACAGATCCCATTGAGTCTATATCATTGACTCAGGGAGCACAGGCTATTTACTCTGCATCTGTAGTAGGTCACCAGGACTGCCAACTGAACATATTCAGTTTGTATCATGAAGATTGGAGAGAGCAGACTCCCCTCACTGTGGCTGTATCACTGACCCCATGGAGAGTGAGTATGGATGGACTCTGAGACAGAACACATTTCTAATCCCTGAATTCTTCAATCCATCTCATCATTTAGTGAGTTTCCCCATTCGCGTAAAAGGGTATCTTACCATGTTCTTCAGCTGTTTCCTGAACTTAGTCTGGGTCACGACATATATACAAGTGTTTGTGCAGCAGCTTAGGAGCTGGAGAATGAATCCGATCTCTCGCACAAAATGATGTAGATGTATGACCCTATATCCCATCCAAAACATGCGTTTCCACAGAGAGTATAGCATAAACACTGACCATAACAGGATGAAATTTCCTGAGATAACAAACAATAAAATGATGGACTTCCTTCGAGTCCCCATTTCTGGGTCACTGGGATTCTCCCCACTGCTGTGAGCCCGAAGTCTCCTGCGGGCTCTGCTGGCCACTAAAATGTGCCTGACACTTAAAGCATTGAGCAGCAGAATCAGGACAAATGGCACTACAGGGTTCAGAATATAATATAGGCACTCGATTGTTCCCCAGACTGGAGATGACAGAATATCAGGTGGTACTGAACAAAACCAGGGGAGACTTCTCAGCAAATACTGAGATGTGAACATAAAGTACCAGAAAATGTTCTTCAAACCACTCAGCACAGTCACTGTTCCCAGAACCACAGCTGCTGTCTTCTCAGTACAAAATTTAATTTGCAGATTTGAGCAGCAAATGGCCACATATCGATCAAAGGTAAAAGTGACGGTAAACCAGACAGAACAGTCGGTGGCTGCATAAAGGAAGACAGCGTGGATATTACAGATGGGGATGGACCGTATGAAAAATAAGTCTGTCTTATAGACAATTGGAATGTGCCTCAATAGCAGATCGAGGACAATAACAAGGATATCTGCTGTTGACATTGCCATCAGGTATTGAGTGATACATTTTGAAAGACCACACTTTCCTTGCGAGAGGATTATAATTGTTATGATGTTAACTGTGAGGAGGAAAAACAAATATGGAAGCAAATCAAACTGGTAGAATAGTTAACAATTTCACAGAGTACTTTATATTATTTGAAAATGTGTCCCTCTTTCTGACAGTGCATTGAAGTATTCATACCTCTGTTCAAGTAATCTGCTGGACCAAAAAAAACATTCAATTAAATCAGCCATTAAGTAAAACTTCATATTTGGTATGAAACAGAAAATGACGAATAGCAGTTTATAAGAGATTATGTGAATGTTGACGCTGGGCTGACAGATTATTTATGTGAAAGCAAGGGAATAAAAGAGAAATCACCAAGACCATGAGAGGTATGTTTTAGTTTCTGCAGTAGAACAGAGTTCAGTGACACTGTAGTAGAGTGGAGGAAACATCCAGGTTCCTGCTCTTTATCTTTCCAGTGTCATTCAAAATTAGTGTGGAAGAATTGGCCCAACTTCCCCTTCACTAGTACCTGGTGACCATGGGGCATATGATCACACATATCCTGCTCTTGATCCTCATTCAATGCAGATGGATTTATGTTATTATATATCAATATATATTATTCATTCTGATACCTACTTCGGGATTTTATGTAATGGAAGAACATTAGTCCTTGATCACCCTCTTATATCATTCATAAAATATGAGTGTTGCTGGTTAGGTCAACATTCAATGCCCATCTCTGATTGTCCCCACAAAGATGCTGCCAAGCTGCCTTCTTCAGCTACTGAAGTCCATGTAATGTAGATATATCCGCAGAGATGTTAGGGAACAAGTTCCAGCTTGTGGCTCTGTGACAGTGAAGGAACAGTAATATGGTCCCAAGATAGTTTCCCTGTGCACCTCATGGTTTGTTGCTTTGAGTAGGTGGAGGTCACAGGTTTGGAAAATGTTGTGAGACGACTCTTAACAAGTTGCTGAAGTGCATCTTTCACATGCCTCACATTGCTGCTGGCATACATTGATGATGGAATCAGGGAATGTTTGTGGATGTGGTGCCAATCAAAGGGTTTGCTATATCTCTTCAGTACTTTGGAGCTAAACTCATTTAAGCAAGTGGGGAGTCTTGCATCACAAACCCACCTTGCCCTTTGTAGATAGTGGACATGCTTTGGGGAGTCCGGAGGTGACGGATGTACCACAAAATCACCAACCTCTAACATGGTCTTGTAACACTGTCATTGACAGAAATGGTCCAGTTCAGTCTGGTAACCCCCCAGCAGATTGAGAGTAGGTAAAGCAGTGATGGTAAAGCAATTAATGACAAGAGAAATGGTTAGATTTGCTCTTTTTGGAGTTACCTGGCACTAGTCAGCCCAAGTCTGAATATTAGTCAGGTGATGCTACATGTGGATATCGAGATTTTCTGTGACCAGCAAAGTGGGAATGGTACTCATGCTTGTGCAACAGTCAACAAACATCCTGAATTCTGACCCCATGATGGAGAGATGGCCAGTGATGAAGCAGCTGAAGATGGTTTAGACTGTACCATTGCTGCATCATCGGATGGTTCCTGCATTCTCGGTGATGTTAGTATCTGCACAGTGGCCTTAGTGAGGCGGGAAACAGTTTAAAACAGCCCACTGTTGCCATGGGAAATGAAAGTGATTGGGCCTGCAGTGGGGTCTACGAAGAGGGAATGGTTTCTGGTCGATGTTTTTTCCTCCCAATCATCCTGCCTGGGATCCTCAGCTTTGGGTCATAGAATTGTGGAATCGTAGAGCATGGAAACAGATCTTTCGATCCAAATAGTCCATGCCAATCAGGTTTCCTAATCTGAACTAGTCCCATATTCCTGTATCTGTCCCATATTCCTCTGATCTTTCATATCCATGGACCTGTCCAAGTTTGTTTTGAATGTTGTCATTGTATCTGCCTCTACCACGTCTTCTGGGAGCTCGTATCATACAAGCACCACCCTCTGTGGGGAAAAGTTGCCGCTCAGGTCCATTTTCCATCTTTCCACTCTCTCCTTAAACCTATGCATTCTGCTTTTGGGCAAGAGTGCCAAATGCCTTCTTTACCACCCTTTCTACCTGTGATGTCACTCTCAGATACTATATACGTGCATCCACTGGTGTCTCTGTTCGACAACTCTCCCCATTGCCCTCCCATTAACTGTGCTGACTCCTTGGTGTGGTTAACTACAGGGGGTGGTGTGGAGGAAGGTGTATTGCAGGTGGGGTTGAACAGGTCATTGAATAAGCTTGTATTGGAGTAGACCTTCTCCAGTACAAATACAGGAACATTCTCTCATGGCCAACAGTCATGGCACTGAGACCCTTGCCTGTTTTTTGATTTTGCCAGATCGGGGTTTGGTCACATTTTGGCAGATTGGACAGAAGAGGGGTCAAGGGTTACATGGAACACAGGAATAGATTGATGCACAAGCAGTGGAATAAATAACACCTTCAGCACCATGCATTGTCCCGGTAAGTTCATTACAATTGAGGGAAACTTTGAAGAAACAATGAAAGGCACATTCTAAAAATCACTAGTTTCACACAGCTCCATTTCTGTGGCAGCCAGTTCTGAGACAGTGTACTTGTTTAATCCTGATAGCGAGGGAATGGCAGAGGATGGGGATCAGGAAATGTTGGTCAGGATGGGGAACTGGGAAAGAGAGTTGAATGTAAAGCTTCCTGTGATGAAATACATTTTGGAAACAGTGGCCACCTGAATCAGTGCCAGGAACGAACACGAGGGTGACCCAACTCAGGGTCAAATGGATCTGTAAGATTCTGAATCCTCTCACTGATCCTCATGAATTGGCCAAGGATGGGTTTGGAGTCAGTGGATCGGGATTGACGTTTATGGTAGGAACGAAAGACAATGACTTTGGTCTTTCCAATTTGAAATGATAAGAACATTTCTACGGTGAAATATGATTTACAGATCTCATGGGGAGACTTTGACACTTAGCAGGAATGCCAGCAACAGCAGCAAGGAGGACAGAGCAACTGGCAGGAAAAGTGATGCAATTAAATAAAGTTTTTAGAATTAATAGCAAGCTAGAGACTTACCAGGAACACCAACAATAACAAGGGTGGGATAGTAAATGCGTTGAATAACCAGGAGTATATAACGGATCCGAGTTGTTAATGACATCAAGTGGTAATTTGCAGAAATATAATCAATTGTTGCTGAGAAACTCCTGCCCATTGTTGTAAAATTCCGATCTTCTGTGTTCAGATTCCAACCCATGGTTGTAAAATTCCAATCTATTGTTCTCAGATTTGAATCTCTCTTCTCCCGAGCTCCCAGTCTCTGGAGCTGCCGGTCCCTGTTAGTGCTGGGGGTGATGCTGGAGGTGATGCTGTCACTGATACTATAGCTTTGTACATTGTCAGTAATTTATAATTAATAGAAGAGAGAAACCCTCCTGGGACACAATTATGGTTCATGGAGTTTGACATTAATTACAGTCACAAAACAAACAGTTAACCCACTTCAATCCAGTACACTATTCCCTGACTGGAATAGATCTTGTACCTACCTTGGACTGCATTATGTGAGTGTTTGAGAGAAGCAGAGATAATGGCTTTGAATATTCTCTGGAGGTATTGATGTGGTTCCAAAGAAATGTATTGTTACAAACATTGCACCCCATGTTCAAAAAAGGCTGGAGAAATCATAGCTGCTCCTCCAGCCAGTCAGTTAGGGCACTCTGCCTCCCGTGTTGAAAGTAAGGGCCACTTCAGTAACATGTTGGCTTAGGCACAGACAGCAGAGAGACATGTTGAAACGCTGTGGTTCAGGGTGAAGGAAGACACATTGATTGATTGATTGATTGACTGGTTGATTGATTGCCATGTTTACCTGAATACAGTGAAAAACGTTCTTTACGAGCAGTACAGGCAGATCCCAGTAAGCAGGGATGTACAAATCATAGTTTGAACAGAAACTTGGACAGAGGCGTACAGGTTACACCCCACAGGGCGTGCACGAGGCAAGATCAACATTAATAAGGTCAGCGTTATTTGAAGTTAGAGATTCCATTCATCAATCTAATAGTGGCTGGGAAGAAACTGTTCCTGAAGCTGCTGGTGCGTGTGTTCAAGCTTCTGTACCTTCTGCCTGAGGGGGGCCAGGTTGTAGGAGATCATTACCGGGGTGGGAGGGGTCTTCAATGATGTTGGCAGCCATTCACCGGCAACGAGCCATGTAAATGGAGTCCATGGATGGAAGGTTGGCTTCCGTGATGGTCTGGGCTGTGCACACAACCCCCTGTAGTTCCTTACCGTGCTGGGCAGAGCGGTTGTTACACCGGGACAGGATGCTCTCTCTGCTGCATCTGTAGAGTTTGGTGAGGGATTTAACGGACAGGCCAAATTCCCAGAGCTGCCTGAAGAAGAAGAGGCGTTGTTGCGACTTCTGGATCAGCCCATTTGTGTGCGAAATCCAGGACAGATTGCTGGATATTGTCACTCCTCGGAACTTGGAGCTCTCCACCCTCTCAGCCTCAGCTCCATTGCTGTAGAAGGAGGCATGTTCTCCTCCTGTCTTTCTGACGTCAATGATCAGTTCTTCAGTTTTGCCGATGCTGAGAGAGAGGGTGTTCTCACTGCACCATGGCACCAAGCCCTCTATCTCCTTCCTGGTGTTTGATATCCATCCTCCCACAATGGGGTCTGCAGCAAACATGGAGATGGTGTTTGTACAGAATTTAGCCACACAGTTGTGGGTGTACAGGGAGTACAGCAGAGGCTGAGAATACATCCATGGGGGGCTCCAGTGTTGAGGGTTATCGTGGAGGAGGTGCTGCTGTCTATCTTCACTGATTGTGGTCTGTGGGTCAGGAAGCTGAGGATCCAGCTGCAGAGGGTGGAACCGAGACTCAGAGTTTCAGAGTTTTGTGATCAGTCTGGAGGGGATAATGGTGTTGGAGGTGAAGATGTACTCGATGAGCAGGAGTCTGAGTAGAAGTGCTAGCGGTCCAGATGTTCCAGGGATGAGGGCAGGGTTAGAAAATGCTGAGGAAGTGTTACATCGGTCGGCAAATTGCAGGGAATCGAGCCAGAGCTGATGTGGGCCATGACCAGCCTCTCGAAACACGACAGCATTATGGAGGTCAGAGTCACTGGGCGGGAGTCATTAAGGCACATTGCATTTGCTTTCTTAGGTACTAGAATGGTGGTGGTCTTCTTGAAGCAATTGGAGTCTTCGACTTGGAGGAGGGAGAGGGTGAAGAATTCAGCTGGTCCGCACAGGATCTGAGTGAACGAGCCAGGGACTCCATCTGGGTCTGTCACTTTCCTTGGATTGACCCGAGGAAGACTGATCTGGCATCAGCAGCAGTGGCAGAGGGAACACGTGCCCCTGGAGCTATCGGGGCAGTTGACACCGCGCTTCTGGCGTTCTGTTTGAACTGAGCATAGAAAGTGTTAAGTGCATCAGGGAGGAATGTGACTTTTGTCTGCTATCATGCTCTGCTTCAGTTGGTATCCCGTTATGTTGTTTAGGCCTTCCCACAGGCAATGGGTGTCTGGACGATTGGTTTGGACATCTAACTTGGTCCTGTATGGCATCTCAGATGGCTTTGCCCAGTGTCTGCGTGGGTTTCCACCGGGTGCTCCGGTTTCCTCACACAGTCCAAAAATGTGCAGGTTAGGTGAATTGGCCAATGCTAAATTGCCCGTATGTAGGGGAATGGGTCTGGGTGGGTTGATCTTCGGAGGGTCGGTGTGGACTTGTTGGGCAGAAGGGCCTGTTTCTACACTGTAAGTAACGTATATCTGGATTTTCTGTATTGGTCTGGGTAACCCAACTTGAATGCTGAGTGCCTGGCTTTTAGGACGGAATGGATTTTCCAGTGTATCCAAGTTTCCCATTTGGGAAACACCCGGAATGACTTTGGAACACACTCCTTCATGGATCTCCTCATGATGAATGCTGACCTGATGAATACTGACCTGATGAAAACTGACCTGATGAATGCTGACCTGATGAAACCTGACCTGATGAAGGCTGACCTGATGAATACTGACCTGATGAATGTTGACCTGATGAATGCTGACCTGATGAATACTGACCTGATGAACACTGACCTGATGAATACTGACATGATGAATACTGTCCTGATGAATACTGACCTGATGAATACTTAACGGATGAATTCTGACCTGATGAATGCTGACCTGATGAATACTGACCTGATGAAGCTGACCTGATAAATACTGACCTGATGAATGCTGACATGATGAATACTGACCTGATGAATGCTGACCTGATGAAGCTGACTTGATGAATACTGACCTGATCAAAGCTGACCTGATGAAAGCTGACCTGATGAATACTGACCTGATGAAAGCTGACATGATGAATGCTGACCTGATGAATACTGACATGATGAATACTGACCGGATGAATGCTGACCTGATGAAGCTGACCTGAAGAATACTGACCTGATGAATACTGACCGGATGAAAGCTGACCTGAATGAATGATGACCTGATGAATACTGACCTGATGAATGCTGACCTGATGAATGCTGACCTGATGAATATTAACCTGATGAATACTGACCTGATGAATACTGACCTGATGAATGCTGACCTGATGAAAGCTGACCTGATGAATACTGACCTGATGAATACTGACCTGATGAATGCTGACCTGATGAAAGCTGAACTGATGAATACTGACCTGATGAATGCTGACCTGATGAAAGCTGACCTGATGAATACTGATCTGATGAATGCTGACCTGATGTATACTGACCTGATGAATACTGACCTGATGAATGCTGACCTGATGAATGCTGATCTGATGAAAGCTGACCTGATGAATGCTGACCTGATGAAAGCTGACCTGATGAATACTGACCTGATGAAAGCTGACATGATGAATGCTGACCTGATGAATACTGACCTGATGAATACTGACCTTATGAATACTGACCTGATGAATGCTGACCTGATGAAAGCTGACATGATGAAGCTGACCTGATGAATACTGACCTGATGAATACGAACCTGATGAATACTGACCTGATGAATGCTGACCTGATGAATGCTGATCTGATGAATACTGACCTGATGAATACTGACCTGATGAATACTGACCTGATGAATGCTGATCTGATGAATACTGACCTGATGAATACTGACCTGATGAAGCTGACCTGATGAATGCTGACCTGATGTATACTGACCTGATGAATGCTGTCCTGATGAATGTTTACCTGATGAATGCTGACCTGATGAACACTGACCTGATGAATGCTGACCTGATGAATATTGCCCTGATGAATACTGACCTGATGAATGCTGACCTGATGAAAGCTGACCTGATGAATGCTGACCTGATGAATCTGACCTGATGAATGCTGACCTGATGAATGCTGACATGATGAATGCTGACCTGATGAATATTAACCTGATGAATACTGACCTGATGAATACTGACCTGATGAATGCTGACCTGATGAAAGCTGACCTGATGAATACTGACATGATGAATACTGACCTGATGAATGCTGACCTGATGAAAGCTGACCTGATGAATACTGACCTGATGAATGCTGACCTGATGAAAGCTGACCTGATGAATACTGACCTGATGAATACTGACCTGATGAAAGCTGACATGATCAATGGTGACCTGATGAAAGCTGACCTGATGAATGCTGACCTGATAAAAGCTGACATGATGAATGCTGACCTGATGAATACTGACCTGATGAACGCTGACCTGATGAATGCTGACCTGATGAATGCTGACCTGATGAATACTGACCTGATAAATACTGACCTGATGAATGCTGACCTGATGAATGCTGACCTGATGATGCTGACCTGATAAATATTGACCTGATGAATAGTGACCTGATGAAAGCTGACCTGATGAATACTGACCTGATGAATACTGACCTGATGAATGCTGACCTGATGAATACTGACCTGATGAAGCTGACCAGAATGAATGCTGACCTGATGAATACTGACATGATGAATACTGACCTGATGAATGCTGACCTGATGAATGCTGTCCTGATGAATACTGACATGATGAATACTGACCTGATGAATGCTGACCTGAATGAATGCTGTCCTGATGAATACTGACCTGATGAAGCTGACCTGAATGAATGCTGACCTGATGAATACTGACCTGATGAATACTGACCTGATGAATACTGACCTGATGAATGCTGACCTGAATGAATGCTGTCCTGATGAATACTGACCTGATGAAAGCTGACCTGATGAATGCTGACCTGATGAATGCTGACCTGATGAAAGCTGACCTGATGAATACTGACATGATGAATACTGACCTGATGAATGCTGACCTGAATGAATGCTCTCCTGATGAATACTGACCTGATGAATGCTGACCTGATGAATACTGACCTGATGAATACTGACCTGATGAATGCTGACCTGATGAATGCTGACCTGATTAAGCTGACCTGATAAATGTTGACCTGATGAATACTGACCTGATGAAAGCTGACCTGATGAATGCTGACCTGATGAATACTGACCTGATGAATGCTGACCTGATGAATACTGACCTGATGAATACTGACCTGATGAATGCTGACCTGAATGAATGCTGTCCTGATGAATACTGACATGATGAATGCTGACCTGATGAATGCTGACCTGATGAATACTGACCTGACGAATGCTGACCTGATGAATGCTGACCTGATGAATACTGACCTGATGAATGCTGACCTGATGAATACTGACCTGATGAAGCTGACCTGATAAATGTTGACCTGAATGAATGCTGACCTGATGAATGCTGACCTGATGAATACTGACCTGATGAAGCTGACCTGATAAATGTTGACCTGATGAATACTGACCTGATGAAAGCTGACCTGATGAATGCTGACCTGATGAATGCTGACCTGATGAAGCTGACCTGATAAATGTTGACCTGATGAATACTGACCTGATGAAAGCTGACCTGATGAATGCTGACCTGATGAATACTGACCTGATGAATGCTGACCTGATGAATACTGACCTGATGAAGCTGACCTGAATGAATGCTGACCTGATGAATACTGACCTGATGAATACTGACCTGATGAATACTGACCTGATGAATGCTGACCTGAATGAATGCTGTCCTGATGAATACTGACCTGATGAAAGCTGACCTGATGAATGCTGACCTGATGAATGCTGACCTGATGAAAGCTGACCTGATGAATACTGACCTGATGAATACTGACCTGATGAATGCTGACCTGATGAATACTGACCTGATGAATGCTGACCTGAATGAATGCTGACCTGATGAATGCTGACCTAATGAAGCTGACCTGATGAATGTTGACCTGATGAATACTGACCTGATGAAAGCTGACCTGATGAATGCTGACCTGATGAATACTGACCTGATGAATGCTGACCTGAATGAATGCTGACCTGATAAATGTTGACCTGATGAATACTGACCTGATGAATGCTGACCTGATGAAAGCTGACCTGATGAATACTGACCTGATGAATACTGACCTGATGAAGCTGACCTGATGAATACAGACCTGAATGAATGCTGACCTGATGAATACTGACCTGATGAATGCTGATCTGATGAATGCTGACCTGATGAATACTGACCTGATGAATACTGACCTGATGAATGCTGACCTGATGAAAGCTGACCTGATGAATGATGACCTGATGATTGCTGACCTGATGAATCTGACCTGATAAATGTTGACCTGATGAATACTGACCTGATGAAAGCTGACCTGATGAATGCTGACCTGATGAATACTGACCTGATGAATGCTGACCTGATGAAAGCTGACCTGATGAATACTGACCTGATGAATGCTGACCTGATGAATGCTGACCTGATGAAAGCTGACCTGATGAATACTGACCTGATGAATGCTGACCTGATGAATGCTGACCTGAATGAATGCTGACCTGATGAAAGCTGACCTGATGAATACTGACCTGATGAATGCTGACCTGATGAATGCTGACCTGATGAATGCTGACCTGATAAATGCTGACCTGATGAATGCTGACCTGATGAATACTGACCTGATGAACGCTGACCTGATGAATGCTGACCTGATGAATACTGACCTGATGAATACTGACCTGATGAAGCTGACCTGGGGAATGCTGACCTGATGAATACTGACCTGATGAATGCTGACCTGATGAAGCTGACCTGATGAATGCTGACCTGATGAATGCTGACCTGATGAATACTGACCTGATGAATGCTGACCTGATGAATACTGACCTGATGAACGCTGACCTGATGACTGCTGAACTGATGAATACTGACCTGAATGAAAGCTGACCTGATGAAGCTAACCTGATAAATGTTGACCTGATGAATACTGACCTGATGAACGCTGACCTGATGAATGCTGACCTGATGAATACTAACCTGATGAACACTGACCTGATGAAGACTGACATGATGAATGCTGACCTGATGAATGCTGACCTGATGAATACTGACCTGATGAACGCTGACCTGATGAATGCTGACCTGATGAATACTGACCTGATGAACACTGACCTGATGAATACTGACATGATGAATGGTGACCTGATGAATGCTGACCTGATGAATGCTGACCTGCTGAATACTGACCTGATGAAGCTGACCTGGTGAATGCTGACCTGATGAATACTGACCTGATGAATACTGACCTGATGAATGCTGACCTGATGAATACTGACCTGATGAAGCTGACCTGGTGAATGCTGACCTGATGAATACTGACATGATGAATGCTGACCTGATGAAGCTGGCCTGATGAATACTGACCTGATGAAGCTGACCTGGTGAATGCTGACCTGATGAATACTGACATGATGAATACAGACCTGATGAATGCTGACCTGATGAATACTGACCTGATGAATACTGACATGATGAACGCTGACCTGATGAATGCTGACCTGATGAATACTAACCTGATGAACACTGACCTGATGAATACTGACCTGATGAATACTGACCTGATGAAGCTGACCTGTTGAATGCTGACCTGATGAATACTGACCTGATGAACACTGACCTGATGAATACTGACCTGCTGAATACTGACCTGATGAACGCTGACCTGATGAATGCTGACCTGATGAATACTGACCTGATGAATACTGACCTGATGAAGCTGACCTGGTGAATGCTGACCTGATGAAAGCTGACCTGATGAATACTGACCTGATGAAAGCTGACATGATGAAAGCTGACCTGATGAATACTGACCTGATGAATACTGACCTTATGAATACTGACCTGATGAATGCTGACCTGATGAAAGCTGACATGATGAAGCTGACCTGATGAATACTGACCTGATGAATACGAACCTGATGAATACTGACCTGATGAATGCTGACCTGATGAATGCTGATCTGATGAATACTGACCTGATGAATACTGACCTGATGAATACTGACCTGATGAATGCTGATCTGATGAATACTGACCTGATGAATACTGACCTGATGAAGCTGACCTGATGAATGCTGACCTGATGTATACTGACCTGATGAATGCTGTCCTGATGAATGTTTACCTGATGAATGCTGACCTGATGAACACTGACCTGATGAATGCTGACCTGATGAATATTGCCCTGATGAATACTGACCTGATGAATGCTGACCTGATGAAAGCTGACCTGATGAATGCTGACCTGATGAATCTGACCTGATGAATGCTGACCTGATGAATGCTGACATGATGAATGCTGACCTGATGAATATTAACCTGATGAATACTGACCTGATGAATACTGACCTGATGAATGCTGACCTGATGAAAGCTGACCTGATGAATACTGACATGATGAATACTGACCTGATGAATGCTGACCTGATGAAAGCTGACCTGATGAATACTGACCTGATGAATGCTGACCTGATGAAAGCTGACCTGATGAATACTGACCTGATGAATACTGACCTGATGAAAGCTGACATGATCAATGGTGACCTGATGAAAGCTGACCTGATGAATGCTGACCTGATAAAAGCTGACATGATGAATGCTGACCTGATGAATACTGACCTGATGAACGCTGACCTGATGAATGCTGACCTGGTGAATGCTGACCTGATGAATGCTGACCTGATGAATACTGACCTGATAAATACTGACCTGATGAATGCTGACCTGATGAATGCTGACCTGATGATGCTGACCTGATAAATATTGACCTGATGAATAGTGACCTGATGAAAGCTGACCTGATGAATACTGACCTGATGAATACTGACCTGATGAATGCTGACCTGATGAATACTGACCTGATGAAGCTGACCAGAATGAATGCTGACCTGATGAATACTGACATGATGAATACTGACCTGATGAATGCTGACCTGATGAATGCTGTCCTGATGAATACTGACATGATGAATACTGACCTGATGAATGCTGACCTGAATGAATGCTGTCCTGATGAATACTGACCTGATGAATACTGACCTGATGAATACTGACCTGATGAATGCTGACCTGATGAATGCTGACCTGATGAAGCTGACCTGATAAATGTTGACCTGATGAATACTGACCTGATGAAAGCTGACCTGATGAATGCTGACCTGATGAATACTGACCTGATGAATGCTGACCTGATGAATACTGACCTGATGAATACTGACCTGATGAATGCTGACCTGAATGAATGCTGTCCTGATGAATACTGACCTGATGAATGCTGACCTGATGAATGCTGACCTGATGAATACTGACCTGACGAATGCTGACCTGATGAATGCTGACCTGATGAATACTGACCTGATGAATGCTGACCTGATGAATACTGACCTGATGAAGCTGACCTGATAAATGTTGACCTGAATGAATGCTGACCTGATGAATGCTGACCTGATGAATACTGACCTGATGAAGCTGACCTGATAAATGTTGACCTGATGAATACTGACCTGATGAAAGCTGACCTGATGAATGCTGACCTGATGAATGCTGACCTGATGAAGCTGACCTGATAAATGTTGACCTGATGAATACTGACCTGATGAAAGCTGACCTGATGAATGCTGACCTGATGAATACTGACCTGATGAATGCTGACCTGATGAATACTGACCTGATGAAGCTGACCTGAATGAATGCTGACCTGATGAATACTGACCTGATGAATACTGACCTGATGAATACTGACCTGATGAATGCTGACCTGAATGAATGCTGTCCTGATGAATACTGACCTGATGAAAGCTGACCTGATGAATGCTGACCTGATGAATGCTGACCTGATGAAAGCTGACCTGATGAATACTGACCTGATGAATACTGACCTGATGAATGCTGACCTGATGAATACTGACCTGATGAATGCTGACCTGAATGAATGCTGACCTGATGAATGCTGACCTGATGAAGCTGACCTGATGAATGTTGACCTGATGAATACTGACCTGATGAAAGCTGACCTGATGAATACAGACCTGAATGAATGCTGACCTGATGAATACTGACCTGATGAAAGCTGACCTGATGAATGCTGACCTGATGAATGCTGACCTGATGAAGCTGACCTGATAAATGTTGACCTGATGAATACTGACCTGATGAAAGCTGACCTGATGAATGCTGACCTGATGAATACTGACCTGATGAATGCTGACCTGATGAATACTGACCTGATGAAGCTGACCTGAATGAATGCTGACCTGATGAATACTGACCTGATGAATACTGACCTGATGAATACTGACCTGATGAATGCTGACCTGAATGAATGCTGTCCTGATGAATACTGACCTGATGAAAGCTGACCTGATGAATGCTGACCTGATGAATGCTGACCTGATGAAAGCTGACCTGATGAATACTGACCTGATGAATACTGACCTGATGAATGCTGACCTGATGAATGCTGACCTGATGAAGCTGACCTGATGAATGTTGACCTGATGAATACTGACCTGATGAAAGCTGACCTGATGAATGCTGACCTGATGAATACTGACCTGATGAATGCTGACCTGAATGAATGCTGACCTGATAAATGTTGACCTGATGAATACTGACCTGATGAATGCTGACCTGATGAAAGCTGACCTGATGAATACTGACCTGATGAATACTGACCTGATGAATACTGACCTGATGAAGCTGACCTGATGAATACAGACCTGAATGAATGCTGACCTGATGAATACTGACCTGATGAATGCTGATCTGATGAATGCTGACCTGATGAATACTGACCTGATGAATACTGACCTGATGAATGCTGACCTGATGAAAGCTGACCTGATGAATGATGACCTGATGATTGCTGACCTGATGAATCTGACCTGATAAATGTTGACCTGATGAATACTGACCTGATGAAAGCTGACCTGATGAATGCTGACCTGATGAATACTGACCTGATGAATGCTGACCTGATGAAAGCTGACCTGATGAATACTGACCTGATGAATGCTGACCTGATGAATGCTGACCTGATGAAAGCTGACCTGATGAATACTGACCTGATGAATGCTGACCTGATGAATGCTGACCTGAATGAATGCTGACCTGATGAAAGCTGACCTGATGAATACTGACCTGATGAATACTGACCTGATGAATGCTGACCTGATGAATGCTGACCTGATGAATGCTGACCTGATGAATACTGACCTGATGAACGCTGACCTGATGAATGCTGACCTGATGAATACTGACCTGATGAATACTGACCTGATGAAGCTGACCTGGGGAATGCTGACCTGATGAATACTGACCTGATGAATGCTGACCTGATGAAGCTGACCTGATGAATGCTGACCTGATGAATACTGACCTGATGAATGCTGACCTGATGAAGCTGACCTGATGAATACTGACATGATGTAAGCTGACCTGATGAATGCTGACCTGATGAATACTGACCTGATGAACGCTGACCTGATGACTGCTGACCTGATGAATACTGACCTGAATGAAAGCTGACCTGATGAAGCTAACCTGATAAATGTTGACCTGATGAATACTGACCTGATGAACGCTGACCTGATGAATGCTGACCTGATGAATACTAACCTGATGAACACTGACCTGATGAAGACTGACATGATGAATGCTGACCTGATGAATGCTGACCTGATGAATACTGACCTGATGAACGCTGACCTGATGAATGCTGACCTGATGAATACTGACCTGATGAACACTGACCTGATGAATACTGACATGATGAATGGTGACCTGATGAATGCTGACCTGATGAATGCTGACCTGCTGAATACTGACCTGATGAAGCTGACCTGGTGAATGCTGACCTGATGAATACTGACCTGATGAAGCTGACCTGGTGAATGCTGACCTGATGAATACTGACATGATGAATGCTGACCTAATGAATGCTGACCTGATGAATACTGACCTGATGAATACTGACATGATGAACGCTGACCTGATGAATGCTGACCTGATGAATACTAACCTGATGAACACTGACCTGATGAATACTGACCTGATGAATACTGACCTGATGAAGCTGACCTGTTGAATGCTGACCTGATGAATACTGACCTGATGAACACTGACCTGATGAATACTGACCTGCTGAATACTGACCTGATGAACGCTGACCTGATGAATGCTGACCTGATGAATACTGACCTGATGAATACTGACCTGATGAAGCTGACCTGGTGAATGCTGACCTGATGAACGCTGACCTGATGAATGCTGACCTGATGAATACTGATCTGATGAATACTGACCTGATGAAGCTGACCTGGGGAATGCTGACCTGATGAATACTGACCTGATGAATGCTGACCTGATGAAGCTGACCTGATGAATGCTGACCTGATGAATACTGACCTGATGAATGCTGACCTGATGAAGCTGACCTGATGAATGCTGACCTGATGAATGCTGACCTGATGAATACTGACCTGATGAACGCTGACCTGATGAATGCTGACCTGATGAATACTGACCTGAATGAAAGCTGACCTGATGAAGCTAACCTGATAAATGTTGACCTGATGAATACTGACTTGATGAACGCTGACCTGATGAATGCTGACCTGATGAATACTAACCTGATGAACACTGACCTGATGAAGACTGACATGATGAATGCTGACCTGATGAATGCTGACCTGATGAATACTGACCTGATGAACGCTGACCTGATGAATGCTGACCTGATGAATACTGACCTGATGAACACTGACCTGATGAATACTGACATGATGAATGGTGACCTGATGAATGCTGACCTGATGAATGCTGACCTGCTGAATACTGACCTGATGAAGCTGACCTGGTGAATGCTGAACTGATGAATACTGACCTGATGAATACTGACCTGATGAAGCTGACCTGGTGAATGCTGACCTGATGAATACTGACCTGATGAATACTGACCTGATGAATGCTGACCTGATGAATACTGACCTGATGAAGCTGACCTGGTGAATGCTGACCTGATGAATACTGACCTGATGAATACGGACCTGATGAAGCTGACCTGGTGAATGCTGACCTGATGAATACTGACCTGATGAATGCTGACCTGATGAATGCTGACCTGATGAATACTAACCTGATGAACACTGACCTGATGAATACTGACATGATGAATGCTGACCTGATGAATGCTGACCTGATGAATACTGACCTGATGAACGCTGACCTGATGAATGCTGACCTGATGAATACTGACCTGATGAATACTGACATGATGAATGCTGACCTGATGAATGCTGACCTGATGAATACTGACCTGATGAACGCTGACCTGATGAATACTGACCTGATGAACACTGACCTGATGAATACTGACATGATGAATGCTGACCTAATGAATGCTGACCTGATGAATACTGACCTGATGAATACTGACATGATGAACGCTGACCTGATGAATGCTGACCTGATGAATACTAACCTGATGAACACTGACCTGATGAATACTGACCTGATGAATACTGACCTGATGAAGCTGACCTGTTGAATGCTGACCTGATGAATACTGACCTGATGAACACTGACCTGATGAATACTGACCTGCTGAATACTGACCTGATGAACGCTGACCTGATGAAAGCTGACCTGATGAATACTGACCTGATGAATACTGACCTGATGAAGCTGACCTGGTGAATGCTGACCTGATGAACGCTGACCTGATGAATGCTGACCTGATGAATACTGACCTGATGAATACTGACCTGATGAAGCTGACCTGGTGAATGCTGACCTGATGAACGCTGACCTGATGAACGCTGACCTGGTGAATACTGACCTGATGAACACTGACCTGATGAATGCTGACCTGATGAATACTGACCTGATGAAGCTGACCTGGTGAATGCTGACCTGATGAATACTGACCTGATGAATACTGACCTGATGAAGCTGACCTGGTGAATGCTGACCTGATGAATACTGACCTGATGAATACTGACCTGATGAATGCTGACCTGATGAATACTGACCTGATGAAGCTGACCTGGTGAATGCTGACCTGATGAATACTGACCTGATGAATACTGACCTGATGAAGCTGACCTGGTGAATGCTGACCTGATGAATACTGATCTGATGAATGCTGACCTGATGAATGCTGACCTGATGAATACTAACCTGATGAACACTGACCTGATGAATACTGACATGATGAATGCTGACCTGGTGAATGCTGACCTGATGAATACTGACCTGATGAATACTGACCTGATGAATACTGACATGATGAATGCTGACCTGATGAATACTGACCTGATGAACGCTGACCTGATGAATACTGACCTGATGAACACTGACCTGATGAATACTGACATGATGAATGCTGACCTAATGAATGCTGACCTGATGAATACTGACCTGATGAAGCTGACCTGATGAATACTGACCTGATGAACACTGACCTGATGAATACTGACATGATGAATGCTGACCTGATGAATACTGACCTGATGAAGCTGACCTGGTGAATGCTGACCTGATGAATACTGACCTGATGAATACGGACCTGATGAAGCTGACCTGGTGAATGCTGACCTGATGAATACTGACCTGATGAATGCTGACCTGATGAATGCTGACCTGATGAATACTAACCTGATGAACACTGACCTGATGAATACTGACATGATGAATGCTGACCTGATGAATGCTGACCTGATGAATACTGACCTGATGAACGCTGACCTGATGAATGCTGACCTGATGAATACTGACCTGATGAATACTGACATGATGAATGCTGACCTGATGAATGCTGACCTGATGAATACTGACCTGATGAACGCTGACCTGATGAATACTGACCTGATGAACACTGACCTGATGAATACTGACATGATGAATGCTGACCTAATGAATGCTGACCTGATGAATACTGACCTGATGAAGCTGACCTGGTGAATGCTGACATGATGAACGCTGACCTGATGAATGCTGACCTGATGAATACTAACCTGATGAACACTGACCTGATGAATACTGACCTGATGAATACTGACCTGATGAAGCTGACCTGTTGAATGCTGACCTGATGAATACTGACCTGATGAACAATGACCTGATGAATACTGACCTGCTGAATACTGACCTGATGAACGCTGACCTGATGAAAGCTGACCTGATGAATACTGACCTGATGAATACTGACCTGATGAAGCTGACCTGGTGAATGCTGACCTGATGAACGCTGACCTGATGAATGCAGACCTGATGAATACTGACCTGATGAATACTGACCTGATGAAGCTGACCTGGTGAATGCTGACCTGATGAACGCTGACCTGATGAACGCTGACCTGGTGAATACTGACCTGATGAACACTGACCTGATGAATGCTGACCTGATGAATACTGACCTGATGAAGCTGACCTGGTGAATGCTGACCTGATGAATACTGACCTGATGAATACTGACCTGATGAAGCTGACCTGGTGAATGCTGACCTGATGAATACTGACCTGATGAATACTGACCTGATGAATGCTGACCTGATGAATACTGACCTGATGAAGCTGACCTGGTGAATGCTGACCTGATGAATACTGACCTGATGAATACTGACCTGATGAAGCTGACCTGGTGAATGCTGACCTGATGAATACTGATCTGATGAATGCTGACCTGATGAATGCTGACCTGATGAATACTAACCTGATGAACACTGACCTGATGAATACTGACATGATGAATGCTGACCTGGTGAATGCTGACCTGATGAATACTGACCTGATGAATACTGACCTGATGAATACTGACATGATGAATGCTGACCTGATGAATGCTGACCTGATGAATACTGACCTGATGAACGCTGACCTGATGAATACTGACCTGATGAACACTGACCTGATGAATACTGACATGATGAATGCTGACCTAATGAATGCTGACCTGATGAATACTGACCTGATGAAGCTGACCTGATGAATACTGACCTGATGAACACTGACCTGATGAATACTGACATGATGAACGCTGACCTGATGAATGCTGACCTGATGAATACTGACCTGATGAACACTGACCTGATGAATACTGACCTGAATGAATACTGACCTGATGAAAGCTGACCTGATGAATGCTGACCTGATGAATACTGACCTGATGAACACTGACCTGATGAATACTGACCTGATGAATACTGACCTGATGAAGCTGACCTGTTGAATGCTGACCTGATGAATACTGGCCTGATGAACACTGACCTGATGAATATTGACCTGATGAATACTGACCTGTTGAACGCTGACCTGATGAACGCTGACCTGATGAATACTGACCTGATGAATACTGACCTGATGAACACTGACCTGATGAATACTGACATGATGAATGCTGACCTGATGAATACTGACCTGATGAATACTGACCTGATGAAGCTGACCTGTTGAATGCTGACCTGATGAATACTGACCTGATGAACACTGACCTGATGAATGCCGACCTGATGAATACTGACCTGATGAAGCTGACCTGGGGAATGCTGACCTGATGAACGCTGACCTGATGAACGCTGACCTGATGAATACTGACCTGATGAATACTGACCTGATGAATGCTGATCTGATGAATACTGACCTGATGAATACTGACCTGATGAAGCTGACCTGATGAATGCTGACCTGATGTATACTGACCTGATGAATGCTGTCCTGATGAATGTTTACCTGATGAATGCTGACCTGATGAACACTGACCTGATGAATGCTGACCTGATGAATATTGCCCTGATGAATACTGACCTGATGAATGCTGACCTGATGAAAGCTGACCTGATGAATGCTGACCTGATGAATCTGACCTGATGAATGCTGACCTGATGAATGCTGACATGATGAATGCTGACCTGATGAATATTAACCTGATGAATACTGACCTGATGAATACTGACCTGATGAATGCTGACCTGATGAAAGCTGACCTGATGAATACTGACATGATGAATACTGACCTGATGAATGCTGACCTGATGAAAGCTGACCTGATGAATACTGACCTGATGAATGCTGACCTGATGAAAGCTGACCTGATGAATACTGACCTGATGAATACTGACCTGATGAAAGCTGACATGATCAATGGTGACCTGATGAAAGCTGACCTGATGAATGCTGACCTGATAAAAGCTGACATGATGAATGCTGACCTGATGAATACTGACCTGATGAACGCTGACCTGATGAATGCTGACCTGATGAATGCTGACCTGATGAATGCTGACCTGATGAATACTGACCTGATAAATACTGACCTGATGAATGCTGACCTGATGAATGCTGACCTGATGATGCTGACCTGATAAATATTGACCTGATGAATAGTGACCTGATGAAAGCTGACCTGATGAATACTGACCTGATGAATACTGACCTGATGAATGCTGACCTGATGAATACTGACCTGATGAAGCTGACCAGAATGAATGCTGACCTGATGAATACTGACATGATGAATACTGACCTGATGAATGCTGACCTGATGAATGCTGTCCTGATGAATACTGACATGATGAATACTGACCTGATGAATGCTGACCTGAATGAATGCTGTCCTGATGAATACTGACCTGATGAATGCTGACCTGATGAATACTGACCTGATGAATACTGACCTGATGAATGCTGACCTGATGAATGCTGACCTGATGAAGCTGACCTGATAAATGTTGACCTGATGAATACTGACCTGATGAAAGCTGACCTGATGAATGCTGACCTGATGAATACTGACCTGATGAATGCTGACCTGATGAATACTGACCTGATGAATACTGACCTGATGAATGCTGACCTGAATGAATGCTGTCCTGATGAATACTGACCTGATGAATGCTGACCTGATGAATGCTGACCTGATGAATACTGACCTGACGAATGCTGACCTGATGAATGCTGACCTGATGAATACTGACCTGATGAATGCTGACCTGATGAATACTGACCTGATGAAGCTGACCTGATAAATTTTGACCTGAATGAATGCTGACCTGATGAATGCTGACCTGATGAATACTGACCTGATGAAGCTGACCTGATAAATGTTGACCTGATGAATACTGACCTGATGAAAGCTGACCTGATGAATGCTGACCTGATGAATGCTGACCTGATGAAGCTGACCTGATAAATGTTGACCTGATGAATACTGACCTGATGAAAGCTGACCTGATGAATGCTGACCTGATGAATACTGACCTGATGAATGCTGACCTGATGAATACTGACCTGATGAAGCTGACCTGAATGAATGCTGACCTGATGAATACTGACCTGATGAATACTGACCTGATGAATACTGACCTGATGAATGCTGACCTGAATGAATGCTGTCCTGATGAATACTGACCTGATGAAAGCTGACCTGATGAATGCTGACCTGATGAATGCTGACCTGATGAAAGCTGACCTGATGAATACTGACCTGATGAATACTGACCTGATGAATGCTGACCTGATGAATACTGACCTGATGAATGCTGACCTGAATGAATGCTGACCTGATGAATGCTGACCTGATGAAGCTGACCTGATGAATGTTGACCTGATGAATACTGACCTGATGAAAGCTGACCTGATGAATGCTGACCTGATGAATACTGACCTGATGAATGCTGACCTGAATGAATGCTGACCTGATAAATGTTGACCTGATGAATACTGACCTGATGAATGCTGACCTGATGAAAGCTGACCTGATGAATACTGACCTGATGAATACTGACCTGATGAATACTGACCTGATGAAGCTGACCTGATGACTACAGACCTGAATGAATGCTGACCTGATGAATACTGACCTGATGAATGCTGATCTGATGAATGCTGACCTGATGAATACTGACCTGATGAATACTGACCTGATGAATGCTGACCTGATGAAAGCTGACCTGATGAATGATGACCTGATGATTGCTGACCTGATGAATCTGACCTGATAAATGTTGACCTGATGAATACTGACCTGATGAAAGCTGACCTGATGAATGCTGACCTGATGAATACTGACCTGATGAATGCTGACCTGATGAAAGCTGACCTGATGAATACTGACCTGATGAATGCTGACCTGATGAATGCTGACCTGATGAAAGCTGACCTGATGAATACTGACCTGATGAATGCTGACCTGATGAATGCTGACCTGAATGAATGCTGACCTGATGAAAGCTGACCTGATGAATACTGACCTGATGAATACTGACCTGATGAATGCTGACCTGATGAATGCTGACCTGATGAATGCTGACCTGATGAATACTGACCTGATGAACGCTGACCTGATGAATGCTGACCTGATGAATACTGACCTGATGAATACTGACCTGATGAAGCTGACCTGGGGAATGCTGACCTGATGAATACTGACCTGATGAATGCTGACCTGATGAAGCTGACCTGATGAATGCTGACCTGATGAATACTGACCTGATGAATGCTGACCTGATGAAGCTGACCTGATGAATACTGACATGATGTAAGCTGACCTGATGAATGCTGACCTGATGAATACTGACCTGATGAACGCTGACCTGATGACTGCTGACCTGATGAATACTGACCTGAATGAAAGCTGACCTGATGAAGCTAACCTGATAAATGTTGACCTGATGAATACTGACCTGATGAACGCTGACCTGATGAATGCTGACCTGATGAATACTAACCTGATGAACACTGACCTGATGAAGACTGACATGATGAATGCTGACCTGATGAATGCTGACCTGATGAATACTGACCTGATGAACGCTGACCTGATGAATGCTGACCTGATGAATACTGACCTGATGAACACTGACCTGATGAATACTGACATGATGAATGGTGACCTGATGAATGCTGACCTGATGAATGCTGACCTGCTGAATACTGACCTGATGAAGCTGACCTGGTGAATGCTGACCTGATGAATACTGACCTGATGAATACTGACCTGATGAATGCTGACCTGATGAATACTGACCTGATGAAGCTGACCTGGTGAATGCTGACCTGATGAATACTGACATGATGAATGCTGACCTAATGAATGCTGACCTGATGAATGCTGACCTGATGAATGCTGACCTGATGAATACTAACCTGATGAACACTGACCTGATGAATACTGACCTGATGAATACTGACCTGATGAAGCTGACCTGTTGAATGCTGACCTGATGAATACTGACCTGATGAACACTGACCTGATGAATACTGACCTGCTGAATACTGACCTGATGAACGCTGACCTGATGAATGCTGACCTGATGAATACTGACCTGATGAAGCTGACCTGATGAATACTGACCTGATGAATACTGACCTGATGAAGCTGACCTGGGGAATGCTGACCTGATGAATACTGACCTGATGAATGCTGACCTGATGAAGCTGACCTGATGAATGCTGACCTGATGAATACTGACCTGATGAATGCTGACCTGATGAAGCTGACCTGATGAATACTGACATGATGTAAGCTGACCTGATGAATGCTGACCTGATGAATACTGACCTGATGAACGCTGACCTGATGAATGCTGACCTGATGAATACTGACCTGAATGAAAGCTGACCTGATGAAGCTAACCTGATAAATGTTGACCTGATGAATACTGACTTGATGAACGCTGACCTGATGAATGCTGACCTGATGAATACTAACCTGATGAACACTGACCTGATGAAGACTGACATGATGAATGCTGACCTGATGAATGCTGACCTGATGAATACTGACCTGATGAACGCTGACCTGATGAATGCTGACCTGATGAATACTGACCTGATGAACACTGACCTGATGAATACTGACATGATGAATGGTGACCTGATGAATGCTGACCTGATGAATGCTGACCTGCTGAATACTGACCTGATGAAGCTGACCTGGTGAATGCTGAACTGATGAATACTGACCTGATGAATACTGACCTGATGAAGCTGACCTGGTGAATGCTGACCTGATGAATACTGACCTGATGAATACTGACCTGATGAATGCTGACCTGATGAATACTGACCTGATGAAGCTGACCTGGTGAATGCTGACCTGATGAATACTGACCTGATGAATACGGACCTGATGAAGCTGACCTGGTGAATGCTGACCTGATGAATACTGACCTGATGAATGCTGACCTGATGAATGCTGACCTGATGAATACTAACCTGATGAACACTGACCTGATGAATACTGACATGATGAATGCTGACCTGATGAATGCTGACCTGATGAATACTGACCTGATGAACGCTGACCTGATGAATGCTGACCTGATGAATACTGACCTGATGAATACTGACATGATGAATGCTGACCTGATGAATGCTGACCTGATGAATACTGACCTGATGAACGCTGACCTGATGAATACTGACCTGATGAATGGTGACCTGATGAATGCTGACCTGATGAATGCTGACCTGCTGAATACTGACCTGATGAAGCTGACCTGGTGAATGCTGAACTGATGAATACTGACCTGATGAATACTGACCTGATGAAGCTGACCTGGTGAATGCTGACCTGATGAATACTGACCTGATGAATACTGACCTGATGAATGCTGACCTGATGAATACTGACCTGATGAAGCTGACCTGGTGAATGCTGACCTGATGAATACTGACCTGATGAATACGGACCTGATGAAGCTGACCTGGTGAATGCTGACCTGATGAATACTGACCTGATGAATGCTGACCTGATGAATGCTGACCTGATGAATACTAACCTGATGAACACTGACCTGATGAATACTGACATGATGAATGCTGACCTGATGAATGCTGACCTGATGAATACTGACCTGATGAACGCTGACCTGATGAATGCTGACCTGATGAATACTGACCTGATGAATACTGACATGATGAATGCTGACCTGATGAATGCTGACCTGATGAATACTGACCTGATGAACGCTGACCTGATGAATACTGACCTGATGAACACTGACCTGATGAATACTGACATGATGAATGCTGACCTAATGAATGCTGACCTGATGAATACTGACCTGATGAATACTGACATGATGAACGCTGACCTGATGAATGCTGACCTGATGAATACTAACCTGATGAACACTGACCTGATGAATACTGACCTGATGAATACTGACCTGATGAAGCTGACCTGTTGAATGCTGACCTGATGAATACTGACCTGATGAACACTGACCTGATGAATACTGACCTGCTGAATACTGACCTGATGAACGCTGACCTGATGAAAGCTGACCTGATGAATACTGACCTGATGAATACTGACCTGATGAAGCTGACCTGGTGAATGCTGACCTGATGAACGCTGACCTGATGAATGCTGACCTGATGAATACTGACCTGATGAATACTGACCTGATGAAGCTGACCTGGTGAATGCTGACCTGATGAACGCTGACCTGATGAACGCTGACCTGGTGAATACTGACCTGATGAACACTGACCTGATGAATGCTGACCTGATGAATACTGACCTGATGAAGCTGACCTGGTGAATGCTGACCTGATGAATACTGACCTGATGAATACTGACCTGATGAAGCTGACCTGGTGAATGCTGACCTGATGAATACTGACCTGATGAATACTGACCTGATGAATGCTGACCTGATGAATACTGACCTGATGAAGCTGACCTGGTGAATGCTGACCTGATGAATACTGACCTGATGAATACTGACCTGATGAAGCTGACCTGGTGAATGCTGACCTGATGAATACTGATCTGATGAATGCTGACCTGATGAATGCTGACCTGATGAATACTAACCTGATGAACACTGACCTGATGAATACTGACATGATGAATGCTGACCTGGTGAATGCTGACCTGATGAATACTGACCTGATGAATACTGACCTGATGAATACTGACATGATGAATGCTGACCTGATGAATGCTGACCTGATGAATACTGACCTGATGAACGCTGACCTGATGAATACTGACCTGATGAACACTGACCTGATGAATACTGACATGATGAATGCTGACCTAATGAATGCTGACCTGATGAATACTGACCTGATGAAGCTGACCTGATGAATACTGACCTGATGAACACTGACCTGATGAATACTGACATGATGAACGCTGACCTGATGAATGCTGACCTGATGAATACTGACCTGATGAACACTGACCTGATGAATACTGACCTGAATGAATACTGACCTGATGAAAGCTGACCTGATGAATGCTGACCTGATGAATACTGACCTGATGAACACTGACCTGATGAATACTGACCTGATGAATACTGACCTGATGAAGCTGACCTGTTGAATGCTGACCTGATGAATACTGGCCTGATGAACACTGACCTGATGAATATTGACCTGATGAATACTGACCTGTTGAACGCTGACCTGATGAACGCTGACCTGATGAATACTGACCTGATGAATACTGACCTGATGAACACTGACCTGATGAATACTGACATGATGAATGCTGACCTGATGAATACTGACCTGATGAATACTGACCTGATGAAGCTGACCTGTTGAATGCTGACCTGATGAATACTGACCTGATGAACACTGACCTGATGAATGCCGACCTGATGAATACTGACCTGATGAAGCTGACCTGGGGAATGCTGACCTGATGAACGCTGACCTGATGAACGCTGACCTGATGAATACTGACCTGATGAACACTGACCTGATGAATGCTGACCTGATGAATACTGACCTGATGAAGCTGCCCTGGTGAATGCTGACCTGATGAATACTGACCTGATGAATACTGACCTGATGAAGCTGACCTGGTGAATGCTGACCTGATGAACGCTGACCTGATGAACGCTGACCTGGTGAATACTGACCTGATGAACACTGACCTGATGAATGCTGACCTGCTGAATACTGACCTGATGAAGCTGACCTGGTGAATGCTGACCTGATGAATACTGACCTGATGAATACTGACCTGATGAAGCTGACCTGGTGAATGCTGACCTGATGAATACTGACCTGATGAATACTGACCTGATGAAGCTGACCTGGTGAATGCTGACCTGATGAATACTGACCTGATGAATACTGACCTGATGAAGCTGACCTGGTGAATGCTGACCTGATGAATACTGACCTGATGAATGCTGACCTGATGAATGCTGACCTGATGAATACTGACCTGATGAATACTGACCTGATGAAGCTGACCTGATGAATACTGACCTGATGAATACTGACCTGATGAATGCTGACCTGAATGCTGCTTGACGGTTTTCAGGAGGGAGTGGATTTCCCAGTCTATCTACGGTTCCCATTTGCGCAACACCCGGAGTGACTTTGGCACACAGTCCTCCATGGATTTGCTGATGTCCTCCGTGACGGTGGTGGTGTATTTGTCCAGAATTTCTGCTGAGCACTTGAGTATAATCCAATTCACTGATTCCAACCAATCCTGGAGATGCTCTTCCACTGCCTCGGACCAACAATGTATTTCTTTCTGTGAAGGATCCTCCTGCTTTAGTTTCTGCTTGTAAGCTGGGACATGGGACACAGCGCTGTGATCTGATTTTCCGATGTGTGCTGCAGGGGGGGGAGCGGTCGGTGTGTTTGATGGTTGTGTTACACTGGTCCAGGACGTTGGGTCCTTTAGTGGGAGCAGGAGATGTGTTGGTGGGACTTTGGCAGAGCCCTCTTGAGGTTGGATCAGTTGAAGTCACCGCCACGATGAGTAAGGCCTCGGGGAATTTTGTCTCAGAATGTTTATGGCGGTGTAAACTTCATCCAGGGCATTCTTCACATCCGCATGGGGTGGGATGTAGACTGCTGTCAGGATGGTGGAGGTGAACTCTCACGGAAGGTAGTTGGGACGGCATTTTACTGCAAGGTATTCTAAGTCAAGGAGAGTAATGGCTTATCAGGGTCATTAGATCTGACTACGCAGAGGCTTAGCCCACCTGCATTATCCTTCCCTGAGGTCTTTGTGTGGTCCATGTGGTGTTTGGAGAACGCGTCACCTTGTAGGGAGCAGTCAGGAATGGCAGGAGTGAGCCACGTCTCTGTGATCCTGAGCACACAACAGCCTCTGAGTTCCCTCCGGTAGGTAAGTCCGGATCTGAGTTCAGCCATTTTGTTTTTGATAGCCTGCATATTTGTGAGGGGTATCCTGGGGAGTAGGGTATTGAAACCATGTTGTTTCAACCTCAACTTCAGGCCAGCAGGTTTCTCCCATTTCTTTGCAGCTTTCTGGACAGTTCCAGGAGTTAGTGGATTGAGTTTGCTGCTCCTGGAGAGAAGTTGAGTTGGTTCTGGTCGGGCAGGCCCTCCTCGGGGTGGAGCAGTCGTGGCATCTGGGAGTGGGCCAAGGCTGGTTGGGGCTCCTCGGGGTCACATAGTTGACAGGGCCGATTCCATTCTGGGTCGAGATCAGGACGCTGCGGGGTCAGGGGTCAGATCATGGCTCCAGGTGTCCACGTGGGTCCTTTGGGAAGACAATTGGTCTTCCCTCGGTCCTACAGGATGACCAGCTTTGAAAATACTCAGGCCTGAGCCACCGTGGGATCCTCAAACCTGTAAGTAGATTAAAAAGAACATTGTTTATAATTCTTATAGAGTTACATTTTATGCTGCCTTGAGTGATAATAGCAAAGACAAGAAATTTGGGGAAGTATGGCAAGAATGAAAGCATTAGATTTTGTTGTGAAAAGTATTTCTAATTTCGCCCTTTCTGGTTTAAACAGCGAATTCAGAATCTCACTAGTGAGGGGTGACCACTTCATTTTCATGCCGTTCTATCTCATTAGGAGCTGGTCTTGCCTCATTTCGATGGAGATTCTAATCCTTCCTTCAGTTCCTATGGAAACCAGATGGTGCCAGTTCCCAACAGGAAAGCCTGGGCAGTTACCTGAAGGCAGGAGCTCACTGTTTGCTTCTCCAGGTCTTCATCCATCTCCACCATCAGCACCATTCCACTGCATGCTCCATCAACACTGTCCTCTCCCACACTTTGTCGGTGTGTGTGGGCATCACCAAACCCCAGCCTCACTACATCATTCTGGCTGCTTTCAGATTAACTCACCCTTCACTGTGGAGCTCAGAGACAATGATGCCGTACCTGCTTCTGCCAGGTTGGTTCACAGTCAGGGGCATGGGCACATTTCATGCAGCGACATAGGATGCATCATCTGGCTCTGAGCTAACTTTCTAAAGGCTCATTCACTTTGTGTTTACTTGTGGGCTGTCAGCTTTATCTCAGAGTCCAGTGCAGAGTGACAGGCATTCACCATGTCACTAGTCAGAGTATCACACAGTGTAGGGTAATGAATTCGGATAGAGGACAGCACGGAGGTGTTTGAAGGACATTGTTTATTCATTGATGGCATCTGGACGTCACTGGCTGGGCCAGTATTTATTGCCTGTCCCTAGTTTCCCCTTGAGAAGGTGGTGGTGAGTCACCTTCTTGAACCGCTGCAGTCCACCTGCTGTGGTTTAACTCACCATGCCATTAGGGAGGGAATTCCAGGATTGTGACTCAGTGACAGTTAAGGAACGGTGATATATTTCGAAGTTAGGATGGTGATGGGCTTGGTGTAGAACTTGAAGCTGGTGGTATTGTGTGTTTGGAAGGTGCTGTCTGATGATCTTTGGTGATTTTCTACTTTGCGTTTTGTAAATACTACACACTGCTACGACTGAGCGTCAGAGATGGAGGGAATGGATGCTTGTGGATGTGGTGCCAATGAAGAGGTCTGCTTTGTCCTGGATGGTGCACAGCTTCTTGAGTATTGTTGGGGCTGCACCCATCCAGGTGGGTGGGGAGTATTCCATCTCACTCCTGACTTGTGACTTTAAGATGGTGGACAGGCTTTGGGGAGTCAGGAGGTGGTTTACTCACCGTGGTATACCTAGCCTCTGACCTACTCTTGTAGTCATTGTGTTTATGTGGTGAGCTCAGTGGAATTTCTGGTAAATGTTAAACCCCCAGGAGGTTGACATTGCGGGATTCCCTGATGGTAACACCATTGAAATTCAAGGAACAGTGGTTAGATTGTATCTTATTGGTGATGGTCTTAGTCTGGCACGTGTGTGCTGCGAATGTTACTTGCCACTGTTCACCCACGCATGGACATTGTCCAGATCTTGTTGCATTTGAACATGGACTGCTTCAGTATCTAAAGAGTCGTGAATGATGCTGAACATTGTGAAATCATTGGTGAACATCCCACTTCTAACCTTATGATGGAGGGAGGGTGCTTATGATAATGTCACTAACTGAGGAACTCCTACAAAGATGTTCTGAAGCTGAGATGACTGACCTCCAACAACCACAACCATCTTCCTCTGTGTCTGGTCTGACTCCAACCACCGGAGAGTTTGTCCCCCATTGATTCCCGTTTTGCTTGGACCCCTTGATGCCACACTTGGTCCAAATGGCCTTGATGTCACAGGCTGTCACTCTCCCCTTCCCTCTGGAACTCAGCTCTTTTGTCCATGTTTGAACCAAGGCTGTAATGAGGTCAGGAGCTGGGTGGTCCTGGTGGAACCCAAACTGGGCGTCACTGAGCAGGTTATAGCTGAGCAGGAGCAGCTCAATAGCACGGCTGATGTCACCTTCCATCACTTTACTGGTGACCGAGAATAGACTGATGGGACGGTAATTGGCCGGGTTGGATTTGTCCTGCTAAATATGTACAGGATATATCTGGGTATTTTTCCACATTGTTGGGTGGATGCCGGTGTTGTAACTGTACTGGACCAGCTTGGCTCGGGGAGCAACAATTTCTCGAAGGCATGTCTTCAGTATTATTGCTGGAATGTTGTCACGGCCTATAGCCATTGCAGTGTCCAGAGTGGAGTGAATTGAATTGGCTGAAGACTGGTATCTGTAAGGCTGGGGCCTATTGGAGGAGGGTGAGATGGATCATTCACTCAGCACTTCTAACTGAAGATCCCTGCAAACGCCTCATTCTTACCTTTTGCACTGATGAGCTGGAATCTTCCATCGTCAGGATGGGAATGTTTGTAGAGTCTCCTTCTCCAGTGAGTTGTTGAATTGTCCACCACCATTCACACCTGGATGTGGCAGGACTATAGAGCTCAGATCTGATCCGTTGATTGTGGGATCACTTGGCTCTGTCTATCACTTGCTGTTTATGCTGATTGGCATGCAAGTAGTCCAGTTTGGTGGCTTTACCAGGTGGACACCTCATCTTCAGCTGTGCCTGGTGTTGTTCCTGGCATGTTCTCCTGCACTCTCCATTAAACCAGGGTTGATCCCCTGGCTTGATGGTCATGGTTGGGTGCGGGACGTGCTGGGCAATGAGGTCACTATTTGTGCTGCTCTTGATGGCCCACATAGCATCATGGATGCCAAGTCTTGAGTTGTTCGATCTGTTTGAAGTCTGTCTCATTTCGCATGGTGATAACATGATGGAGGTTATTCTCAATGTGAAAGTGGGACTTTGTCCCCTTAAGGACTGTACGGTGATCATTCTTCCTTATATTGTCATGGGCAGAAGCTTCTGCAGCCAGCAGATTGGTAAGTGATATGAGCCAGGCCAGAAAGTAACCCAGAACCTAACTTTGCTCATTGTTTATGGGAGATGTAATGCGGATATTCCAGGAGCAATGCAGTTGATCAAACCACGTAGTTTTGAATAAAACAGATTTTTTTTTACAAGATTACTAAATGAAATACATGCAAAGGAGAACAGAATAACAAATACTTTAGCGTATCTGAAAATCCAACAAATTTTCCCAACTTAATGATGCTGTTCCAAATATTTGCAACACTCCCACTTGGCACACAAGGTAAAATCAAACACAGAGACTTCCAGGAGAGATGTCAGAGAGAGAGGTAGATCAGCATGGGCCTGCTCCTTTGGATCCAGCAGCTTGCCAACTGCCTGACTGCTTTCAGTGAATAACCAGACTGCCAAAACCAAACTAGTCTGGCATTAGTGAACCAAATGGGTTTTGCCATGGTCGTCAGTATGTTCTTAATTGCAGAGCTTTCAATAGAATTCAAATTCTATCATCTGCCGTGATAGCATTCAAACCTAGGTCCCCAGACATTGGTTGAATTTCTGGATTGATAGTCTTGTGATAATACCCTGACGCCATCACCTCCCTGCTTCCACTACATGGACATCTCTCGGAGACCACATGGAGGGATGTAGAGGGCTGTATGGAGGTTTATGGGGAACTGAGTGGAGGTGTAAAGAGAACTGTAGAAAGGGATATTGAGGACTGTATGGAGGTATATAGGAGACTGTATGGAGGGGTATAAAGACTGTATAGAAGTTTATAGGGGACTGTGTGGTGGACTGAAGATGACTTTATTGAGGTCTAAAGAGGACTGCATGGAAATGTAGAGAGGACATCTTGGAGTTCACAACAATGACGCTTCTTCCTCAGAAGGCGAAGGAAATTCAGCACAATCATTAGACTCTCACCAACCTTTATAGCTGCACCATAGAAAGCATTCTATCTGGGTGCATTATGGCTTGGTACGGTAACAGCTCTGTCCAGGACCACAAGAAACTATAGAAAGTTATGAGCACAGAACAGACCATGACACAGCCCAACCTTCCATCTATCAACTCCATATATAGTTCTTGATGCCACAGAAAGACAGCGAACACCATCAAAGACCCCTCCCACCCGGTCAGACTCTCTTCCAATCTCTTCCATCAGACAGAAGATGCAGAAGCTTCAACACATATAGCCACAGCTTCTTCCCTGCTGTTCTTAGACTGCTGAATAGATGTCTCTAACTTTGAGCCTAATGCTGATGCTGCGTTTGTGTATCTCCTGTGTAGCTGTAACCCTGTATGTCTCGCTTTTTCGAAATACCCAATGATCTGTCTGTATGTTATGATTCATAGAACGTAGAACATAGAACATTACAGCGCAGTACGGGCACTTCAGCCCTCGATGTTGTGCCGACCTATGAAACCAATGTGAAGCTCACCTAACCTACAGTATTCTGTTATGATCCATATGTTTAGCTCACAATCATTTAAATGCCCTTAAAGTTGGCGAGTCTTCTACAGTTACAGGCAGGACGTTCCAGGCCCTTACTTCTCTCTGAGCAAAGAAACTACCTCTGACATCTATCCTATATCTATCACCCATCAATTTAAAGCTATGTCCCCTCGTGCCAGCCTTCACCATCCGAGAAAAAAAGGCTCTCCCTGTCCAACCTGTCGAACCCTCTGATCATCTTATATGTCTCTATTACGTCACCCTCAACCTTCTTCTTTCCAAAGAAAACAGGCTCAAGTCCCTCGGCCTTTCCTCATCAGACCTTCCCTCCATACCAGGCAACATCCTGGTTCATTTCCTCAGCACCCTTTCCGATGCTTACACATCCTTCCTATAAAGCAGTGACCAAAACTATACACAATACTCCAAGTGCAGCTGCAAAAAATCTTTGTGCAGCAGCAACATGACCTCATGGCTCTAAAACTCAATCCCTTTGCTAATAAAAGCTAACACACCGTGTGTCTTCTTAACAGCCCGATCAACATTGGTGGCTACTTTCAGACAACGTAGAACAGTGACCGTTACAGCGCAGTACAGGCCCTTCCGCCCTCGATGTTGTACTGACCTGTGAAATTAAACTGATGCCCATCTCACCTACACTGTTCCATTATTATCCCTATGTATGTCCAATGCCCATTTAAATGCCCGTAATGTTGGCGAGGTGTTACTGGAAAAGCGCAGCAGGTCAGGCAGCATCCAAGGAACAGGAGAATCGACGTTTCGGGCATAAGCCCTTATTCAGGAATCCTGAAGAAGGGCTTATGCCCGAAACGTCGATTCTGCAGTCCTCACTTTCTCCTCCTTAATGTTGGTGAGTCTACTCCTGTTGCAGACAGTGCATTCCACGCCCCTACTACTCTCTGAGTAAAGAAACTACCTCTGACATCTGTCCTAAATATATCATCTCTCAATGTAAAGCTATGTCCCCTCGTGTTAGCCTTCACCATCCGAGGAAAAAGGATCTCACTGCCCTCCCTACATAACCCTCTGATTATTTTATACGTCTTGGTTAAGTCACCCCTCAACCTTGACTTTAATGAAAACAGCCTAATTACCCTCAGCCTTTCCTCGCAAGACCTTCCCTCTATACCAGGCAACATCCTAGTAAATCTCCTATGAACCCTTTTCAAAGCTTCCACATCCTTCCTATAATGTAGTGACAAGAACTGCATGCGATCCTCCAGGTGCAGCCTTACCTGTGTCTTGTACAGCAGAAGCATGAACTCATGGCTCTGAAACTCAATCCCCCAACCAATAAAAGCCAACACATCATATGCCTTCTTAACAGCCCTATCCGCTAGGTTGGCAACTTTCAGCGATTTATGCACCTGGACATCAAGATCTCTCTGTTCATCTACACTACCAACAGTTTTACCAATTACACAGTTCTCTGCATTCCTGTTACTTCTTCCAAAGTGAACTACCTCACATTTTTCTGCATTAAACTCCATTTACCACGTCTCAGCCCAGCTCTTCATCTTATCTATATCCCTCTGTAGCCCACAATATCTTTCAGCGTTACCCACAACTCTACCTACCTTGGTGACATCTGCAAATTTACTAACCCATCCTTCTACGCCCACCTCCAGATCATTTATAAAAATGGCAAACATTAATGGCCCCAAAACAGATCCTTGTGGCACACCACCGGTAACCGAGCTCCAAGAATACTTCCCATCAACCACTACCCTCTGTCTACTTTCAGCTGGACAATTTCTGATGCAAACTAGTAAATCTCCTTCAATCGCAAAACTCCGTACTTTATGCAATAGCCGACCATGTGGAACCTTATCAAAAACCTTACTGATGTCCATATACACCACATCAACCGCATTATCTTCATCCACCTGTTTTGTCACCTTCTCAAGGAACTCAATAAGGTTAGTGAGGAATGGCCTATCCTTCACAAAACTGTGTTGACTATCTTGAGTCAAATTATTCCTTTCCTATTATCAATCCTATCTTTTATAATCTTTTCGAATACCTTACCCAGGGTCCCAGATTCAATTCCAGCCTCGGGTGACTGTCTGTGTGGAGTTTGCACATTCTCCCTGTGTCTGCGTGGGTTTCCTCCTGGGGCTCCGGTTTCCTCCAACAATCCAAAGATGTGCAGGACAGGTGAATTGGCCATGCTAAATTGCCCATAGTGTTCGGTGCATTAGTCAGAGGGAAATGAGTCTGGGTCGGTTAGTCTTCAGAGCGTCAATGTGGACTTGTTGGGCCGAAGGACCTGTTTCCACATTGTAGGGAATCTAATCTAATTTAAAGAAATCCTTCCTCCTTAAACAAGGGAACACCATTTGCTGTCCTCCAGTCTTCTGGCACCACTCCTGTTGACAATGATGACATAAGAATAGAAGCCAAAGGCTCTGCAGTCTCCTCCCTGGCTTCCCAGTGAATCTGAGGATAAATCCTATCCAGCCCAGGGGTCGTATCTAGTTTCAGATATTCCAAAATTGCTAAAACCTCCTCTTTGTCAACCTCAATCCCATCTCATTTTGAAGCCTGTACCTCTGTATTCTCACTAACATTGCCCTTTTCCAATGTGAGTACTGATGAAAAGTATTCATTAAGCGCTTCCCCATGTCCTCAGGTTCCACACACCACTTTCAACGACTATCTTTGATTGGCCCGAATCTTACTCTATTCAGCCTTTTCTTCCTGATAACCCAACAGAAGGCCTCAGCGTTTTCCTTTATCCTATCTGTCAACAACTTCTCATGTCCCCTCCTGGCTCTTCGTAGCCTCTACTGCCCGCAAAACAAAACTTTTCACCGTACGTAGGTACATGTGACAACATTAAATCACATCAAATGTTGTACATGGGTCTGAAAGGGTTAAAACTGATCGAGTGTAGAAAGGACAACCCACAGTGACCATGACATGGTAGGAGGATCTGGGAGGAATCAAACAAAAGATCAGATCCTTCTAACAGTCTCTGTTACAATGGACAACACACCCTTCTGATGTGTAAATAATCACTGAGAGGCAATGAGCTATCCCCTGTATGGTGTAAGAGATTCACATCCTAGTTAGGGAGCAATTCTCAGGGCCCTCATATACCTAGAAGATTTGAAGTAATTGGAGTTATAGAATTTAATATAAACATGATGCAATCTGGTGTTTTTAGGGAAGCTTTACAAGTATACACATTTTGTTAATCTTACACAAGGGAAAGAGACCAGTATTTCTTTCCAAAATAGTCGACATAAAAGAAGCCACCTTGTAGTCACACAGCCGCAATTATTCCCAGAACAGTCCCACACCAGTCTATGGGTCACAACAAAGCAACTGCATGAGAAACACTTACATTATTCTGGAATTGAAGAACAAATAAAGCGCTTGAGGTGTATTGTCTCAAGGAAGGAAGTGATTTTGTACCCCGGAGTTAGGTTTGATGCCTGTCTGGTATTTATGACAAGGATAACTGGGCAAACGAATGGCTGCAAGGGGATCAGGATTAGGAGCTGAATATTCAAGGATTTACATCCTATTGAAAGGATGGGCAGGTGTGCGGAGAGGGGCGCGTTGCATACTTGTAAGAAATGAAATTACATCAATAGTAAGAAACAAAGGAGGGACAGATGGTGTCGAATCTGTGTGGGGAGAATTGGGGAAATGCAAAGGTTAAAAAACAGAGTTGGAGTTATGCACAGACCTCCAAACAGTATTCAGGAACTGGGACACAAGATACACCAGGAGATAGAAAAGATGCATTGGGAAGGCAAAGTTACAGTGATCATGGGCGATTTCAATATTCAGGTGGACTCGGAAAATCAGTTGGTAGTGGATTGCAAGAAAAGGAATTTGTGGAATGACTACAAGATGGCTTTTTGGAGCAGCTTGTGGTGGAGCCCACGAGGGAATGGGTAAAACCGGACGAGTACAATGAGTCAGACTTGATAAATCAGCTCAAGGTGATGGTACCCTGAGGAGGCAGCGATCATAATATGATTGAAATTACTCTGCAATTTGAGAGGGAGAAAAGTAAATCAGAGATAAAGGTAATACAGCTGAATAAAGGCAGATACAGAGGCATGAGGGAGGAGCTGGGGAGAACTGACTGGGAGAGGAGCCGAGCAGGAAAGACAGTGGAACAACAATGGCAGGAGTTTCTGGGAGTAATGCAGGAGACACAGCAGAGATTCATCCCAAGGGAAAAGGAAGCATGGTACAGGGAGGATGAGGGAACGGCAGCAGACTAAGGAAGTCAGGGATAGCATAAAAGCAAAAGAGAAAGCATGTAATATGGCAAAGAGCAGTGGGAAGCTTACAAAGACCAACAGAGGGCAACAAAAAATGAAATAAGGAGGGAGAAGATTAAATATGTGGGTAAGCTAGCCAGTAATATAAAGGAAGACTGTAAGAGTTTCTTTAGATGCATAAAGAGTAAACGAGACACAAAGTGGACATTAGTATGCTGGAAAATGATGCTGGAGAGATAGTAGTGGGGAACAAGGATATGGCTGAGGGACTAAATAATTACGTCAGTCTTCACAGTGGAAGACAACAGTAATATCCTAAAAATGCAGAGAGTGAGGGGGCGGAGCTCAGTATAGTGGCCATCATCAAGGAGAAGGTGCTAGTAAAACTGAATGGCCTGAAAGTGGATAAATCACCTGGACCAGATGGACTACACACCAGAGTTCTAAAGGAGATGGCTAAAGAGATCGTCAGCATGTTTTCACCAAGGGGAGGTCATGCCTCACAAATTTTCAAGAATTCTTTGAGGAAGTAACAAGCAGGTTAGACCAAGGTGAGCCAATGGATGTTATCTACCTGGACTTCAGTGACAAGGTGCCTCCACTGGAGGCTACTGAGTAAGATAGGGGCCCATGGTGTTGGAGGTAAGGTGCGAGCATGGATAGAAGCCTGGCTGTCTGGCAGAAAGCAGACAGTGGGGATGAAAGGGTTCTTCTCAGGATGGCAGCCAGTGACAATTCATGTTCCGCAAGGCTCAGTGTTGAGAACCCAACTTTTCACTTCATACATTAATGATCTAGATAAAGGAATCAATGGCATTCTGGCTCGGTTTGCAGATGATACAAAGATAGGTAGAGCTTAAAAATGTGTTGCTGGAAAAGCGCAGCAGTTCAGGCAGCATCCAAGGAGAAGGAGAATCGACGTTTCGGGAATAAGCCCTTCTTCAGGAATTAGAAAAAGATAGGTAGAGGGACAGGTAGCATTGAGGGGGCGGGGAGGCTGCAGAAGGATTTGGACAGGTTAGGGGAATGGGCAAAGAAGTGACGGATGGAGTACAATGTGGGAACTTGTGAGGTCATGCGCTTTGGCAGGTAATATCGAGGCATGGACTATTTTCTAAATGGAGAGGAAAATCAGAAATCTGAAGTGCAAAGAGACTCTAGTCCAGGATTTTCTCAACTTAAACTTGCAGGTTGAATCAGTAGCTAGGAAGGGAAATGTGATGATGACACTTATCTTGAGATGACTTGAATATAAAAGCAGGGATGTACTTCTGAGGCTCTATAAGGCTCTGGTCAGACCATATTCAGACAACTGTGTGCAGTTTTGGGCCCCACATCTCAGGAAGGATGTACTGGCCCTGGAGCATGTTCAGAGGATGTTCATGACAATGGTCCCAGGAATGAAAAGCTTCCCATCAGAGGAATCTTTGAGGAGTCTGGGTCTCGCTGGAGTTTAGAAGGATGAGAGAGGATCGAAGAGAAATATGCAGAATACTGAATGGCATGAATTGAGTAGATGATGGGAAGGTATTACCATTGGGTAAGAGAGACTAAGACACGAGGGCACAGCTTTAGAATAAAGGGAAGACCTTTTTGAAATGGAGATAAGGAGAAACTTATTCAGCCAAAGAGTGATGAATCTGTGGAATTTATTGCCACAGAAGGCTGTGGAGGCCAGGTCATTCAGCATATTTAACACTGAGTTAGATAGGGTCTTGGTGCAAAAGTGGGAGAATGGGTTTTAGAAATGTATCAGCCATGATTGACTGGCAGAGCAGACTCATTGGGCTGAATGGCCTAAATTCTGCTCCTCTCTCTGAAGGTCTTATACCATTTGTGCCTCTTGCATGTTCTTTCAATCAAGTTTTGTTGTCAGATGAGTCAGCTTTACTTCATGAAACTTAATGCAATTTGATATTGTTCATTACTCCCACGTCTCCTGTCTTGCATCATGGATACTTCTGCTGAACCTGAAACACTTGAACATCATAGTTTGAAGCAGTTGAGTCCAAGACTCTTATAATCAGTTGAGTTTAAACATATTGAACTCATCCAAACTCTGTAAACTCACTGTTAAAACTGACAAAGTATTTGTGGCAGCACATACAACATGTGTTTTGACTCACTGTACAATAGTGTGTGGAAGGATCTTCCAGTTAAAAGTGGAGGCAGACTCATTGATGACTTGTATGGATGAGTTACATAGACTTTTCTCTAATAAGTCAATTGGGATTGAAAGTAGGTGGAAAAGAGGAAAAAGGCTGTAGCCAGATCCACCATGATCTTATCGAATGGCAGATTAGAATGAAGAGGCTAAATGGCTTACTCCTTTTTAATATTTGTTTGTCCACATAGTCTGTGGAATGATCTTCCAGATAACAATAGAGGCAGGCTCATTAATGACTTGTACGGAAGACTTATGCGAACTCTTCATTAACAAATCAATCAGTGGGGTTGGAAAGTATGTGGAAAAGAATAGAACATAGAACATAGAACATAGAAGAATACAGCGCAGTACAGGCCCTTCGGCCCCCAATGTTGCGCCGATCCAAGCCCACCTAACCTACACTAGCCCACTATCCTCCATATGCCTATCCAATGCCCGCTTAAATGCCCATAATGAGGGAGAGCTGGAAATGTGTTGCTGGAAAAGCGCAGCAGGTCAGGCAGCATCCAGGGAACAGGAGAATCGACGTTTCGGGCATAAGCCCTTCTTCAGGAATGAGGAAAGTTTGTCCAGCGGGCTAAGATAAAAGGTAGGGAGGAGGGACTTGGGGGAGGGGCGTCGGAAATGTGATAGGTGGAAAGAGGTCAAGGTGAGGGTGATAGGTCAGACTGGGGTGGGGGCGGAGAGGTCGGGAAGAAGATCTCAGGTTAGGAAGGCGGTGCTGAATTTGATGGATTTGACTGAGACAGGGTAGGGGGAGGGGAAATGAGGAAACTGGTGAAATCCGAGTTCATCCCTTGTGGTTGGAGGGTTCCTAGCCGGAAGATGAGGCATTCTTCCTCCAACCGTCGTTTTGTTGTGGTCTGACGATGGAGGAGTCCAAAGACCTGCATATCCTTGGTGGAGTGGGAGGGGGAATTGAAATGATGAGCTACAGGGTGGTTGGGTTGGTTGGTCCGGGTGTCCCAGAGGTGTTCTCTGAAACGCTCCACAAGTAGCCGGCCTGTCTCCCCAATATAGAGGAGGCCACATCGGGTGCAGAGGATGCAATAGATGATATGTGTGGAGGTGCAGGTGAATCTGTGGCGGATATGGAAGTTTCCTTTGGGGCCTTGGAGGGAGGTGAGGGGGGAGGTGTGGGCGCAAGTCTTGCACCTCCTGCGGTTGCAGGGGAAGGTGCCGGGAGTGGAGGTTGGGTTGGTGGGGGGTGTGGATCTGACGAGGGAGTCACGGAGGGAGTGGTCTTTACGGAATGCTGATAGGGGAGGGGAGGGAAATATATCCTTGGTGGTGGGGTCCATTTGGAGGTAACGGAAATGACGGCGGATGATGCGCTGTACATGGAGATTGGTGGGGTGGTAGGTGAGGACCAGTGGGGTTCTGTCCTGGTGGCGGTTGGAGGGGCGGGGTTCAAGGGCGGAGGAGCGGGAAGTGGAAGAGATGCGGTGGAGGGCATCGTCGACCACGTCGGGGGGGAAATTGTGGTCCTTGAAGAAGGAGGCCATCTGGGTCGGTCGGACATCTACTACAAACCGACCGACTCCCACGGACATCTACTACAAACCGACCGACTCCCACGGACATCTACTACAAACCGACCGACTCCCACAGCTACCTGGACTACACCTCCTCCCATCCTGCCCCCTGTAAAAACGCCATCCTATTCTCCCAATTCCTTCGACTCCGCCGCATCTGCTCCCAGGAGGACCAGTTCCAAAAACGCACAACCCAGATGGCCTCCTTCTTCAAGGACCGCAATTTCCCCCCCGACGTGGTCGACGATGCCCTCCACCGCATCTCTTCCACTTCCCGCTCCTCCGCCCTTGAACCCCGCCCCTCCAACCGCCACCAGGACAGAACCCCACTGGTCCTCACCTACCACCCCACCAATCTCCATGTACAGCGCATCATCCGCCGTCATTTCCGCTACCTCCAAACGGACCCCACCACCAAGGATATATTTCCCTCCCCTCCCCTATCAGCATTCCGTAAAGACCACTCCCTCCGTGACTCCCTCGTCAGATCCACAACCCCCACCAACCCAACCTCCACTCCCGACACCTTCCCCTGCAACCGCAGGAGGTGAAAGACTTGCGCCCACACTGCCCCCCTCACCTCCCTCCAAGGCCCCAAAGGAAACTTCCATATCCGCCACAGATTCACCTGCACCTCCACACATATCATCTATTGCATCCTCTGCACCCGATGTGGCCTCCTCTATATTGGGGAGACAGGCCGGCTACTTGCGGAGCGTTTCAGAGAACACCTCTGGGACACCCGGACCAACCAACCCAACCACCCTGTAGCTCAACATTTCAATTCCCCCTCCCACTCCACCAAGGATATGCAGGTCTTTGGACTCCTCCATCGTCAGACCACAACAAAACGACGGTTGGAGGAAGAACGCCTCATCTTCCGGCTAGGAACCCTCCAACCACAAGGGATGAACTCGGATTTCACCAGTTTCCTCATTTCCCCTCCCCCCACCTTGTCTCAGTCAAATCCATCAAATTCAGCACCGCCTTCCTAACCTGAGATCTTCTTCCCGACCTCTCCGCCCCCACCCCAGTCTGACCTATCACCCTCACCTTGACCTCTTTCCACCTATCACATTTCCGACGCCCCTCCCCCAAGTCCCTCCTCCCTACCTTTTATCTTAGCCTGCTGGACAAACTTTCCTCATTCCTGAAGAAGGGCTTATGCCCGAAACGTCGATTCTCCTGTTCCCTGGATGCTGCCTGACCTGCTGCGCTTTTCTAGCAACACATTTCCTGCTCTGATCTCCAGCATCTGCAGACAGCACTTTCTCCTCCATAATGAGGGAGAGTCCACCACTGCTACTGGCAGGGCATTCCATGAACTCACGACTCGCTGAGTAAAGAACCTACCCCTAACATCTGTCCTATACCTACCCCCCCTTAATTTAAAGCTATGTCCCCTTGTAATAGCTGACTCCATACGTGGAAACAGATTCTCATTGTCGACCCTATCTAAACCCCTAATCATCTTGTACACTTCTATCAAGTCACCCCTAAACCTTCTTTTCTCCAATGAAAATAACCCCAAGTGCCTCAGCCTTTCCTCATACGATCTTCCTACCATACCAGACAACATCCTGGTAAACCTACTCTGCACCCGTTCCAGTGCCTCCACATCCTTCCTATAGTATGGCGACCAAAACTGCACACGATACTCCAGATGCGGCCGCACCAGAGTCTTATACAACTGCAACATGACCTCAGTACTCCGGAACTCAATTACTCTACCAATAAAAGCCAGCACGCCATATGCCTTCTTCACTGCACTATTTACCTGGGTGGCAACTTTCAAAGATCTGTGTACATGGACACCAAGATCCCTCTGCTCATCCACACTACCAAGTATCCGTCCATTAGCCCAGTACCCCATCTTTTTGTTACTCTTACCAAAGTGAATCACCTCACACTTAGCTACATTGAACTCCATTTGCCACCTTTCTGCCCAGTTCTGCAGCTTATCTATATCCCGCTGAAACCTGCCACGTCCTTCCTCACTGTCTACAACTCCTCCGACTTTCGTATCATCCGCAAACGTGCTCACCCAACCTTCTAACCCCTCCTCCAGGTCATTTATAAAAATGACAAACAACAATGGTCCCAAAACAGATCCTTGCGGAACTCCGCTAGTAACTGCACTCCAAGATGAACCTTTACCATCAACTACTACCCTCTGTCTTCTTCCGGCCAGCCAACTCCTAATCCAAACCTCCAACTCACCCTCAATGCCATACCTCCGTATTTTTTGCAGTGGTCTACCATGGGGAACCTTATCAAACGCCTTACTAAAATCCATATACATCACATCTACCGCTTTCCCCTCATCCACCTCCTTAGTCACCTTCTCAAAGAATTCAATAAGGTTTGTGAGGCACGACCTGCCCTTCACAAAACCATGCTGACTATCCTTGATCACATTATTCCTATCCAGATGTTCATAAATCCTATCCCTTACAATTCTCTCTAAGACTTTGCCCACAACAGAAGTGAGACTCACCGGCCTATAGTTACTAGGGTTATCCCTACTCCCCTTCTTGAACAAGGGAACCACATTTGCTAGCCTCCAATCTTCTGGCACTACTCCTGTAGACAACGAGGACATAAAAATCAAGGCCAATGGCTCTGCCATCTCCTCCCTTGCTTCCCAGAGAATCCTAGGATAAATGCCATCAGGCCCAGGGGACTTATCTATTTTCACTCTTTCCAGAATTTCCAACACCTCTTCTCTACATACCTTAAAGCCATCCATTCTACTTAATTGTGCCTCAGTATTCACATTGACAACAATGTCTTGTTCCTGATTTAATACTGATGAAAAGTATTCATTCAGTGTCTCCCCAATCTCTTCAGCCTCCACACGCAACTTCCCACTACCATCCTTGACTGGACCTATTCCTACCCTAGTCATTCTTTTATTCCTGACATACCTATAGAAAGCCTTAGGGTTTTCCCTAATCCTACCAACTAAGGACCTTTCATGTCCCCTCCTTGCTGCTCTTAGCTCTCTCTTCAGGTCCTTCCTGGCTACCTTATAACTCTCAATCACCCCAATTGAACCTTCATGCCTCATCTTTACATAGGCCGCCCTCTTCCGTTTAACAAGGGATTCCAATTCCTTATTAAACCACGGCTCCCTCACACGACCCTTTCCTCCCTGCCTGAAGGGTACATACTTATCAAGGACACTCAATAGTTGCTCCTTGAACAAGCTCCACATATCAATTACGCCCTTGCCTTGAAGCTTACTTTTCCAAGCCACATATCCTAAGTCATGCCTCACCGCATCATAATTTCCCTGCCTCCAGCTATAACTCTTGCCCTGTAGTGCACACTTATCCCTCTCCATCACTAGAGTAAAAGTCATCGAATTGTGGTCACTGTCCCCAAAGTGCTCACCTACCTCTAATTCTAACACCTGGCCTGGTTCATTACCCAGAACCAAATCCAGTATGGCCTCACCTCTTGTTGGCCTATCTACATATTGTGTCAGGAAACCCTCCTGCACACATTGGACAAACACTGACCCATCTAACGAACTTGAGCTATAGCTTTCCCAATCAATATCAGGAAAGTTAAAGTCCCCCATAACAACCACCCTATTACTTTCACTCTTCTCTTGAATCATCCTCGCAATCCTTTCTTCTACGTTTCTAGGACTATTAGGAGGCCTGTAAAAAACTCCTAACAGGGTGAGCTCACCTTTCCTATTCCTAACCTCAGCACAAACTACCTCAGATGGCGAGTCTTCATCCATCGTCCTTTCCACAGCTGTAATACTATCTTTGACAAGCAATGCCACACCTCCCCCTCTTTTACCCCCACCTCTGACCCTACTAAGACATTTAAAGCCTGGGACCTGCAACAGCCAATCCTGTCCCTGTTCTACCCATGTCTCCGTAATAGCCACAACATCGAAGTCCCAGGTACCAACCCACGCTGCAAGTTCACCTACCTTATTTCGTATACTTCTTGCATTGAAGTATACACACTTCAAGCCACTTTCCTGTTTGCAGGCACCCTCCTTTGAAATTGATGCCATGTTCCTAACCTCCCTACACTCCAGGTCCTGCACCCTAAAGCTACAGTCTGGGTTCCCATGCCCCTGCAGAGTTAGTTTAAACCCCCCCCCCCCCCAAGGGTACTGGTGCCCCTCAGGTTCAGGTGCAGACCATCCTGTTTATAGAGGTCCCACCTTCCCCAGAAAGAACCCCAGTTATCCAAATACCGGAATCCCTCCCTCCTGCACCATCCCTGTAGCCACGCATTTAACTGTTCTCTCTCCCTATTCCTCGACTCTCTATCACGTGGCACGGGTAACAAACCAGAGACAACAACTCTGTTCGTTCTAACTTTGAGCTTCCAACCTAGCTCCCTGAAAGCCTGTCTAACATCCTCAGCGCTCCTCCTACCTATGTCATTGGTGCCAATGTGGACCACGACTTCGGGCTGCTCCCCCTCCCCCTTAAGGACCCGGAAAACACGATCAGAGACATCACGTACCCTTGCACCTGGGAGGCAACATACCAAACGTGAGTCTCTCTCGTTCCCACAAAACCGCCTATCTGTGCCCCGAACTATCGAGTCCCCAATTACTATTGCTCTGCTCTTCTCCACCCTTCCCTTCTGAGTAACGGGGACAGGCTCCGTGCCAGAGGCCTGAGTCCCGTTACTTACCCCTGGTAAGTCATCCCCCCCACAAGTATCCAAAACGGTATACTTGTTCTTGAGGGGAACGGCCGCAGGGGGTCTTTGGAGTTACTACTTCCCTAAAGCTCCGATCTATGACCCCCTCTGCCTCCCGAATGATCCTAAGTTCATCCAACTCCAGCTCCAGTTCCCTAACACGGTCTTGGAGGAGCTGGAGATGGGTGCACTTCCTGCAAGTGTAATCAGCAGGGACGACCATGGCATCCCTCACCTCAAACATGTTGCAAGAGGAACATTGCACTGCCTTCACTGCCATCCCTCTGAAAGTAACCTTTTTTAAAAAAAAACTGGGTCTAAAGAATACAACAAGCAAAATGCAGCACTTACCTACTTGCCACAACGGGTCTTATTATTTAGGTTAGAGGAGGAGGGAGGGTGGGAGACACTACCTCTGTAGTGCCTCGGGTTCCTCTCCTGCGCGCTTTTAAAGGGAAAAGAAAACCTACCCAGCTGCCCCTCTGGTCTTCGTCACTTCCCCCTGCTGCTCCCGCTCTTTCTGTGAAGAGAAAAAAAAAACACCGCTGCCCGCTACCGGTAAGTAATTTTAGAACAAACAGTCTTACCTTAGCTGCTGCTCGCACTCAAAGTGACCGTTGGCGCACTCCCAGGCTTTTCTGTTCTTTTTCAGATTTCTAGCACCAGCAGTATTTTGCTTTAGCTCATTCATTTTATGACTTTCCATTAATAATGGCAGAATGGTACATTTCCTTGAAGTCTCAGGAACTGCTTTGATTGACCTCAATACAACCTGAACACTACAGGCAATATAGCACGGCCAATTCACTCAACCAGCACATCTTTGGACTGTGGGAAGAAACCAAGACACCTGGAAGAAACCAACGCAGACATGGGGACAATGTACCCCAGGGTGGAACCAAACCGGGGTCGCTGGCGCTATGATGCAGCAATGTTAACCACTGAGCCACCATGCTGCAACTTGCATAATAACCAGTAACAACTGTTGACTGCAACAGCCAAAATAATCATGAAGAGGGGCAAGTGCATCGTAGTCTCTCTAATTGGTCATTTTAATAAATAAACAGCAAGGAGAAATGGATTTCAAAACCAGAGTATTATCACGGAAAGGACATGTTGGTAACAAATTAATCAACTGATTGAGTAGACACAGAGCTTTACTCAATATAACACAGAACCAAGTGGCAAACTGTGGATAAAGTAATGGTTTGTAAGGCACTAAACATATGTTTCCACACTGTAAGTAATCTAATCTAATCTAATCTAATCTAATATCCTCGGGAAAGGCAGCGATTGGCTGCAGTTAAGGGACAAAGTTGAGGACGGGTGTTCCATTATGAATGTGACAACTGGCCACTACCCTTTGCTCAGTATCACAACGTTGTGTTTATTGTGTGAAATGTAATCAAGACTATGAAACCTATGAAAATGCTCATTATACTCATGTGCTTATGTAACTAATCTAACTGAAAGTCCCTTTCCATTAGCTCGGGCAACTTGGTGTGTTATTGCAATTGACCTCAGGCTTACAATGACATGGTAGCAAAGGTCAGAAGCTATATCAGTTTAAATCAGACAAAAACCTTTGCAGTAAGGGCAAGAAGGAAAAGATATGATGATTCAAAGCAAACAGAAATGCTGGAAATTCTCAGCAGCTCTGGCAGTGCCTGTGGGGAAACAGAGTTAACATTTCAGGCTGCTAACCCTTTGTCAGAACTGGAAATGTACTGAAACAGGATTTAAACCAGTCATGGAAAGGAAGGAACAACAAATGAAAAGATCTGTGGTAACCCGGGAGACAGGAGACATTAGGTGGGAGAAGGGATGAAAACGAAAAGCAAAATGAGATTGTAACAGGATGAGTAAAGGAACAAAAAAGTATAAATAGGAAAATCCAAAATCATCATCAAAGATGCTTCCCAAAAAATGGGACAACGTTTGTAATTGACAGTGATGTCAGACTAGGAACGTCGACCCATAGTGTTATTGTGGCACAGTGATGATTTTACACTTGTACTTAGAGTCACAGAGTCAAATAGAGATTGGGGCAGTACGGTGATCAGTGGTTCGCACTGTGATTAGCCTCAGTGCGCCAGGGACACGGGTTCGATTCCAACCTCGGGCAACTGTCAGTGTGGAGTCTGTGTGTATATTCTCCCCTTGTCTGCATGGGTTTCCTCTGGGTGCTCGAGTTTCCTCCCAAACACCAAAGATGTGCAGGTTAGATGTGGTCTCCTTCCTATCGGAAAGATGTTGTGAAACTTGAAAGGGTTCAGAAAAGATTTACAAGGATGTTGCCAGGGTTGGAGGATTTGAGCTTTAAGGAGAGGCTGAACAGGTTGGAGCTGTTTTCCCTGGAGTGTCGGAGGTTGAGGGGTGACCTTATAGAGGTTTACAAAATTATGAGGGGCATGGATAGGATAAATAGACAAAGTCTTTTCCCTGGGATCGGGGAGTCCAGAACTAGAGGGCATAGGTTTAAGGTGAGAGGAGAAAGATATAAAAGAGACCTAAGGGGCAACTTTTTCACGCTGAGGGTGGTACGTGTATGGAATGAGCTGACAAAGGATGTGGTGGAGGCTGGTACAATTGCAACATTTAAGAGGCATTTGGATGGGTATATGAATAGGAAGGTTTTGGAGGGATATGGGCAGGGTGCTGGCAGGTGGGACTAGATTGGGTTGGGATATCTGGTCGGCATGGACAGGTTGGACCGAAGGGTCTGTTTCAATGCTGTACATCTCTATGACTCGATGACTCTATGACTACATGGAGGTGTGTAGAGCACTATATGGAGATGTATCGATGACTACATGGAGATGTCTAGCAGTGTACATGGAGGTGTGTAGCAGATTGCATGGAGTTGTTGAGAGGACTGCATGGAGGTTTATAGAGCACTGCATGGAGGTTCATAAAGGACTGAATGGAGGGGTACCACAGAGTGAATGGAGGTGTATAGAGGATTGCATGGAGTTGTATAGAAAACTGCATGAAGGTGTAAAGAGGACTATATGGTGGTGTATAGCAGAGTGCATGGAGGTCTATAGAGGACTGCAAGTAGGTGTATAGATGACTGCAGAGAGGTTTATCGCAGACTGCATGGAGGCGTATAGTGGACTGAATGGAGGTGTACCACAGACTGCATGGAGGCGTATAGCGGACTGAATGGAGGTGTACCACAGACTGCATGGAGGTGCATAAACGATTGCATGGAGTTGTATAGCAGACTGCATGGAGGTGTATATAGCACTGCATTGAGGTGTATAGTAGAGTGCATGGAGACGAACAGAGGACTGCATAGAGGTGTACAGAAGACTGCATGGAGGTGTGCAGCAGAGTACATGGAGGTGCATAGCAGACTGTATGTCGGTGTATAGTGGACTGTATGGAGATGTATAGCAGACTACATGGAGGTTTATAGATGACTGCATGGAGGTGCATATGGGACTGAATGGTGGGGAACCACAGACTGCATTGAAGGGTATATATGAATACATGGAGGTATATAGCAGAGTACAAGGAGGTGTGTCGCAGACTGCATGGAGGCACATAGCAGGCTGCATCAAGGTGTACAGAGGACTGTATCGGGTTGTACAGCAGAGTTCATGGAGTTCTATAGCAGACTGCATGAAGGTGTAACAAGGACTGTATGGAGATGTATACCAGAGTGCATGGAGGTGTTTAGAGGACTGCATGTAGGTGTATAGATGACTGCAGAGGGGTGTATAGCAGACTGCATGGAGGCGTAAAGCGGACTGCATGGAGGCGTAAAGCGGACTGCATGGAGGTGTATAGACGACTGAATGGAGGGATGCCACAGATTGCATGGAAGGGCATAGAGGATTGCATGGAGTTGTATGCAGCACTGCAGTGAGGTTGAGAGCAGAGTGCATGGAGGTGTATACAGGACTGCATAGAAGTGCACAGCAGACTGCATGGAGATGCACAGCAGAGTACATGGAGGTGTATAGCGGACTGCTTATATGTGTACAGAGGACTGTATGGGATGTATAGCAGAGTGCATGGAGGTGCATAGCAGGCTGCATGAAGGTGTACAGAGGACTGTATTGGGGTGTATAGCAGAGTGCATGGAGGTGCATAGCAGGCTGCATGAAGGTGTACAGAGGACTGTATTGGGGTGTATAGCAGAGTGCATGGAGGTGTAAAGCAGACCGCATGGAGGTGTACAGCAGGCTGCATGGGGGTGTATAGAGGACAGCATGGAGGTGTACAGCAGATAACAAGGACTGCATGGAGGCATATAGAGGACTGTATGGAAATGTATAGCAGACTACATGGAGGTGTATAGATGACTACATGGAGGTATATAGATGACTACATGGAGGTGTATAGATGACTACATGGAGGTGTATAGATGACAACATGGAGGTGTATAGATGACTGCATGGAGGTGTATAGATGACTGCATGGAGGTGTATAGATGACTGCATGGAGGTGTATAGATGACTGCATGGAGGTGTATAGATGACTGCATGGAGGTGTTTAGATGACTACATGGAGGTGTATAGATGACTACATGGAGGTGTATAGATGACTACATGGAGGTGTATAGATGACTACATGGAGGTGTATAGATGACTACATGGAGGTGTGTAGATGACTACATGGAGGTGTATAGATGACTACATGGAGGTGTATAGATGACTACATGGAGGTGTGTAGATGACTACATGGAGGTGTATAGATGACTACATGGAGGTGTATAGATGACTACATGGAGGTGTATAGATGACTGCATGGAGGTGTATAGATGACTACATGGAGGTGTGTAGATGACTACATGGAGGTGTATAGATGACCACATGGAGGTGTATAGATGACTACATGGAGGTGTATAGATGACTACATGGAGGTGTATAGATGACTACATGGAGGTGTATAGATGACCACATGGAGGTGTATAGATGACTACATGGAGGTGTATAGATGACTACATGGAGGTATATAGATGACTACATGGAGGTGTTTAGATGACTACATGGAGGTGTATAGATGACTACATGGAGGTGTTTAGATGACTACATGGAGGTGTATAGATGACTACATGGAGGTGTTTAGATGACTACATGGAGGTGTATAGATGACTACATGGAGGTATATAGATGACTACATGGAGGTGTATAGATGACTACATGGAGGTGTATAGATGACTACATAGAGGTGTTTAGATGACTACATGGAGGTGTAAAGATGACCACACGGAGGTGTTTAGATGACTACATGGTGGTGTATAGATGACTACATGGAGGTGTTTAGATGACTACATGGAGGTGTATAGATGATTACATGGATGTGTTTAGATGACTACATGGAGGTGTATAGATGACTACATGGAGGTGTATAGATGACTAGATGGAGGTATATAGATGACTACATGGAGGTGTTTAGATGACTACATGGAGGTGTATAGATGACAACATGGAGGTGTATAGATGACTACATGGAGGTGTATAGATGACTACATGGAGGTGTATAGATGACTACATGGAGGTGTTTAGATGACTACATGGAGGTGTATAGATTACTACATGGAGGTGTATAGATGACTACATGGAGGTGTATAGATGACTGCATGGAGGTGTATAGATGACTACATGGAGGTGTGTAGATGACTACATGGAGGTGTATAGATGACTACATGGAGGTGTGTAGATGACTACATGGAGGTGTATAGATGACTACATGGAGGTGTATAGATGACGACATGGAGGTGTATAGATGACTACATGGAGGTGTATAGATGACTACATGGAGGTGTGTAGATGACTACATGGAGGTGTATAGATGACTACATGGAGGTGTATAGATGACTGCATGGAGGTGTATAGATGACTACATGGAGGTGTATAGATGACTACATGGAGGTGTATAGATGACTACATGGAGGTATATAGATGACTACATGGAGGTGTTTAGATGACTACATGGAGGTGTATAGATGACTACATGGAGGTGTTTAGATGACTACATGGAGGTGGAGAGATGACTACATGGAGGTGTGTAGATGACTACATGGAGGTGTTTAGATGACTACATGGAGGTGTAAAGATGACCACACGGAGGTGTTTAGATGACTACATGGTGGTGTATAGATGACTACATGGAGGTGTTTAGATGACTACATGGAGGTGTATAGATGATTACATGGATGTGTTTAGATGACTACATGGAGGTGTATAGATGACTACATGGAGGTATATAGATGACTACATGGAGGTGTTTAGATGACTACATGGAGGTGTATAGATGACAACATGGAGGTGTATAGATGACTACATGGAGGTGTTTAGATGACTACATGGAGGTGTACAGATGACTACATAGAGGTGTCTAGATGACTACATGGAGGTGTTTAGATGACAACATGGAGGTGTATAGATGACTACATGGAGGTGTATAGATGACTACATGGAGGTGTATAGATGACTACATGGAGGTGTATAGATGACTACATGGAGGTGTTTAGGTGACGACATGGAGGTGTATAGATGACTACATGGAGGTGTATAGATGACTACATGGAGGTGTTTAGATGACTACATGGAGGTGTGTAGATGACTACATGGAGGTGTATAGATGACTACATGGAGGTGTATAGATGACCACATGGAGGTGTTTAGATGACTACATGGAAGTGTATAGATGACCACATGGAGGTGTATAGATGACTACATGGAGGTGTTTAGATGACTACATGGAGGTGTTTAGATGACCACATGGAGGTGTATAGATGACTACATGGAGGTGTATAGATGACGACATGGAGGTGTATAGATGACTACATGGAGGTGTTTAGATGACTACATGGAGGTGTATAGATGACTACATGGAGGTGTATAGATGACTACATGGAGGTGTTTAGATGACTACATGGAGGTGTTTAGATGACCACATGGAGGTGTATAGCGGACTACATGGAGGTGTATAGATGACTACATGGAGGTGTTTAGATGACTACATGGAGGTGTATAGATGACTACATGGAGGTGTATAGATGACCACATGGAGGTGTATAGATGACAACATGGAGATGTTTTGATGACTACATGGAGGTGTATAGATGACTACATGGTGGTGTTTAGATGACTACATGGAGGTGTATAGATGACTACATGGAGGTGTTTAGATGACTACATGGAGGTGTATAGATGACTACATGGAGGTGTGTAGATGACTACATGGAGGTGTATCGATGACTACATGGAGGTGTGTAGATGACTACATGGAGGAGTTTAGATGAGTACATGGAGGTGTATAGATGACTACATGGAGGTGTTTACATGACTACTTGGAGGTATATAGATGACTACATGGAGGTGTATAGATGACTACATGGAGGTGTATAGATGACGACATGGATGTGTTTAGATGACCACATGGAGATGTAAAAATGACTACATGGAGGTGTATAGATGACTACATGAAGGTGTATAGATGACTACATGGAGGTGTGTAGATGACTACATGGAGGTGTTTAGATGACTACATGGAGGTGTATAGATGACTACATGGAGGTGTTTAGATGACTATATGGAGGTGTATAGATGACGACATGGAGGTGTATAGATGACTACATGGAGGTGTATAGATGACTGCATGCAGGTGTTTAGATGACTATATGGAGGTGTATAGATGACTACATGGAGGTGTACAGATGACAACATGGAGGTGTTTAGATGACTATATGGAGGTGTACAGATGACTACATGGAGGTGTATAGATGACTACATGGAGGAGTATAGATGACTACATGGAGGTGTATAGACGACTATATGGAGGTGTTTAGATGACTACATGGAGGTGTATAGATGACTACATGGAGGTGTATAGATGACTACATGGAGGTGTATAGATGACTACATGGAGGTGTATAGATGACGACATGGTGGTGTATAGATGACTACGTGGAGGTGTATAGATGACGACATGGAGGTGGAAAGATGACTACATGTAGGTGTATAGATGACTACATGGAGGTGTATAGATGACGACCTGGAGGTGTGTAGATGACTACATGGAGGTGTATAGATGACGACATGGAGGTGTATAGATGACTACATGGAGGTGTATAGAGGACTACATGGAGGTGTATAGATGACTACATGGAGGTGTATAGATGACTACATGGAGGTTTATAGATGACGACATGGAGGTGTTTAGATGACTACATGGAGGTGTATAGATGACGACATGGAGGTGTACAGATGACTACATGGAGGTGTAGAGATGACGACATGGAGGTGTATAGATGACGACATGGAAGTGTATAGATGACTACATGGAGGTGTATAGAATACGACATGGAGGTGTATAGATGACTATATGGAGGTGTATAGATGACAACATGGAGGTGTATAGATGACGACACGGAGGTGTATAGATGACTACATGGAGGTGTATAGATGACTACATGGAGGTGTATAGATGACGACATGGAGGTGTATAGATGACTACATGGAGGTGTATAGATGACGACATGGAGGTGTATAGATGACTACATGGAGGTGTATAGATGACTACATGGAGTGTATAGATGACGACATGGAGGTGTTTAGATGACTACATGGAGGTGTATAGGTGACGACATGGAGGTGTATAGATGACTACATGGAGGTGTTTAGATGACTACATGGAGGTGTATAGATGACGACATGGAGATGTGTAGGTGACAACATGGAGGTGTATAGATGACTACATGGAGGTGTATAGATGACGACATGGAGGTGTATAGATGACTACATGGAGGTGTATAGATGACGACCTGGAGGTGTGTAGATGACTACATGGAGGTGTATATTTGACGACATGGAGGTGTATAGATGACTACATGGAGGTGTATAGATGACTACATGGAGGTGTATAGATGACGACATGGAGGTGTTTAGATGACTACATGGATGTGTATAGATGACGACATGGAGGTGGAAAGATGACTACATGGAGGTGTAGAGATGACGACCTGGAGGTGTGTAGATGACGACATGGAGGTGTATAGATGACTACATGGAGGTGTATAGAATACGACATGGAGGTGTATAGATGACTATATGGAGGTGTATAGATGACGACATGGAGGTGTATAGATGACGACACGGAGGTGTATAAATGACTACATGGAGGTGTATAGATGACTACATGGAGGTGTATAGATGACGACATGGAGGTGTATAGATGACTACATGGAAGTGTATAGATGACGACATGGAGGTGTATAGATGACTACATGGAGTGTCTAGATGACGACATGGAGGTGTTTAGATGACTACATGGAGGTGTATAGGTGACGACATGGAGGTGTATAGATGACTACATGGAGGTGTTTAGATGACTACATGGAGGTGTATAGATGACTACATGGAGGTGTATAGATGACTACATGGAGGTGTATAGATGACTACATGGAGGTGTTTAGATGACTACATGGAGGTGTATAGATGACGACATGGAGGTGTATAGATGACGACATGGAGGTGTATAGATGACTACATGGAGATGTATAGATGACTACATGGAGGTGTATGGAGGACTACATGGAGGTGTATAGATGACTAGATGGAGGTGTATATTTGACGACATGGAGGTGTATAGATGACTACATGGAGGTGTATAGAGGACTACATGGAGGTGTATAGATGACTACATGGAGGTGTATAGATGACGACATGGAGGTGTTTAGATGACTACATGGAGGTGTATAGATGACGACATGGAGGTGGAAAGATGACTACATGGAGGTGTATAGATGACTACATGGAGGTGTATAGATGACGACCTGGAGGTGTGTAGATGATTACATGGAGGTGTATAGATGACGACATGGAGGTGTATAGATGACTACATGGAGGTGTATAGATGACTACATGGAGGTGTATAGATGACTACATGGAGGTGTATAGATGACGACATGGAGGTGTATAGATGACTACATGGAGTGTATAGATGACGACATGGAGGTGTTTAGATGACTACATGGAGGTGTATAGGTGACGACATGGAGGTGTATAGATGACTACATGGAGGTGTTTAGATGACGACATGGAGGTGTATAGATGACGACATGGAGGTGTATAGATGACGACATGGAGGTGTATAGATGACGACATGGAGGTGTATAGATGACTACATGGAGGTGTTTAGATGACGACATGGAGGTGTATAGATGACGACATGGAGGTGTATAGATGACGACATGGAGGTGTATAGATGACGACCTGGAGGTGTGTAGATGATTACATGGAGGTGTATAGATGACGACATGGAGGTGTATAGATGACTACATGGAGGTGTATAGATGACTACATGGAGGTGTATAGATGACTACATGGAGGTGTATAGATGACGACATGGAGGTGTATAGATGACTACATGGAGTGTATAGATGACGACATGGAGGTGTTTAGATGACTACATGGAGGTGTATAGGTGACGACATGGAGGTGTATAGATGACTACATGGAGGTGTTTAGATGACGACATGGAGGTGTATAGATGACGACATGGAGGTGTATAGATGACGACATGGAGGTGTATAGATGACGACATGGAGGTGTATAGATGACGACATGGAGGTGTATAGATGACTACATGGAGGTGTATAGAGGACTACATGGAGGTGTATAGATGACTCCATGGAGGTGTTTAGATGACTCCATGGAGGTGTTTAGATGACTACATGGAGGTGTATAGATGACGACATGGAGGTGTATAGATGACTACATGGAGGTGTATAGAGGACTACATGGAGGTGTATAGATGACTCCATGGAGGTGTTTAGATGACTACATGGAGGTGTATAGATGACGACATGGAGGTGTATAGATGACTTCATGGAGGTGTATAGCGGACTACATGGAGGTGTATAGATGACTACATGGAGGTGTATAGATGACTACATGGAGGTGTATAGATGACTGCATGGAGGTGTATAGATGACTACATGGAGGTGTATAGAGGACTACATGGAGGTGTATAGATGACTCCATGGAGGTGTTTAGATGACTACATGGAGGTGTATAGATGACGACATGGAGGTGTATAGATGACTTCATGGAGGTGTATAGCGGACTACATGGAGGTGTATAGATGACTACATGGAGGTGTATAGATGACTACATGGAGGTGTATAGATGACTGCATGGAGGTGTATAGATGACTACATGGACGTGTATAGATGACTACATGGAGGTGTTTAGATGACTACATGGAGGTGTATAGATGACAACATGGAGGTGTATAGATGACTACATGGAGGTGTATAGATGACGACATGGAGGTGTATAGATGACTACATGGACGTGTATAGATGACTACATGGAGGTGTTTAGATGACTACATGGAGGTGTATAGATGAGTGCATGGAGGTGTATAGATGACTACATGGACGTGTATAAATGACTACATGGAGGTGTTTAGATGACAACATGGAGGTGTATAGATGACTACATGGAGGTGTATAGATGACTACATAGAGGTGTATAGATGACAACATGGACGTTTATAGATGACTACATGGAGGTGTATAGATGACTACATGGAGGTGTATAGATGACTACATGGAGGTGTATAGATGACTACATGGAGGTGTTTAGATGACTACATGGAGGTGTATAGATGACTACATGGAGGTGTATAGATGACTACATAGAGGTGTATAGATGACAACATGGACGTTTATAGATGACTACATGGAGGTGTATAGATGACTACATGGAGGTGTATAGATGACTACACGGAGGTGTATAGATGACTACATGGAGGTGTTTAGATGACTACATGGAGGTGTATAGATGACTACATGGAGGTGTTTAGATGACTACATGGAGGTGTATAGATGACTGCATGGAGGTGTATAGATGACTACATGGACGTGTATAGATGACTACATGGAGGTGTTTAGATGACTACATGGAGGTGTATAGATGACAACATGGAGGTGTTTAGATGACTACATGGAGGTGTTTAGATGACTACATGGAGGTGTATAGATGACGACATGGAGGTGTATAGATGACTACATGGACGTGTATAGATGACTACATGGAGGTGTTTAGATGACTACATGGACGTGTATAGATGACTACATGGAGGTGTTTAGATGACTACATGGAGGTGTATAGATGACAACATGGAGGTGTATAGATGACTACATGGAGGTGTTTAGATGACTACATGGAGGTGTATAGATGGCAACATGGAGGTGTATAGATGACTTCATGGAGGTGTATAGATGACTACATGAAGGTGTATAGCTGACTACATGGAGGTGTATAGATGACGACATGGAGGTGTATAGATGACTACATGGACGTGTATAGATGACTACATGGAGGTGTATAGATGACAACATGGAGGTTTATAGATGACTACATGGAGGTGTTTAGATGACTACATGGAGGTGTATAGATGACTACATGGAGGTGTATAGATGACTACATGGAGGTGTTTAGATGACTACATGGAGGTGTATAGATGACTACATGGAGGTGCATAGATGACTGCATGGAGGTGTATAGATGACTACATGGACGTGTATAGATGACTACATGGAGGTGTTTAGATGACTACATGGAGGTGTATAGATGACAACATGGAGGTGTATAGATGACGACATGGAGGTGTATAGATGACTTCATGGAGGTGTATAGCGGACTACATGGAGGTGTATAGATGACTACATGGAGGTGTATAGATGACTACATGGAGGTGTATAGATGACTGCATGGAGGTGTATAGATGACTACATGGACGTGTATAGATGACTACATGGAGGTGTTTAGATGACTACATGGAGGTGTATAGATGGCAACATGGAGGTGTATAGATGACTTCATGGAGGTGTATAGATGACTACATGAAGGTGTATAGCTGACTACATGGAGGTGTATAGATGACGACATGGAGGTGTATAGATGACTACATGGACGTGTATAGATGACTACATGGAGGTGTTTAGATGACTACATGGAGGTGTAAAGATGACAACATGGAGGTGTATAGATGACGACATGGAGGTGTACAGATGACTACATGAAGGTGTATAGATGACTACATGAAGGTGTATAGATGACTACATGGAGGTGTATAGATGACTGCATGGAGGTGTATAGTTGACTACATGGACGTGTCTAGATGACTACATGGAGGTGTTTAGATGACTACATGGAGGTGTATAGATGACTACATGGAGGTGTATAGATGACGACATGGAGGTGTATAGATGACTACATGGAGGTGTTTAGATGACTACATGGAGGTGTTTAGATGTCTACATGGAGGTGTATAGATGACTACATGGAGGTGTTTAGATGACTACATGGAGGTGTATAGATGACTACATGGAAGTGTTTAGATGACTACATGGAGGTGTATAGATGACGACACGGAGGTGTATAGATGACTACATGGAGGTGTATAGATGACTACATGGAGGTGTATAGATGACGACATGGAGGTGTATAGATGACTACATGGAGGTGTATAGATGACTACATGGAGGTGTATAGATGACTACATGGAGGTGTATAGATGACTACATGGAGGTGTTTAGATGACTACATGGAGGTGTATAGATGACTACATGGAGGTGTATAGATGACGACATGGAGGTGTATAGATGACTACATGGAGGTGTATAGATGACTACATGGAGGTGTATAGGTGACGACATGGAGGTGTATAGATGACGACATGGAGGTGTTTAGATGACTACATGGAGGTGTATAGGTGACGACATGGAGGTGTATAGATGACTACATGGAGGTGTTTAGATGACTACATGGAGGTGTATAGATGACGACATGGAGATGTATAGATGACGACATGGAGTTGTATAGATGACTACATGGAGGTGTATAGATGACTACATGGAGGTGTATAGATGACGACATGGAAATGTATAGATGACGACATGGAGTTGTATAGATGACTACATGTAGGTGTTTAGATGACTACATGGAGGTGTATAGATGACTACATGGAGGTGTTTAGATGACTACATGGAGGTGTTTAGATGACTACATGGAGGTGTATAGAGGACTACATGGAGGTGTATAGATGACTACATGGAGGTGTTTAGATGACTACATGGAGGTGTATAGATGACGACATGGAGGTGTATAGATGACTTCATGGAGGTGTATAGCGGACTACATGGAGGTGTATAGATGACTACATGGAGGTGTATAGATGACTACATGGAGGTGTATAGATGACTGCATGGAGGTGTATAGATGACTACATGGACGTGTATAGATGACTACATGGAGGTGTTTAGATGACTACATGGAGGTGTATAGATGACTACATGGAGGTGTATAGATGACTACATGGAGGTGTATATTTGACGACATGGAGGTGTATAGATGACAACATGGAGGTGTATAGATGACTACATGGAGGTGTATAGATGACTACATGGAGGTGTTTAGATGACTACATGGAGGTGTATAGATGACTACATGGAGGTGTATAGATGACTACATGGAGGTGTTTAGATGACTACATGGAGGTGTATAGATGACTACATGGAGGTGTTTAGATGACTACATGGAGGTGTATAGATGACTACATGGAGGTGTTTAGATGACTACATGGAGGTGTATAGATGACTACATGGAGGTGTATAGATGACTACATGGAGGTGTATAGATGACTACATGGAGGTGTATATTTGACGACATGGAGGTGTATAGATGACAACATGGAGGTGTATAGATGACTACATGGAGGTGTATAGATGACTACATGGAGGTGTTTAGATGACTACATGGAGGTGTATAGATGACTACATGGAGGTGTATAGATGACTACATGGAGGTGTATAGATGACGACATGGAGGTGTATAGATGACTACATTAAGGTGTATAGATGACTACATGGAGGTGTATAGATGACGACATGGAGGTGTGTAGATGACTACATGGAGGTGTATAGATGACTACAGGGAGGTGTATAGATGACTACATGGAGGTGTTTAGATGACTACATGGAGGTGTATAGATGACTACATGGAGGTGTGTAGATGACTACAGGGAGGTGTATAGATGACTACATGGAGGTGTTTAGATGACTACATGGAGGTGTATAGATGACTACATGGAGGTGTATAGATGACTACAGGGAGGTGTATAGATGACTACATGGAAGTGTTTAGATGACTACATGGAGGTGTTTAAATGACTACATGGATGTGTTTAGATGACTACATGGAGGTGTATAGATGAATACATGGAGGTGTATAGATGACTACATGGAGGTGTATAGATGACTACATGGAGGTGTATAGATGACTACATGGAGGTGTATAGATGACTGCATGGAGGTGTATAGATGACTACATGGAGGTGTGTAGATGACTACAGGGAGGTGTATAGATGACTACATGGAGGTGTTTAGATGACTACATGGAGGTGTATAGATGACTACATGGAGGTGTATAGATGACTACAGGGAGGTGTATAGATGACTACATGGAAGTGTTTAGATGACTACATGGAGGTGTTTAAATGACTACATGGATGTGTTTAGATGACTACATGGAGGTGTATAGATGAATACATGGAGGTGTATAGATGACTACATGGAGGTGTATAGATGACTACATGGAGGTGTATAGATGACTACATGGAGGTGTATAGATGACTGCATGGAGGTGTATAGATGACTACATGGAGGTGTATAGATGACTACATGGAGGTGTATAGATGACTACATGGAGGTGTATAGATGACTGCATGGAGTTGTATCGCATACTGCATGGAGGTGTATCGAGCACTGCATGGAGATTTATCGAGGACTGCATGGTGGTGTACAGCAGACTGCATGTCGGTTTACAGAGGACTGTATGTGGGTGTAGATCAGACTGCATGAGGCTGTATAGAGCACTGCATGGAGATTTATCGAGGACTGCATGGAGGTGTATAGCAGACTGCATGGACGTGTATAGAGGACTGTATGGACGTGTATACAGGACTACATGAAGGTGTGCAGAGGACTGCTTGGAGATTTGTGGAGGACTTCATTGAGGTGTACCGCAGACTGCACGGAGATGTATAGAGGATTGCATGACGATGTATAGCAGACTGTTTGGAGGTATATGGAGGACTTCATTGAGGTGTATAGCAGACTGCATGGAGGTCTTTATGGACTGCATTGAGATGTATAGAGAACTGCATGGAGGTGTATGGCAGACCACATGGAGGTGTATAGAGGAGTGCATGGATATGTTTCGTGGACTCGATGCAGATGCATAGCAGACTGCATGGAGGTGTATAGACGACTGCATGGAGGTGTACAGAGGACTGCATGGGGGTTCATAGCAGACTGCATGGAGGTGTGCAAAGGACTGCATGGAAGTGTAGAGCAGCCTGCATGGTGCTGTATAGAGGAATGCATGGAGGTGTATAGCCGACTGCACAGAAGTGTATGGAGGACTGCATGGAGGAGTATAGCAGACTGCGTGGAGGTGTATAAATGACTGCATTTTGGTGCATAGAAGGTTTCATGGTGGTTTATAGCAAACTGCATGGAAATATATGGAAGACTGCATGGAGGTGTATAGAGGAATGTATGGCGGTCTATAGAGGACTGTATGGAGGTGTTTGGCATACGTCGTGCATGGAGGCGTATAGAGGTGTATAGCAGTCTGCCAGGTGGTTTACAGCAGACTGCATGGAGGAGTGTAGCAGACTGCATGGAGGCAACAGCAGACTGCATGGAGGTTTTTATAGGACTGCATAGAGGTGTCAAGTGGACTTCATGGAGTTCATAACAATGCCTCTTCTTCCTCAGGAGTCTTTGGAAAGTCAGCACAATCATAAGGACTCTCGCCAACATTTATAGATGCATTCTATCTGGGTGCATCACGGTTTGGTACAGTTACAGCTCTGCCCAGGTGCATAAGAATCTACAAGAACATTCAGCAGGAATGATGAAGTGTTTCTACACAGAATGTTGACCCTCTTGTACCTCAGATGCTGCCTGACCCGCTTTGCTTTTCCAGCGCCATCCTTTCGACTCTGACTCTCCAGCATCTGCAGTCCTCACTTTTTCCTACTCCTCATTCAGATTTTTTTGTTCTCTTGGAAACCAGAGAGGGCAGACCGAACTCACTGTGTCTTTGTCACAGACCCTAGAGAGGGCAGATTGTCCCTCCTGTATCTGTGTCACGTAACTTGGATAGAGCTGACTGACCTCATTGTGTCTATATCATTGACTGTGGGAGAACAGGCCATTTACTCTGCGTCTGCAGTAGATCACCAGGACTGCCAACTAAGCATACTCAGTCTTACCACAAAGATTTAAGAGAGCAGACTCCCTTCACTGTGTCTGTATCACTGACCCCACAGAGAGTGGATTGCATGGATTCTGAGACAGAACACATTTCTAATCCCTGAATCCTTCAATCTGTCTCATCATTTAATGAATTTCACTATTCGAGTAAAAGGGTATTTTACCATGTTCTTCAGCTGTTTCCTGAACTTAGTCTGGGTCACGACATATATACAAGTATTTGTGCAGCAACTTAGGAGCTGGAGAATGAATCCAATATCTCGTACAAAATAATGGAAATATAGGTCCCTGTTCCCCATCTGATACGTTCGTCTCCATAGAGAGTATAGCATAAACACTGACCAGAACAGGATGAAATTCCCTGAGATAACAAACAATAAAATGATGGACTTCCTCAGTGTCCCCATTTCTGGGTCACTGGGATTCTCCCCACTGCTGTGAGCCCGAAGTCTCCTGCGGGCTCTGCTGGCCACTAAAATGTACCTGACACTTAAAGCATTGAGCAGCAGAATCAAAACAAATGGAACTACTGGGTTCAGGATATAATGAAGGCACTCGATTGTTCCCCAAAATGGAGAGGACAGAATATCAGTTGGTACTGAACAAAACCAGGGGAGATTTCTCAGCGAATACTGAGATGTGAACATAAAGTACCAGAAAATGTTCTTCAAACCACTCAGCACAGTCACTGTTCCCAGAACCACAGCTGCTGTCTTCTCAGTACAAAATTTAATTTGCAGATTTGAGCAGCAAATGGCCACATATCGATCAAAGGTAAAAGTGACGGTAAACCAGACAGAACAGTCGGTGGCTGCATAAAGGAAGACAGCGTGGATATTACAGATGGGGATGGACTGTAGGAAATGAAACTCTCTCTTAAAAACAGTTGGAATGTGCCTCAATAGCAGATCGAGGATAATAACCAGTAAATCTGCTGTTGACATCGCCACGAGGTATCGAGTCATACATTTTGAGAGACAACACTTTCCTTTGGACAGGATTGTAATTGTCATGATATTTACTGTGAGGAAGGAAAACAAACAGCAAAATTAATCAAGCTTCTAGAAAAGTTACTAATTGCACAGAGTACATCATGTAATTTCTAATTGTGCCTTGCTCTCTGAAAATGTATTAAGCCATTTATGCCCATGCTCGTGGAATTATATGGATCCAAACATTCAATAAAATCAGCCATTAAGTAGAAATTCCTTTTTTGAAATTACACAGAAAATGAGGAATGGCAGCTCATAAGAGACAATGTGAATATTGACACTGGGATGACAGATTATTGAGGTGAAAACAAGGGAATGTAGGAGACATCACAAAGACCAATTTTTCAGTTTCTGAAGTGGAACAGAGATCAGTGACCCTGTATTAGGATGGAGGAAATGTCCAGGTTCCTGTCTTCATCTTTGCAGAGTTATTCAAAATTAATGTGGAATGATCAGCCCAAGTTCCCCTTCTTTAGTATCGAGTGACCATCAGTGTACATAACATGCTCCTGATTATGGTCCAATGATGGTGGATTGATGTGGAGGTATGATAGGCTATGTTATTCTCTCTGATATCTACTCAGAGATAGTTTCAGCGGGTAGAGGTCTCAGATTTGGAAGATGCTGTGAGAAGGCTCTTGCAAAGTTGCTGCAGTACACCTTCCACATGCTACACATTGCTGCTGAGGTGCATTGATAGTGGAAGCTGCTAATGATTAGATTAGATTACTTACAGTGTGGAAAAAGGCCCTTCGGCCCAACAAGTCCACACTGACCCGGTGAAGCGCAACCCACCCAGACCCATTCCCCTACATTTACCCTTTCACCTAACACTACGGGCCAATTTAGCATGGCCAATTCACCTAACCTGCACATTTTTGGATTGTGGGAGGAAACCGGAGCATCCTGAGGAAACCCACACAGACATGGGGAGAATGTGCAAACTCCACACAGAGGGTCGCCTGAGGTGGGAATTGAACCCGGGTCTCTGGCGCTGTGAGGCAGCAGTGCTAACCACTGTGCCACCGTGCCACCCAAATGTTTGCAGATGTGGTGCCAATTAAGGATGTTTATCCTGGATGGTAATAATTTTCTTGAGTGTTGTTGGAGCAGACCTAACCCATACAAGTGGGGAGTATTCCATCACATTCCTACCTTACCCATGTAAATAATGGACAGACTTTGAGAGTCAGGAGGTGAGATATCACAGACTTGGCAGTGTCTTCCACGGTCATGGAACACTGGTATCATTATAACTGGGGGCGGCCCAGTTTGTGGCAATGATAACCCCCTCCTCCCTACCAGGGTGTTGGTAGTGGGGAATTCCGTGATGGCAATGCCAATCAATATAAAGAGAAGTTGTTACATTCTCTCTTTTCAGAGATACCTGACACTTATGCACTACATGTCAGCCCAGGCCTGAATACTGCCCAAGTGTTGCTATATGTGGGCATCGTGTCTGACAAGTCAGGAATGGGACTAAACTTTGTGAACAACCAAAAAATATCCTGAATTCTGACCTTATGATGGAGGGATTGTCAATGATGAAGCAGCTGAAGATAACTGGGCCTTGGATACTTCCCTGAGGAACCCCTGCAGAGATGTCCTGGAGCTGAGGTGACTGACTTCCAACAACCACACCCATCCTCCAATATGCCAGGAATGACTCCAAACAATGAGACTTTCATCACATTTCTCATTATTTTAGGTTTCCTTCAGGTCAGACTTGGTCAATTGCTGCTTTGATGTCAAGTGTAGTCTCTCTCACCTCACCTCAGGGGTTCAGCTCCATTGTCTTTGTTTGGTGCTGAGCAACTCTGCAGAACTGAACACGAGTGAACAAGTTATTGCTGAGTGAGTGCAGCTCGGTAGCTCTCTTGATGACACCTTTCCCCATGTTGCTGTTCATTGCGATCAGCCTGATGGGATGGTAATTATTTGGATTTTCTTTGTTTTGCTCTTTGAGATTTACAGCTTAAATTCACATGTTACCAGGTGGTTGCAGGTATTGTAAGTCTATTTGAACAGTTCTGCTCAGGAGCCATGTACTAATATCAAGATATTTTCAGGACCCATTAATTTAAACAGAGCCTTAGCTGTTTCTTGTGTTAACTTCTGGTGAGCACTGGAGAATCTCTATTGAAGCACAATCCAGCATGTGGAATATGCACACAGGAAAGGAAAAGGAAAATTAGGTTTAATAATCACCCAGTTAACAGAAGGAAGCCATTCAGCCCATCATATCTGCGTGGGCTGTCTGTATGTTTTGACTTCATGGCAAACACTTGTCTTTTCCCTATCACCCTGCACATTGACTCTATTTCAATAATCTTATTTAGATTAGATTAGATAGTTACAGTGTGGAAACAGGCCCTTCGGCCCAACAAGTCCACACCGACCCACCGAAGCGTATACCACCCAGATCCATACTCCTAAATTTACCCCTTCACCTAACACTATGGGCCAATTTAGCATGGCCAATTCACCTAACCTGCACATTTTTGGATTGTGGGAGGAAACCGGAGCACCCGGAGGAAACCCAAGCAGACACGGGGAGAGTGTGCAAACTCCACACAGACAGTCGCCTGAGGCAGGAATTGAACCCGGGTCTCTGGCGCTATGAGGCAGCAGTGCTAACCACTGTGCCACCGTGCCACCCACAATCGTTCAAGTACCTCTTCATTGACTCAGTATAACTTGACCAATGTTGCTTCTCCATCAACTATCAAGTTATTTACTTATTAAGAATGGGACCTGAATATTTTGTACTTGTCAGAAATGGAAACCATCAGTTCACCTTATTCTCTTTGACAGGATACATAGTGATCCAAACTTGCAGCAATATTCTATTATTTTGTTGGACCAGGCTAAACTTGCGGAGCGATAAGTTAACATTTCAGGTCGATGCTGTCCCATCAGCACTCCCAGCCTTTTCTGTTCTTAATTCAGATTTTTTCCAGCACCAGCAGTATTTTGGTTTAGTTCATTCATTTCATTAATATTGGCAGAATGGGCCATTTCCCTGAAGTCACAGGAACTGTTTAGAGTGACGTCAACACGACTCTGCGAATGTTTTCTCAGTTCTGTGGTAAATGGAGAGGTTTTGAAAGAGTCATAGATGGCAAAACATCTGAAACTGGTCATAGTTCACTGTACATCAGTGTAGGATTTATTTTATTATAGCACTGTCAGAACATGGTGATCATATTTATCAGTATATAATTGTATTCCATATGTAATATAGCCAGAGAAGTGAGATGGATAGGCTCATCTGAATATGTGCTTTTCCAGCAACACTCTAATCTCAACTGAATATTAGCTATAAATTTGTGGAAGTCATGTGATAGGGTAAGATGATGGAAAAGATTAATTCAGCAGATGTAAAGATGCTTTATTTCAAAGTTTATAAAATGTGGATTTACATATAAACCATTGACACCTGTAGACTGGAACAGCCGAAATAGTCATAAAGAGGAACAAGTGCATCGTAGTCTCACTAATTGGTCATTTTAATAAATAAACAGCAAGGAAAATCAGATTTCAAAACCAGAGCACTACCACGGAAAGGACAGTTAGGTAACAAATTAATCAACTGATTGAGTAGATACAGAGCTTTACTCAATATAACACAGAACCAAGTAGCAAACAGTCTATAAAGTAATGGTTTGTAAGACACTATACATATATCCTGAGGGAAAGGCAGCGATAGGCTGCAGTTAAGGGACAAGATTGAGGATTGCAACCTGAGGACGGGTGTTCCATTGTGAATGTGACAACTGACCACTGCCCTTTACTCAGTATCACCACTTTGTCTTTACTTTGGGAAATGTTGTCAAGCCTTTGAGATATTTGTAAACGTCCATTATACTCATGGGGTTGTGGAGCTAATCCAACTGAGCATCCCTTTCGATTCACTCAATTGACCGAAGGCTTACAATGACATGATATCAAAGGTCAGAAATTATATCAGTTTTAATCAGATTAAAATCTTTACAGTCAGTGCAAGAAGGAAAAGGTATGATGATAGAAAAAAAAAACAGGGGATGCGGGAAATTCTCAGCAGCTCTGGCAGTGCCTGTGGGGAAACAGAGTTAACATTTCAGGCTGCTAACCCTTTGTCAGAACTGGAAATGTACTGAAACAGGATTCAAACCAGTGGCAACCCAAGAGACAGGAGACATTAGATGGGAGAAGGGATGACAACAAAAGCAAAATAAAATTGTAACAGGACATGTAAAGGAGCAAAGATGTACATGTAAATAGGAAAATACAAAATCATCATCAAAGATGCTTCCCAAGAAATGGAGTAAAGTTTGCAATTGACACTGAGGTCAACAACTTCAGATGAGAAACAGTGAGCCGTTGTGAATTGTGGCAAAGTGATAATTTTATATCTGTACTTGGAGCCATAGAGTCATACAGATATGCAGCACAGAAACAGATCCTTTGGTCTAACCGATCCATGTCAAACAGGTTTCTCAAACTGAAGTAGTCCCATTTGCCTGTATTTGACCCATATCCCTCCAAGTCTTTCCAATCCTTTTGGAGTTTTCCCCTATCAATATACCTGTCCAAAAGTGTTCCAAAAAAAGTTATAATTGAACCTCACTCTACCACTTCTTCTGGCAGCTCATTCTGTACACAATCTAGTCTCTCCGTGAAAAACATTTCCCTCAGGTCCCACTTAAATCTTTCCCTTCTCACCTTAAACCCATGCCCTTTAGTTTTGAGCAGGTGTGGAAACGCCTTCTTCACCACCCTGTCGACCTGTAATGCCATTCTCATGGGACTATGTACCTGCACCCCTCGGTGTCTCTATTCAGGAAGTCTACTCAGGGCACTACCATTTACTATGCTGACTGCTTGATGTGGTTAAGTTCATGCGGGTGGTGTGGAGGAAGGTGTATTGCAGATGAGATTGAGCAGATCATTGCATGTGTTTGTGTTGGAATAGACCTTCGCCAGTGCAAATACAGGGACACTCTTTCAAAACCAACAATCATGGCACAGAGTCCTTGCCTGGTTTTGGATTTTGTCACTGCTCAGTGTGAACACATTGTGGGGCAAGAAGGGTCAAGGGAGTAGATTGACATGCAAATAGTGAAACTAATAATAATTCCATGACCTGACATTGTCCAGGCAAGTTAATCATAATTGAACAACACTTCTCAGAAACAAAGCAAGACACATTTCAAAAATCTTCGGTTTTCAAATAAACTCCATTTTTGTTGGCAGCCAGTTTTGCAAGAGTGTGCTTTTATACTCCTGATGTAGAGAGGATGGGGGTGTGTAAGTAATGTCAGTCAGGATGGGGACCTGGAAGATGATTTGCCTGAAAAGGTCTCCGTGATGAGACACATTTTGGGAACAGGTGCCACCTGAATTAGTGCCAGGAACGAACATGAGATTGAACCAGCTCGTTGTCAAATGGATCTGTCAGATTCTGAACAATCTCACTCATCCTCATGACTTGGCCAAGAATGGGGTTGGAGTCAATGGATAGAGATTAAAGTGTAAAGTCGGAACCAAAGACAATGACTTTCCAATGTCTTTCCAATTTGAAATGACAAGAACATTAATACAGTGAAATGTGATTTACAGATCTAATAGTTATAGAGACATAGAGACTTCGCTGGAACAACAGCAACAGCAGCATTAAGGACAGAGTAACTGGCAGGAAAAGCAATGCAGTTAAATATAGTTTTGAGAGTTAATAGCAGGGCTAGAGACTTACTAGGAACACCAACAATAACAAGGGTGGGATAGTAAATGTGTTGAATAACCAGGAGTATATAGTAGATCTGGGTAGTTAATGACATCGAGTGGTAATTTGCAGAAATATAATCAATTGTTGCTGAGAAACTCCTGCCCATTGTTGTAAAATTCCGATCTTCTGTGTTCAGATTCCAACCCATGGTTGTAAAACTCCAATCTATTGTTCTCAGATTCAAGTCTCTCTTCTCCCAAGCCACCAATCTCTGGAGCTGCCAGTTCCTGTTAGTGCTGGGGGTGATGCTGGAAGTGATGCTGTCACTGATACTATAGCTTTGTACATTGTAAGTAATTTGTAATTAATGGAAGAGGGAAACCCTCCTGGGACACAATTATGGACGATGGAGTTTGTCATTAATTGCAGTCATTGAACAAACAGGTTCAGTTAACCCTCTTCAATCCTGTACACTATTCCTCCAATGACAAAGGACTTGTCCCCATCTTGCACTGCATGTACATGAGTTACTGAGAGGAGAGATAGAGGCATTGACCATAATCTTTCGATTCTCTGGAGATATTGAAGTGGTTCCAAAGAAATGGAGGGTCGCATAGTGCTGACAGTGTGTTCAACTGTTTTTCCTTAGCAAAGCAACTGCAATCCAACTCTTAATAATAATAAATGGGAGTATTTATATTTTTAACAGAATTAATATTAAAATAACATAATACAGTATCAACTAACAATTGACCCTATAACTGTGTTTTGTGCTTTACCGTAACTCTGGATGATCATACTCCACCACACGAGATCTTCACCTTGATCCACGTGGCGATGATTACCTGGTCTTATATCTTGCTGCTCTCAGGTGAGTCTTCTCTTCTCAGTGGTTGGTCTCAAGTTACCGCTGCCTTGAGTGGTATTGCAGTGGTTTGTACACTCTGGAGTTGTTCATGCCCTTTTGGGAGGGTCTTCAATACCCTCCAATAGATTGATTAGGGCTCGAGCACCATGATCGATCGGACCAAGCCAGGCATTGGCATCTCAATGGTAGTGTGGTCCTTAGGCATCCATTCCTGGAGATGTTGGGCTCATGTAACGCCTTCCAAAAAAAGGGAGTGAGGCGCCCCCGTGTCTGGTACACACCCTGATATTTCCGCTCGCCCTGAGGAAGGCATTCCGGTCAACTCTATTCAAACCCAAATTCGGGTGTGTACTGTGTAGTCTGCAGCTCCCAGGTCAATTGTAGACTCTCTGTTGGTAGCTGCAGCCTGTCTGGTTTCGGCAGCATGTTTATTAGCGCAGTCGCTTTGGGCAAGGGTTGCTTCAGGTTCCCAGCATGCCTCAGTTATTGTACAATGTTTTGTGAATCGGTCATAAATTCGGCATGTTGAGTGGCCTGTCTGTCCACAGCCCTCCTCTTGATCCTGAATGTGAAGTGTGTTGGATCACATAATGGAAGACCAATCTCTGTGCAGTGAGCACACGGTCATGCAGGCTTAAACAATGTACAACATACACCTAAGCGTTAAGCTCTTACAGATAATGTAGTAAATTAATATAAATAAATACATAATGGAAATAAAATGTTTACAATACTAGGGAATATTTTATACAATAGATATATATATTTTATATATCTAAATGGAACATAAAAAAAACTCATCCTTAATGTCTGATCAAGCAAACATAGTTAAATAAAATAAGTAAGACATTACAGAAATAAGCAAATACAAAACTAAAATCATAATGAGAAAAACATATTCGTAATGTATATCAAACAAACATCAGAAAGCCGGAGAATATTTCATACAAACAACAGGATAACTAATATTTACGAAGCAAACAAACATATCTCCTGGTCTGTTTGGTGGTTATTTTGTGTTGTTTCTGACGATGACGATGACCATCCCAATGAGGCGGACCTTGATTGCGTTTCGCACGGTCATCATTGTCCTGGAGAGAGATCAAGGTTGTTTCTCTCGTTGTCCTTGTCTAATATCGGAATCGTTTTGAACAAATGTAATACATATGCCCTAACCCTACCCCACTTTTCTTTTTAAAAACACAAATAATAAAAAACAAAATCGGAATGTGAGTCCCCCCCCACCGTGGAATGTGAAGTTGGGTTGAGAGGCCTGGTAGGCTCCAACCTCAGTTTCTAGTGGTAACGGTTACCGTGGTTTTAAATGACCTGACGAGAGGGTGGTCACAAAGACTGAATCAAGGCTGCCATTATGACCAATTTTATAAATATGCATGAAAATGAGCGGAAAACTGAAGGATTGTAACATGGCTAATCCCATCAGTGATTACAGGAACTCGAACTGGAAGACATGTGAGATGCCTGAGGTTTTAACATTGGGAAGAGTTGCCCCTTGCCTTGGGTGGCTGTCAGGAACAGTTTCATTGTATGATTAGTAATGAGTGCATTTGCAAAATAGCTGCCCAACAGAGACTCATCAGTGTGTTGTGTATCCTCGGTCTCTGTGGCTTGGCAATGCTGCATCCTCCTGGTTCCTGTGTCCGTGTCCCATCATTCCCTCCTGTGGTGACACCTGGAAGTACCATTTGGCTGTCTGGGTCAATCTGTATTTCCGTAGTCTGTACTAGCCCTTTTGTATTGTCACGTGTCCACAGTGCAGGTATGTTGTTAGGGGTCTGATGTAGAGTGAGATGGGGATGTTCGGTTTCCCTTTTGTTGGGGGTTATTAGGGAGTCGTGTCATGTTTAGACCATGTGGAGGTATTTAACATGTCTGCGTTCCTGGTTACGAGTGAATCACTCCAATTTGTTTGGGAAGAAAGTGAGGACTGCAGATGCTGGAGATCAGAGCTGAAACTGTGTTGCTGGAAAAGCACAGCAGGTCAGGCAGCATCCAAGGAACTAGAGAATCAACGTTTTGGGCATGAGCCCTTCTTCAGGAATGAGGAAAGTGTGTCCAACAGACAAACCTCACCTCCAACAAAACCAACCTCACTATCAAACCGGCACCAACCCCAACCACACTATCAAACCGGCAAACCTCTCCACCCCTCTCACCCACTCCAACCTCTCACCCTCGGAATGTGCAGCCCTCCACTCCCTCCGTTCCAACCCCAAACTCACTACCAAACTGGCAGACAAGGGAGGCGCGGTAGTAGTTTGGCGCACCGACCTTTACACCGCTGAGACTAAATGCCAGCTCGCGGACACCTCCTCCTACTGCCCCCTTGACCATGACCCCACCTCCCACCACCAAACCATCATCTCCCAGACCATCCATAACCTCATCACCTCAGGGGACCTCCCATCCACCGCCTCCAACCTCATAGTCCCACAACCCCGCACCGCCCGTTTCTACCTCCTGCCCAAAATCCACAAACCTGACTGCCCTGGCCGACCCATTGTCTCAGCCTGCTCCTGCCCCACCGAACCCATTTCTGCATACCTCGCCACGATCCTGTCCCCCTTAGTCCAAGAACTCCCCACCTACATTCGGGACACCACCCACGCCCTCCACCTCCTCCATGATTTTCACTTCCCCTGTCCCCCATGCCTTATCTTCACCATGGACATCCAGTCCCTGTACACCTCCATCCCCCATCACGAAGGACTCAAAGCCCTCCGCTTCTTCATTTCCCGCCGACCCAACCAGTGCCCTTCCACTAACACCCTCCTTCGACTGACTGAACTGGTCCTCACCCTGAACAACTTCTCTTTCCAATCCTCCCACTTCCTCCAAACCAAAGGAGTAGCCATGGGCACCCACATGGGCCCCAGCTATGCCTGCCTCTTTGTAGGATATGTGGAACAGTCCATCTTCCGCAGCTACACTGGCACCACCCCCCACCTTTTCCTCCGCTACATCGCTGACTGTATTGGCGCTGCCTCGTGCTCCCACGAGGAGATTAAACAGTTCATTCACTTTACCAACACCTTCCACCCCGACCTCAAATTCACCTGGACCGTCTCAGACACCTCCCTCCCCTTCCTAGACCTTTCCATTTCTAACTCGGGCGATTGAATCAACACGGACATTTACTATAAACCGACCGACTCCCACAGCTACCGAGACTACACCTCCTCC